>NW_017728922.1:15877781-15899827 GCF_001723895.1 Crocodylus porosus
GGAATAATGGTCACAAGCTGGCAGAGGGTAGATTTAGGCTAGATATCAGGAGGCGCTACTTCACAGTTAGGGCGGCTAGGATCTGCAACCAACTTCCAAGAGAAGTGGTGCAGGCTCCTACCCTGGGGGGTTTTAAGAGGAGGCTAGATGAACACCTTGCCAGGGTCGTTTGACCCCAGTACTCTTTCCTGCCATGGCAGGGGGGCAGACTAGATGATCTGCTCAGGTCCCTTCCAACCCTAGAAACTATGAAACTATTGAACTATATCATAGAGATATCCCAGCTATCCTAGAAGCAGTATAGCTCCATTAGCACAAGACCGTGCATAGTTTAATTTACCCACACAGAGCTCCATGTTTCTATGGGTAGACAGTATTTCAGTTACTTAGGTGTTACATTTCACCAAAAACTGCCCTAGGTAAGACATTTCCTAAGTCTCAGGATTTGAGGATCATCCACTCAAAATAAGCCATTCAAGGAGTTAACTTGGGACAGACATATTCATGAATATTAAGACTCATAAATCTGCATACATTCACACTTTTTTTCTCTATTTCGAAGATAAGGTCATGCCAGCTGTTCAGAAAAAAAGTTTCCCCATTTTGGGAAATGACAAAAGAAACTGCTTTTGTTGAAAGTTACATAGCTTTCCATTAAGATATTTACAAGAAAAATACTAATCTAATTCCTTGGTAGGGCTCTTCAACTTTCTCTCACCCATGATGATGCAGTCACAGTGGGGTCATATTGCAGAAATGTTCAAGTGTGTTGTAGCTTTTCTGTTCTTTGTAGCAGTCTGGTTGCTGTGTTCTTGCAATGGTGAGCAAGATGAGCTATGATGAGTATTTGGGGATTGGGATGAGTTGAGATTGGGAGCAAAGTGTGCTGCTTGCTCAAGTCACAGAACTTTTATAATGACCACCATTATAGAAGGTGGGGAAAAAAACCTCCTTAGCTTGTCTGGATTTTAAATTAGCTGCCGTCATTCTTTCATTGGTTTGGTACCTTCTTGTGTTGAAATGAATAATGCAACAACTTCTGAATAGGCAGTTCGCTACTACATGTAGCAGGGTTGTAATATCTTCTCAAATTCTTAGTTTTGCCATTTTATCTTTGTGGCAGGAAATGCCCAGAATGTCTTTACAATTAGAATTTTAACTTTTCCTTTTATTGAGTTAATTTTATGAGATAATATTTTATATTTATCAAGATGTAGACAGAATCACTCCACATAGTCTTCTTAACAGTCTTCAACAATGCAGCTCTGTTCTTTCAGAGATTGGTTAGATTAAAAAGGGACACTGAGCACTACCAGATTACAAAATTGCTCAATTAGTACCAGTTAATTTTCTACTCAAGTCACTTCTTAGGCTCAAATTGCGTACAAACTATCTCACTGTTCACATTACAAGTGCATGAGGAAGTTAACTGGTATGTGAAGGATTGCATTAAGTTGCACAATGTTTGCAAATGTATGCTAAAAAAAAGGCTTCTCTTCTTAAGCATTAAAGGAACAACATTCCTGGGAGGAAACATGAGCTAGAGGTAGCCAACAGCTTATGTAAAACTTTTTTTAGATAGCTTTGCTTTTCTTAAAGTTTGAAAACTTTTGGGTGCTTACAATAGAAAATATTCTCAATGAGACATTTATGAGCTGTAGGTAGAAACTCAAGGCATGTACATGCAGAAGCTCGGGGGAGAAGGCAGTCAACTTTGAAATATTTTTGGTGCGTTTACACATGCAAATGCTATGGGATGGGCTTATTCTATAGTAAATTATTCTAGAGTAAACCTACCCTGGGCAGGCATCTACATATGCATGGATTCAGGAGCAGATTTGCTGCAGATTTGCTGCCCAAGGGCTGGCAGTGAGCACAAGGCAGCTGCCTCCTGGCAGGGGTTAGGAAATTATTCCCTGCACCTGGGAGCTGCCTGCTTCTGGGCGGGCTCCAGTGGCAGAGCCCTGGCAGGGACACATGTCCCCCTGCCCTGGAAGCAGGGATCTCCCAGCCCTGGCTCCCCGATCAGGGGCAGAAGGCTTGGAAAGAGCAGCAGAAGGAGGGCAGGTCCCAGCCTCCAGCCCCAATCCACAGGTGGGACAGCTAGCAGTGAGCCCCAAGTTGGGTGGGGATTTCCCATCCAGACGGAGGCTCAGTGCTAAGTGCCCCATCAAATCAATGCAGTCCCAAGCTACTTCCAGGTTGCATGTCCAGAATTTCCCACACAACCCAGGGCTGGCCAGGAATTGTCCCAGTCAGGAACAGGCACAGCCAACTCCAGGCTGGGTAGAATCAGGGACTCAGAGCTCACTCCCAGCCCCAGTTCAGCAACTGCAGAGCAGCGGCTGGATACAAGCTCCAAGACCCTGCTCTGTGATCATGATTGCGGAGTCGGGACTGGGAGCTCCTTGCTGCCAGGGCAGGGAGACATTGTCCCTGCCTGGATTCCAGTGGTGGAGCCCATCCCAGCTGCAGCCAGCTTCCAGGAGCAGGGAGCAATCTCCCACCTCTTGCTGCCTAGCTGACTGGGAGCAAATTTGCTCTGGGTCAGCCATCTACATGTGCCATACTGCACAGTAGTTACTCAGAAGTTAATTTGCTGCTTGCATTTGCAGATAACAGATTAACTGCTGAGTAAAGGAAATTACTGTGTGGTAAGGGTCAGCATGTGTAGACAGTGATACTTACTATGCAGTAATTAGTTCTACTGGACAGTGAAGCATCTCATATGGATGTGCTCTCATTCTCACTCTTACTGTGCCAATATAGGTACACAGGACAGAAACCAGTCTCTTCCAATCCTCTTGTTACAGGAACCCTGACCAGCTGGTCAGGAATGGGGTCAAGAAAAGCATTATAATAATTAACAGAAAAAACAGAGCTGAATCTTAGAAATAAATTATTAATAATGAGCACTCGGTTAGTTCTGGTCCTCAGAAGCCCTGTGACAACATTGTTGTAAACTCTTGCAATTTCATAGATTTTTCATAGATTTCATAGATTTTCATAGACATTTCATAATTATTTTAATTATTATTTTATAGGAGTATGGGCATAACTGGACTCTTAATTGGAAAGGCTAACTTTCCTAATGCAGAGGAAAGTTTGACCAAGTAACCTGAGTGCACCTTAAAGCTTATACACCAGTGGACAAAGAAATGTAGCTCCACACTGTTGTGCTTCTTTTTGTTTCTTTTACTTTTCCTCTTTTTAAACTCGTGATTTTCAGGGCTTGAGTCATGATTCTTGAGTGCTTGGATTTGGCTGTACTGTGAAAGCAAACTTACTCCATTTTCTGAATTCATTTTTCCCTGACTCCCACTGAATGGAAGAGTGTGAACTCTGGCCTGCCTCTTGGCTTCTCCATGTGCTTATTAGATAAGAAAATATTTCCTCACATTTCTTCATTTCTCTCTGTATAAAATTTCCAATGTAAACTGATTATTAGAATTTGTTAGTTTGTTGAACAGAAACCTACCTGGCTTCTTATGAAGTCACTCACACAGGTCCTCAGCAGGCAGGTTGCCCTAGTCCTGAGGCTTCATCCCCTGCTACAGAGAACTTGGAAACTTCTGGTTTTCAGCCCAGGTTAGAGTGACACCAGATTTTAAAAAACTGGAATTCTCCAAAATCAATGGAAAGATTCCCTTTGATTTCAGTGGGCTTTGAATTTAGCCATCAAATCTTCCGTAATCATCTTGGCTTTCTTTCTCTTGGTATTGCCAACCCCAAGTATTCAAAAAAATGAGTCAGACCTGAAAAAGTAATTAGACATGCAAAGTAAAATAGGATTTAGCTCCAAGTACTCAAAGGCTCTTATAGAATTATGAGATGTAAATGTGCAGTAAAGTGTCTTGTGTAGACATAACCAGATAGAAATAATATCAGGAGTCAATATTCCTACTACAGTAAAAGCTGCATTAGCCGGCACTTCATTAACCAGCATGCTCTACTAACCAGACTGCATGGAGTGCCCCACTCCCTTTCCCCTGCCACACTGACACCAGGGGAGGGATGGAAGGGGTGGCATGGTTAATCTGAGATGTGGACAGACCGGATGCGGCAGGAAGGGCGTCTTTGCCTGACCAGGCAAAGAAGCCTCTCAGATAACCAACACATTTAGTTATCTGGCACGCCGCATTTCCCATGGGTGCCGCATAACGGAGCTTTTGCTGTAACTAGGGTAAGGACAGTACAATATGGTAAGAGTCATGCAATCCCTGGAAGAAATCTTTCCTCTCTTCCCAGACCTTATTTCTTGCCTGCTGTCTTCCTATTTTTCCTGGATATAAGTGTCTGACATCAGTGTCCCTGTTCAGTCTCTAAATGTTGTTCACACAATATTCTTCTTCCTTGTAGCAGTAGTGATACCACTGTTTTTCCATTTGTTTTAATTCTATTTGGCTGGATCTATTAACATCCTGACTTAAATACCTACACAGAAATTTAGGGCCTGGCAGGTTATTCGAATTCAGAGATAGAGTAAAATATATTTGATGCTACCACGTGTATTTAGAAAGAAGGTACATAATGTTTTTTTTTAAACACGGGAATCAACAGCCTCTTTCAGCCAGCAATCCACTCAAAACTTTCTCTAGGCTTTTCCTTAGGTCACATTACCAGACCGTCTGCAGCTGTGGCTGACTTTCTGCTCCTTTTGTGGGTCCCTTCCTTTGGTATCTCTTTTGCTTCTCACCTACACACCCTTTTCTAAAGGAATAGCTAACAAAGCCTTCCATTCACACAGTTCTAATTCCTGTATATGACTTTGCTTGAATAGTGACATGTGCCTATGTTTTGGTTTCAGGCCTTAGGGTTTTGGGGGTTTTTTTACATTTAATCCAAATGAATTGCAGCTGTTAAACTTCATTGAAGCTGATGAGCGTAACCCAATCTATAGGAGTTTTTTTCTGGGGAGCAGCAATAGTACATGATATTGGCTCCTACCAGGTCCACAGGGGCTAGGCATGACTCATGTTCCCTGATCTCATGTGGTATAGCCTTGTGGGTCTCAGAACCCCATCCTTTAGAATCACTCACTGTGTCCAATTTGCTGTTGCATGCATGAATGTGTTAGCCAAAGAGGAAATATGTTAGGACTTTGGTTCACACTATCTTTTTTTATTTGCTCTCTAATGTTGCAATAGATTTCCTAGAAAAACTGGTTCATCTTCTTTTGTGCAGCCAGAGATAGGTAGCAGTATTCCAAACCCTCTACATGAACCAGATGTCATAGAGCTTTACTTCTGGAACTGACCACCTTTCCTCCACAGGGGAGGTTGTAAAAATATTTCTATGCTGTACTTTTGAAGCAGCATGCAGTTGAAGATAACAACACCACAGAGCTAAGTGCCTTAGAAATGCACCTAAAGACCAAAGCATATGGTTGGTTGTTAAATCCCAAAGGTTATTATTTTTTGATGGCTTTATAACAGTAGAGCAGGGTGCATACATAAGAAATATTGCCCACAAATAGCCACTTCAATAAAGATCTGAATTTGCTCCCCATGCTTCCTTTCCACAAATATTCTCAGAAATATATACGGATAGGACTGCCAACTAAAACCAAATTTTAAAGAAATAATATCAAAAATATTTTCTGAAAGCAAATTGTTGCCTCATCTTTGCAAATGTTCATAAGGAAAACAGGATCCTAGCAATGAGATCCCTCCAGTAAAGGAACAATGCTGTGTGACCTGTGTAGCCAATCAAAAAGTACCAAAGGTGCTGACAGATGTGAAAAAAAAATTCAGTGCTTTACCAGTCAGTTTGACCCAGTGTCTCACATGTGGGCTTTTATGTAATGGCTGGTTCAATCAGCTAATTCAGAGTGTGTGTAGACGAAACAGTATTTCCTGTTTACGCCGACTCAACTGCATTTGTGTTTGCACGATCCAGGTTTTCCCACCGCTCTCAAGTTCATTTAGTGCTGTAAACTAGCACTACTCAGAGATGTGTTCATTTGCAGCGCTTTCCAGTTACACCACTCCCACTGTGGATTTGTTTGTGCAAACAGCTAGAGACTCCAAAGACTTCTAATTAATCCCCTTCACCACGAGCGGGCGCTGTGTTCCAGCCTTTACCCAGTAGGTGCCACTGTGTTTCTCTGTTACCCTCCTCACTCTTCACCCCTCCCTCCTCTCTCACAGCATGCAGTGGAGTGGCCATAGGTTCAGGTCGGGACGGGAACACTCAGAAAAATGTATTATTATTTTAAAATGGAGAGGCCAATAATCCCTTAATTTTCTACCTCCCCCTCCTATGGTGCAATTCTTCTGCCCCCCCACCTATAGTATACGTCCTCCTGCCCCTGCCCATGTACCATCCTGTCCTCGTGCCCCCCACACCCCCCATTGTATGCTGCCACTGCAGTGGACATAACTCCTGATGACAGCTGCAGCATCACTGTAATTTTTTGCAAGTAGTTTGAAACTTTGAAGTGAGTAGTTACATGCCTTCCTTCAGTACTGCAGACCTGCTGAACTTCATCACATTCCATTTCAGAACCATGACAAAAAAAGTCCAGGGGCAGGACAGGCTCAACGACCAGGACATGCATTGTCCCAGGTGATATTTAGTTAATATGTCCCACTGACCTTGTGCCGGGGGGACAGGCACAAGTCCTATTTTTTCGACTGTGCTCCAAACCCCCCTCCTCTTCCTCTTCTTCCTTTTTCCCCCTCTTTGCAGAAAACCTTTAGGAGCAATGAATGAAGAGAGTGAAGAGGAGAGTGAAATATGTTCAGATTTGTGAGGTGGGGTATTTTTTTTCATTTTTCATATATTTTATATCATTAAACTGCAGTGTTTTCAATAAAGTGTTTTATTTTTGCTCTATATATGTTTCATGTTTTCTTTGGGGTGGGTGGGTTGGTTTTCGGAGACCGTACCCTCCTCAGTGTGAAGAATGCTGTGCTTGAGGGGGTTTTATGGAGTCATGGCATTACTAGAAAAAGTTGCAAAGAGTTGCAGGTTGGACTGTTATCAGAGGGAGGTTTAATGCTTGTAAAGTGCTAGCTAAGGTGCAGCCAGCATTTCTTGTAAGAAAAAGACTAAACAACCCACACTCAGTGGCAAGCAGGCAATCTATTAAACTTCTCCATGCATGGACCTCCCAGGGCCTTTGTCCTTTAACAGGTCTTTAAAGACTTTATGAAGTCTTTAATGCATTATAATGCATTTCATATGCATGGTTGCCAAGAGGAGTGGAGGGGTTGGGGTTAACGCCTCCTGCCACAGCTCCAAAACAGCTTTTTTTTTCTGTAATACCTCCTTCTCTTACACTAGCTGTAATACCTCTTTCTCCTACTTCTCCTTTTCTTGTAATACCTCCTTCTCCTACACTGGTATGTCCTCATCAGATGGGTCTCAGCTAAGCAGGAAGCTGCTAATCAGCCAAAGCCAGGGTTTCAAAAATCACTCTGCTCCCTATAGAGAGGCCAGAAGTGTTATGCAGCAGATGGCTATCCCCAGACATATTACTGAGGTGCCTGGGAGGCCAACCAATCTGAAATACAGGCCCTGATGAGCTTTGTGTCCAGCCCGGGAAGCTACTGCACTCCTACCCCTGGCCATCTGCAAACTGCTCCCCTGCTCCCAGGTCCATGCCTTGAAATCAAGCAGGAGCAAGTACAAATCAGAATGTTTTGTTCCTCATGTTTATTTTTTTCACAATAAATTCAATTACAATCAATTCAAATGAGAAATCACAATAAAGGTAAAACAGTATACATGTTTTTGTTTTACTCAACAATGCTGCTGGTAGTCAACTGATGAATACATTTTTTTACAGTATAGCCATTGACAGCAAACACAACACAATAAGATAAAACACCAATTCCCAATATGCTCCCAAGGTCCCCTGAGTAACCCCTTGATATAATATGGATGGATGGAGGGCTGTGTGGTGCGAGGGCAAGAGGAAGGGAGGCAGGCAGCCAGCCAGCCTGGTTACTTTCCTGGTTACTGGCCATGTCCCAGCAGTGTTTTATTTTTGGTCTATATAGCATGTATGTCCAATGGGAGGTGGGTGGGGTGCTTTTTGGAGAGATGATGACCACACAACTTTTATAGAGTCATGGCATTACTGGAAAGTTGCAGGATGGACTGTTATTGGATGGAGGGAGGCTAGATATCAGGAGGCGCTACTTCAGGGTCAGGGCGGCTAGGATCTGGAACCAACTTCCAAGAGAGGTGGTGCTGGTTCCTACCCTGGGGGTCTTTAAGAGGAGGTTAGATGTACACCTTCCTGGGGTCATTTGACCTCAGTACTCTTTCCTGCCATGGCAGGGGGTCAGACTAGATAATCTACTAAGGTCCCTTCCGACCCTAGAAACTATAAAACTATGAAATGTTTGGCCACTGCTAGTGGGCAGCCAGCATTTCTTGCAAGAAAGAAGACTACACAAACTCACCCACTGCAGTGGCAAGCATGGAGCTCCCACGGCCTTTAGCCTTTAGCAACTCTATAAAGACTTTAGCAATGCATTACAATATTCTCCACCAGAACCTGGTTGGATGGGGGAGTGGGTGGGGGAGAGGGAGGGAGGGATGTAGGCATGCTTCACCTTTTCCTGCTTACTGAACATGTCCCAGCAGGAAGACGGCTGGGTCAAGGCGGGGAGGGGCAGGCATGGTCCCAAAGAGGCCCCCTCAGCTGGAGATGTATGGCCCAACTCAGCTGGCTGGCTGAGTTGGGCGATGCTAATCTCTGTTATTTTGTAACTTTCAAAACTTTGCTGGCCACAAAGCTTAGGTAGAAAGGGAGGGGCCCTCAGGTAGGTGGGTGAGTGGAAGAGGGAGGCAGGGAGGCATCCTGCACCCCTTCTTGGTTACTGAACATGTCCCAACAGAAAGGTGGCTTGGTCGGGGGGGGCACTCATGATCCCAAAGGGGCTTCCTCAGATGGGGGGTCCCAGGCACTTTAGTACACATTCATTACAGATTTCTTTATGTGCTTATTTACAGCAACAGTCACTTGATAGTAGGCTGAGGGGACTGTCACTCAATGAACATGAGTCCCCCTCAATGATACGCTTTATACTGCATAGTGCGCTATTGAAAATAGCCTCAGCTGCATTTGTGGCCTGTTCAGCAACCAAGGAGGAGGACAAAAAGAAAGCCTTTCCCACCTCCTGGCACAGAATCAGGCTCAGAATTCAGTACTTTTCCACAAGCCAGAAGGCCCAGCCACAGGAATAGAGGGACCTAGGGAAGCACTTGAACCAGGAGGTGGACATACTCCTCCACCACCACCACCCCTGGGGAAAGAGGCAGGGAGGGTGCATAATCACCCACCTTATGCTCACTATCTGCTTTCTCATCCATAGGAATCAAATTGTAATTATAAGTGTACATCACATAAGTCTATATCACATATTTAGATATGGTGGAAGCCCAGGATCACTATATATATATGGCGGAAGCCCAGGATGTGTGGTATGCATGCTGCAAGAGGCAGCTGGGGGCCCTGGTTCTCCCTTGCCTCCTGCCACCAGGCTGCACTCCCAGCAGCTCCTCCAGCCCCATGGAGCTCAGCCTGGTGGTGGGACATGGGGGAAAGCCAGGGCTGCACCACCAGGCTGAGCTCCCTGGGGCTGGTGGAGCGGGTCAGAGCACAGCCCAGTGGTGGGAGGTGGGGAGAGCCAGGGCTGCGCTCTACCTCCTGATGCCTGGCTGAGCTCCATGGGGCTGGTGGAGCCAGTCAGAGAGCAGCCCAGCAGCAGGAAGTGGGGAGAGCCAGGGCTGCGCTCTGCCTCCCACTACCAGGCTCAGCTCTGTGGGGCTGGCAGAGCTAGTTGGAGTGCAGTCCAGTAGTGGAAGGCAGGGAGAGCCAGGGCTGCACTCCAACTGGATCCGCCAGCCCCACAGAGAAAAACCTGCCCTCCCAGTGCTGCGGAACTCCTCCTGGGGGTGTGGGCCCCCAGATCTATGCACAGGATGAAAGGAGTCTGCCACTGCTGCCTGGTAGTGCTGTGCAAAATTTCACCACGTGGTTCATTTCGATGCTGTTCAACTCATTTCAAGCTCAAAGCAGCAAAATTGAAATGAAATTGAGGGCTTGAAAACAGCCTTGAAATGAGGATAGTCAAAACGTTTCAAAACTTTTGAAACATTTCAGGTTTCAAAACTCAAGCAGGACTTGCCTGCAGGGAACCAGAAAGTAAGGAGAGGGAGGGGGAAGAGTGGGGAAGAACTCTCATATTGACTGTGTAGCTGGCCGGTGACTGTGATCCATCCCTGAGGTCCCTTCCAATCCCAGTCCTCTGGGGGAGGGATGGAAAAACGTCATAAACGGCAGCATTGTTTGAACTGCCTTGCCTTCTATCACCCATATCACGAGTTTTGCTTGTCAGCAGCCTGAGATGCAGTTTCCCAGAAACCCCAGAACCTATCTCCTTGAAACCTGGAAAGCTTCATGACCTCAGCAGGGGCTACCATGCCTACAGTTTTCACCCCGACGCACCTTAACACACACGATATGAGTTTTGCTTGTCAGCAGCTTGAGGTGTAGTTTCCCAGAAACTCCTACTCCTATCTCCTTGAAACTTGGCAGACCTTGTGGCCTTAGATGGAGCTACCAGCCCTGTAAATTGCATCTCAATCAGGCAAGAACTGACAAAGTTATAGGCAGTTTTGTTATTCCCCATTATAGCTTATGGGAGAAACGTCAAAATAGCGTCAAAACAGCAAACCTGTTTCGACAAAACAAAACAGAACAGTGGTTTCAAAACAAAACAAAACTTGAAATGAAACACTGTCCTGTCAAAATGTTGAAACAGAAGTGGCCTGGGGCCAGTGGCAGAACCAGTGTTCCTGGTGCTGGGTGCAGGCTGTGCCCAGCACCAGTCCCAGGCATCAGCAGCATCCTCCTGTCATCCCAAGCACAGATCTGGTGGCCCACACCCCCAGGAGAGGTCCAGCACAGCCCTGCAGCCCTCCCGGAGGTGCAGGTCCCTGGATCTGTGCACCGGATGATAGGAGACTGCTGCTGCTGCCTGCCAGTGCAGCCTCCTGTCATCTGGCATGCAGATCTGGAGGCCCACACCCATGGGAGGAGTCCAGCACAGCCCTGTAGCCCTCCATGCCTGCTACCGGCAAGTGTCATGAGTTTTGCTTTGAACAGTTTAAGGTGTGGTTTCCCAACAACCTCTGTACCTATCTCATTTAAACTAGGCAGGCTTCATGCCCTCAGAGGGGGTTACCAACCCTGTAATTTCATGTAAATAAGACAAGAAATAACAAAGTTTTAGGCATTTTCATGATTCCCCATTATAGCCTATGGGCAAAATGTCAAAACCCGTCAAAACAGCAAAACAGTTTCAACAAAATGAAATGGAACAGTACTTCAAAATTAAATGAAACACTTTCTTTTCAAAACAGTGAAATGGATGTTGAAACAAAATGGTGCTGTTTCACACAGCCCTACTAAACAATGCACCCCCCCAACCAGAGATGCCCCTATCAGGGTGCAGGGCAGTGGCATACTGATGGCAGTAGGTGCGGCAGCAACCCCAGGCATGGACATGAAGGGGCCATCATTGGCACTTGCAAAGGGGGTGCCCCCACTCCGTGCTTCTTGGCCCCCTCTCCTCCCTGCCACTGAAACCACCACAGAAGGCAACTTGTCTGGGGCACCCAGGAGCAAGGGTGGCAGCACCCTGGGCTTGTCCCCCAGACCGTGGATACCCATGGTATACCACTAGTGCAGGGTCTTGGGCAAATTAGCCTCCCTGCTGTGCAAAGCCAGTCCCATGTGCTGCCACAGCAGCAGCAGCAGCAGGTGAGGGAAGTTGGCGAACAACCAGATGCGAGGCTGGTGGCACCGTTGAGTCACCCCATCCACTCTGCTCATCTCTGTGGGACCCCCAAAGCACTGTGCCCAGGGTGGTCGCTTGTATTCATGCCCCCCTAGTGATGACCCTGCCACTCTCAGGACACAGACAAGCATCAGGTGTCACTTACCAAAGGTGACATGTAGCACATCGCCATGTCCTCTTTTGAGTCACATGTCACAGAGGTGCAGGCATCAAATAGCACTCAAAACTTCACTGCATCCCACTTGATCAGCATGCAGTCTTCTCAAACCCTGGATTCACATTGCTGTGCCCCACAGGGGCAAGTCTCTGCCCCCGCTGTGCTGTCATCCCTCACCTGTCTCAAACCTCCCTCATCAATACAGAGAACACACACCCTAGCCTCTGCTCCCTCAATTTATAGTCCTTCAGCAGGAAAACGCCTCCCCACACTGGCATCCTCATTTTAGTGTGGAAAAAAAACTAGGCACTCTGGCACTGCACTGCAAAAGAGCGCGAAAAGAAGGTGGAAATGTTTGCAAAGTCTCTGGGTTTGTGCAAGCAAAGCAGGTCTTAAACTGCACATCAGCCTCCCACCAACGGCCTCACTTTGGTGTTCAAAAACAAAGGAGACAGTGCTTAGCACCTGGCTGGAAAAGAGCAAGAAAAACATTTTGGAAAAGTACATTTTCAAAGTTTCTATCTAGGGAAAATGCAACAGATGTGAAGGGTGAGCCAAAAAGCATAAGGGGAAGGCATAAGCCCCTGCAGGCAATTCTGCAAAGTAGCTGGTGGCTTGCAACAAAGCAAGCCAGGCTGCTTGGGTGGGGGTGATACACCACTTCCCTTCTCTCAATTAAAGGAGGTGAAATCAGAAGCAGTAAGTATGGCCCCAAAAGTGATTTTGCAAAGTAAGCGCTGCCTTTGCAAAAAGCTGGTGTGTAGGCCAGCATTTGGTGTGCAACCCACCCAGGCAGTGCCTGTGTACCTGTGCAAGAGAGACTGCCAACTCCTCCCCACCAACACCGTGCAGCAAGCGGCAGGAAAAACAAACAGGGAAATGAATCCAAACAATGAATGAAATCCACCTTTGCAACCAAGCAGTGGTTGCGATATGGAGGCAGCCACAGGAAGCAAGGAAACCATGAAATTTTATTGTCTGCAACACACTATTATAGCTACTTGTACTTCTTTTCCTTCACCCCACCATGACCCTGAACCACCCCTTTCTCCCTGAAATGCAGTGGCACCCTCATGGCCCTGCTGGCAGTCATACGGTACTCCTGTGACCCCACTGAATTAGGGGGAACGGGCTCAGCTGTAATTCTCCATCCAGGTTTTTCCTTCACAGAGGCAAGACAAGCAGACTGACTTTTCCCTTTTGAGTGTGGTACCCACTTATTTAAAAGGTACTTCTGCACACTCTGAAAGTCATCACTAAAAATGTCCTGTGACCTCTGTAATTCAACACGGGACTCATCGATCACGTCTTTGACATTCCCCATGGTGTCTCGCACTTCCTCAGGGATGGCATCATCCTTACGCAGTGACTCATGGAGTTCACCCCACCAGGCATCTGTGCATTCCACTCTGGATACTGAGGACTCCGCCAAAACCTTGAGCGAGGTTTCACGGGACCATCATGCTTGCTGTGCAAATCTCTTCAGTGCTCTGCTGCAGAACAAGTGGGATGCCGTTCCGGGCAGCCATGGGTCACGGTGGCTGATAAACAAAGAAAAAAGCAATGATTGTCTTCCTTACAGGATGAGGAAAGTCCCCACCCCTCCACCACCACCACCATGCAATGCACAATATGCTGGCAGGCACAGAAACAGACCCTGCAACCATGGGGCACCACTCAGACTGCCCAAAACTTACAAGTACTCGCTTTGGAAACAGGTCCACAGCTGCCACTGCCTGTGCTAGTTGCAAAAAATTAATTAAAGCAAATAATTAGTTCTGCATCTGTTACATTACAAGCTATCAAGCCCATCATGCACCACCACCAAAAGAACATGGAAACCCACCTACAGCAACACGTGAATTTATCCCCCTGCCCCACTGGCCCCCCAAACCCAACCAGTACGAACCTGGCAGTTGCCTGGCAGTGGCAAGAGGCACATTACAAGAGACTTACCAGGTCCAACATGTTCTTGGATCTCAGTAGCACTAGATGTTGTATCAGCCTCATGGGTTTCTTCCTGACCCTCCATCTCCTCCACTTCATTATCTGTGCTAGTCTGTGGAATGGGGCTAAGTGGCACGATGGTTCTTCCTGCCACTCATAGTCATCAGGGAGCAGAGAGCAGTCTCCATATAGCTGAGACATGCTGCTCATGGTTTCACCCTCAGGAGGGACTGCTGCCACCTCCTCCTCCTTCTCCTGCCCAACCTCAGTGCTTAAAGTCTCCATATCTGGGTTGTCAACCGCATCCTTGGAGAGAATGATGGACAGCTTGTCATAGAAGGGAGCACTTGTACAACCTCTCCCAGAATGAGAGTTTGCATCTTTGGCTCTGTAAAACACTGATCTCAGGGACTTGATCTTGCACCAGACCTGGGTCCAATCATGACTGTGCCCTCGCACCTGCATGCCTTTTGCGATCTCGACATAAACAGGCTTATTCCTCCTACTTTCCAGCCTGTCTATGATCCTTTATTCTGACCAAACGTCAATTAAGTCTTCCAGGTCTTCCTGGGTCCAGTTGGGTCCACAGGCATTGGAGGTATCAGACTCCTGGGCCGTCAGCTCCATACTGCTGGCCTTGGCTTGGCATGGCAAAGCAGTTCATGGTCAACAGCACAAGCGATTTGTGAAAAGGGCCTGGCAAATTTTGTGGGGGGAGCACTTTTATACTCAGGCTGTGCTTGCATGAAAGTGGCAAGGATTGTGAAGTCATCGCCTGTAAGTGTCAAAAAACCCAAGTGATGAAGCACCCAGTTTAACAACAAAAAAGACCTGGTGATGGAGTAAATAAGACCATTGTACTTTGAGATGGCTGCTCAATGGCCCAGAATGTTGCAAAAATCGGTACCTACGTGCTTACTTGTGCAAAATACTTTCATTACAGAAGCACAGCCTGTTTTCTCTGAAGTTGCAAACATTTTGAGTAGCCTGTAGCCTACGTTACCAGGAGAAGAGTAGGCAAAACTTTTTTTGTTTGCAAGCTTGATTATATCAGAACACTGGTGGCTGCTAAGCTCAAGATGAAAGGATGTGCAGAAGCCCCAGTGCCTCAGGGTGCTGGGGTGAAGTGATCCACCTTGCACTGTCTCCAGTCTCTGAGATGCAGCAGTAGCTGGGCAGAACCTACTGCTGGGTCCAGGGAAAAAGATCAACCCCGCCCCCGCCACTGCAGGGCCCTTTTTGCTGCACCCACCCAAAGCCTATGCCTGGGCTGCCCTGCAGCTCCTCTCACCCATAACCACTGCCTCTAAGCCACCCAGCAGGGTAGTGGTGGCAGTGCAGAGTTGTCGCAGAACAGCCCAGGTGCAGGCTTTGAACAGCTGTAGCAAGTAAGGTTCAGCAGTGGCAAAGGAGAGGGGCTGATTTTCCCCTGCACAGAGCAGCAACTTCTGCCCAGCTGCTGCCACTGCTCAGCATGGGTGGATGACTTTGGAGTAGGCACAGGGTAAGCTGGGTCGGGGATGTGTGCACACGTCCCTGTAAGTACTGTGGGGCTGGGGCCAGTGGTAGCAGCAGCCAGAAGGAGCCACCCCCACCTGGGCTGCAGAGCTGCCCCAGCCCCACAGTGGAGCTTCCCCAGCCCCGCTGTGTGCCCAAGGGGCATCAAGATGTGCCATGGACCAGACAGGATCAAGGGACCTCCTGCAGGCTGGTCAGAGTCCCTCTATGGGCCAAATCCAGCCCACAGGCTGCATTTTGCCCACCCACTCTGTATTAATCCCAGAGCCTTCTCTGCAGTACCGAAGCCTAGCCAGTCATTCCCCAGTCCATATTTATGCATTCAGTTACTCTATCCCAAGTGCATTCAATTTTTCTAGTCTATCCAGGTCTATCCCTACCTTCCATAGGGTTTGCACCTAGAGGTGCAGTGATATATCAGTCCATATCATATCAGCCCCAATGAAAAAAAAATGACACGATCAGTTGCTAGACCCCAACTCCATGTGGTGCCCAGTGACTAGGGAGACGATGATCCAGTTGCTCATGGATCCTGTAACTCATTAGCCAGAGCAAGCAGGAAGCAAACACCAGCACATATTGCTTGCAACAGCTTTATTCAGAACGGAGACAGCTTCAGGAAAAGGTCCCTCACAGACACATAGCCTGTGAACCAGGGGACCTGCACTAAACATTAGTTTTTTTTCACATTTTATACACCTTGGTTTATACTCATTAACATTTACTCCACCTTTGTTCCTCCTTTGGTTCTCCTATATCAAGCTCCACCTCTGTTTACTGTTTACTTCATTATCATGGAATTGCCTATTCATTTCATTCATTTACATGTCTTTTTGCTATGAGTGCATGTCTAAGACCTTCACCCCACTTTGGTCACTGGAAGGACTTTGACCAAAACCTGGAAGCTTCTGGAGGCTTCTTCACCAATCAACATTCACCATTTCGTATATGTTTATTTTGGATTCTGTTATCAGTTATGTGTTGTCTTTCACATTCCAGTCTGTTTTTCAGTCCTATATTGTACCATCTTCCTCATTCCTAAGGCTTCACCTTATTCACAGCATGCAGACTTACACAGACTCACTTGAAAATGGTTGACACAGTTAAGATGGTTACTTAGCATAAGCAAATGGTTGGCTTAGCATAAGCATTCATAAGCAAAATCTGCTTTATTTCCTAATGATACATATTTTACAACACTACTATATGGTTAGAAAACTACTTACCTAAGCATCTCGCAATGTTACTTTTAATATAACATTCTGCCTTGTGGTCAGCAGCTTTTGCTGGGCCACAGATTAAAGACTTTATTCAGCTGCAAATCCAATGCTCCCCAAGATCCAAATATTGTCACCCTAACCCAGGCAATTAGCTTTTTTGGGCTCATGTGGCTGATAATGTCACCAATAAATGCTGTGTGCATGGATGCAGCCACAGAATGCACATAGCCAGCCCAGCAGCTTGGAGAGCAGCATCTGGCTGGTACATCCATTGGGGGCAAGGAGCAGAAGGCAGATTGAGGCCCCTATGGTGAGGCTGAGGCTGAGGCTGAGGCTGGGGCTGGGGCTGGGGCTGGGGCTGGGGCTGCGGCAGGTGCTGCCCAGCCAGGGTGGAGTGGGGAGGGGCAGGGTGGGGCATGGGACAGAGCAATGACAGGCTAATCTGGGGGGCATGGGGAGGGAGAAGGTGGATCCCATTGCTACACACACCCTTGGGGGAGCCATAGGGGTGTGACCCCATATCTGTGTGCAGGGTGAGGGTGGGATGCTGCTGTTGCCTAGGGCTGGGAGCAGCACTGGTCTTTTCCCAGTCGGGGGCTTGGCCAGGGCTGTGCTTGGAGTGGGTGGCAACAGTGCTGGGCGGTGGGGCTACAGAGGGGCTACAGTGAATTCCTGGGTGGCCGCACCCCACCCTGTAGCCCTCCCACGCCACCTCAGCACCATGTCTGTCTGCCTGAGTGCTACCCTTGGCCCAGCACCCCCATCAGAAAGAGCCTGGCACCAATCCCAGCCCCAGCCCACAGCAGTAGCCCACCCTCACCCCATGCACAGATCCAGGGGCACACGCCCGCCCCACCCCCCATGGTTCTCCTGGGAGTGAACACAATGGCAGGAGCCACCACCCCCTCCCTGGGTCCCCAGACAAGTTTGTCATGGCTTCATTCCATGCCCTGCACCAGCTGGACAGCACCCAGCACCTGCCTCTGCCCCAGCTCCACTCCCTTCCTCACTGCAGAGGCCTCAATCTGCCCCCACCATACCCCTTCCCCCCCACAACAGACTTATGAGCTGGATGCTGCTCTCCAAGCTTCCAGGCTGCATTGGCATCATCCAATATGTCTCATTAACAGTTGGCCATTGGTTTTGGCCCAAAAAATCTTTATTGGTGCATCCTTGTTTGCAACTCCACCCAACTTGGTATCATCCATAAATTTGCTAAGTGTGCACTCATTCCCATTGTCCAAATCATCAGTGAAAATGTTAAACAATACCAGAACCAGGACAGACTCTTGTGGAACCCCATTTGATACCTCCTCCCAATTAGACAATGAGCCACTGATGACTACTCATTGAGCATGATGATCCAACCAGTTATGTATCTACCTAACAGTACTTTCCTCTAGTCCATATTTCCTTAGATTGTTTATGAGACTCATGGGAGACACTGTCAAAAAGCCTTGCTAAAATCAAAGTATATCATAGAAACAAACCAGCTTGGTCAGGCAAGATTTACTTTTGGTGGATTCATGCTGGCTGTTCCTGAACACCTTGAAAAATCTAAATAAAAGCTAATGAAAATCTATATAAGACCTAATTACAAGCTATTCTGGGGTCTAGCTCACTGACCCACAAATGAATGATAATTAAGAAAGCAACACCACTTGTTATTTTCTTCAATTAAAGTGTCAGGCCCAGGCATCTAATAAAGTCCAGCAGATCATGTGAACTCCACTGAGCCAAGACCCAGGGGCCCAACAACACAGAATGAAACTACAGCAAAGTTAAGGACAAGAAGGATGTCAAGTATATTAAAAATAAAATGAACCCTAACAATAGTACAGAATAGGTGAAAAAACAAAATTAAAAGAATTGCCAATAATAATTCTGGGAAGACAGTGTTCAATAAATACTTCAGATCTGTATTTGTGAACAAACAGATGATTATGTGGAAATACTGACATTCTAATTATGGAAGTACTCACCATTCCAACAGTAATTAAGAAGATATTAAACAGTAGTTAGAAAGATAAATAAAAAATAAGTAACACTTAATCTGCAGGCCTGGTTAACTTAAATCCAGGAGTTTTTCAAGGGTTAGCCAAGGAACTCTCTGAAATGTTAATGTAGATAGTTAGCCAGTCTTGGAACACTGGGAGAATTTCATAAGACTGGAAAAAAGATAATTTTCTGCCAGTACTTGAAAAGCATACATGTTCTGACCCAAGGAATTTAAGAACTTTCTGCCTGACTACCATCTTAGGAAACATAATGAAGTAGATGAAAGAGGATGCAATCCTAAAACAGAATAGAATTAATGCCATCTGTCATGGATTTATTGAAAATAGTTCTTATCATATTACTTTGTTTAACAGGGAACCCAAACCCTGTTACCTACATGGAATAGAGGGATGCATCAGGCTGCTCAAAAGAGATTCAAGGCTGAAGGCCAGGAGTGGCTAAGGAGCTAGGAAAGGCTGCAGAGCAGAAGAAGCCAGGCAGCCAATTAAACTAAGCAGGGATACTTGGACAGCTCTCTCATCCTTCAGCAGTGGTTAGGTGACAAATGAAGGCAGGATTTAGGGATATAAGCCCAGGACCCAATCTGGGAGTGAGGAAGGTTCTAGTATGCAGGTGGTGGGTGTAGGAGAAAGAAGAACTCCTGGGAGCTAGGAAGAAAGTGTCAGTAGCTCCAGATGACATCAACCTTTGGTATGACCCTGGAGGGTTGGAGTAGCTTCTAACAAGGTGATTAGCCCCTTTTTCTTGTGATTCTGTTTTGGAATTGAGTTTAAGGACCAGAGGACTGGGAGTGGCTGTAGGGACCAAAGAGGCCATGAGCAGGGTACTTAGCAGCACCCTCCACTGCAGGTCTAAGATCCATAGAGCTAGGGCCTGAAATAGTGAACCTGAGCTGAGGGGTCTCAGCTAAAAGAAAAAGATCTGAAGCTGAAAAAGACTGAAGCTTGAATAAGGGTTGGACCCTCAGGGGCCCAACCCTGATCTTGTGTAGAAAAAGAGAGCATAAGGGAGACAGTTCCCATAAAGGGCCAGAGAGGGAGTCATCAGTGAGGCACAGGCATGACTATGGGGATGGCGAGGAAGCCATGATAATATCCTTAAGACACCAAGGAAAGGACTCCCCCTAGCTCAAGGGCCGTCTTCCTTTGAATACATACTGATTACCATCAAGTCTTGGCAAGCAAAAAGCAGTGTGGGAGGGGAAGCAAAAGCCCGCCTCTTAACATGTCCCAAGACCCTGCCTGACGAGCCCTGGTACTCACCACAGGGGCCAGGACCAGCAGTGATGGGGGAAAGATGCCGACACAGGCTTAGCAGCTCCGCAGCAGCCTGAGACTGCAGACTGGTGATCCCCAGGGGCAGAGCCTGGGAGCAGCGCGAGCTGCTCAAAAGACCAATGGGGAGATACCCAGCTGCTGAGGAGGAGAGGCGGAGGCTGCCAGCGGGTGGCTAGTGCAAGAACCAAGCGTGGAGCAGCAGGACACCAGTGCGGAGCCTCTGATGGCAGAGCCAAGTGGAGGGAGGCGGAACACTGGCAGGGAAGAGCACGATGCCAGCAGGGAACCAACAGCAGAGGAACCTGGTAGAAATGGCAGAGCGGGGCTCAGGGTGAGAAATCCCAGCAACCAACAGGGCCACCCAACAGGAAAGACCCCAGGGCAGAGCTCAAGGAGCTGGAGTTGGCCAGAGAGGCACAGTAGGGAGATGGAGGTGGTCCCCACCATCACGGGAGAAGGTCAAGCCCTGTGGGAGCAGCCGAGAACCCTGGTGGGAAAGGGCAGTGAGCAATACCAAGACTTGGCAGGCAGCTGGGCAAGGAAAGACAGCTGAGCAGCAGCTGGTCTGGCATGCAATGGGGAAGGCATGACTACCACACAGTGGTGGGAGCAGGAGTGATTAGCTCCCAAAGTCAGCGCCCCACCCTCCCACTTTTGAAGAGAGTAAGCAGAGGAATCAACATTGAGTCTTCCCTGCTCCTCACAGAGGCAGAAGGGGCCGGGAAACCAGAGTCCCCTATATTTCGATGACAGACAACTGGTGCCTTCACAGGCAGTGAAGGGCCTTGTGGAATTATTGTTACCCCAGACTGGGACGTGTTTAGTTGGTCCATGGGTTGGCCTGAAAATTAAGGACCAGCCCCATGGAGATTTTGAGGACCGGACACTCTACAACGCTCGGGGCAGGCCTCAGAGGGTGAAGGGCAATCATCCTGGGGAAAAGGTCCAAGGAGTCTGGACTCTCCAGGCCGTGGATGTGGTAAGGGCAGAGTAAAGGGGAGATTTGGAGCCCCATGAAGAAAGATCCAGGGCGGTGACCCCACTGGGCCCACCAACAGGAACTGCCTCCCCATCCATCAACATCAAAGTCGTGGCAGGAGAGTAGGGACAGCGCCTCAGAACAATCTAGGTGGTCCTAGGATGTGGTCCCACCCTGACATCACTGGGGAGGATGGCGCCAGCCAAGAAGGTGCCAAAGCCATATAATACCTACTAACAACAAGCAGGTGGCAGAGTAGGCTGGGAAATATGGATAGGAGAAGCTGAGGACCATAGCCCAGACCTGTCACACATTGATACCATTTTTATGAAACTACAAGTATGGCATAATATGGAGTTGTCCAATTTCTCAGTTGTTAACATCTGCCTTCAGGAGGCAAGTGAGTTTTTTGTGGGGGTTTCTTATCTATCCTCAGAGAGAAAAGGAATCTATCTCCAGCTAATGTCTCAGGACAAGAATATATGCACAGACAGAAGTGGCAATTTTTGCCTGATCTGGCCCCTGAAAATGCTCTACAAGCATGACCAAACACAAATGGACAGCTGCAGAGTGCTTTAAAAGGGCCCAAACCCATGACAATATAAACCCTCATTACATGTGGGTTCAGATGAAGATATTCATTAACATCTATCTACATGTGCCAGGAGCAGAGCTGGGCTGACACAGATCAGCCCTGCTCCCAGTACCATCTTTGGAATGGGAGGTGGGAAAGGGAGCAGAGGGAGTTGAGTCTGGGGTTTTTTCAACCAGCCATGTCCCCTCCAATCTACCCACCCCACCCTCCAGCATTGGCTGAAAAAACCCAAGACCAAACTCCCTCTGCTCCCTTTCCTTCTCCCCCCCACCCATTCTGAAGACACAGCTTGGGCTAGGAAGGGACATAGCTAGGGAAGAGCAGCTTCAGACTCACAGCTGCTCCATATTGTAGCTGAATTCCCCAACCCCTGGGACCCAACAGCAAATGTCTGTTGGGCCAAGGGATCATTGTCAGGGCTGTCCTTGGGGGGAATGGGTTGAAACAGGACAACTGCTCAGGGGCCCTATGCTCTGCTCATGGTGTGCAGGATCTGCACTCTGGTTCCTCGGCAC
>NW_017728922.1:15900717-15927144 GCF_001723895.1 Crocodylus porosus
AGGAGCTGGAACCAACTTCCAAGGGAAGTGGTGCTGGCTCCTACCCTGGGGATCTTTAAAAAGAGGCTTGATGACTACCTGGCTGGACTCATTTGAGCCCACTCTTTTCTCCTGCCCCGGCAGGGGGTCGGACTTGAAGATCTACAAGGCCCCTTCCGACCCGACTTCTGTGATTCTGTGATTCTATGATATGATTCTATGAACTCATAGCAAAGCACAAATTTCCTGCAAAGCACTATGAGTTACAGCAGGGAGCTGGACTTCTGTCTGTGCCTTATGTGTCCACCAGAAACCATCATAGAGAGCCCAGCTAAAAGACTATATTTTGGAATGCAATAAGCTGATAACCACAGGAATACCTACTATTTAAACAAGGATGTTTAAGCGCCTCAGAAGTGTGCTTAATATCCTCCCTTTGTGGGTGATTTTATAATGATTTTTAAAAATAAACTAAGTTACAAGAGGCATTTTTTTTTTATATTGTGCTCATTGTAACAGCATTTATAATGATACAAAGTGCTGTGGAGAGGCCAGGAACAGAAGGGTTCAGAGGCTCCTTCTATTTTTGCACTCATTCCCCTCCCTATTAAGAAGCTTAGTCTAGCCTTCTCACAAAGATTTAGCTACCAGGATCAGAGTTACCCAGATATCAGGAGACTCCCTAATTAATGGCAAAGAGCAGAGCAAGGTGGCAATTCAGGACATCTATACATGTGCTCTGGGGTGGAGGGGGTGGGCACTTTAGTTAAAGCAGCTCCATGAACCACTTTAATTAAAGTGTCTGCAGCTCACATGGTATTCAGCATCCTGCACTTCAAAATGGTGGGGGGGTGTTTAACTAAAGCTTGTTTGACAAGCTTTAGTTAAAGCACCCCTGCCACCATTTTGAAATGCAGGGATGCTGAATAGATGTGACACAGAAGCTGGTGGAATGCTCCAATTAGCGTGCTCCAGCAGACTCAATTAATTGAGTCTGTTCTAATGCATGCTAATTAGCACACATCAGAGCAGAGGTCTGGTATGTGTATAGGTGCCCTTAGAGACTAACTTGCTCAGAGGTAAGCTTTTTCTGATGCTAGGAATCAACTGCCAAAAAAGAAAAAAATTCATATAGAAAGGAAAGGGAAAAAGGGAGTGTGTTCTGCTAAAAGAGGTAATGAGTGGATTGATTAGATTAAGTTGAAAAGGCTAGTTAACCCCTAGAAGAGCACAAGAGTAAACAGCTATTCCAGGTACTAGAATAAAAATCTATAGTATCTATTGATATCACAGTTAAGATAATCCAGTCTTTCAATAAGTTTTTATTCTGCAATTTCAGGTTCAAGTTGGTTTTTTAAAGTTTTGTTGTTTAAGGACAGCTACTCTTAAATTAACTTTTCTGGATATCCCATTACTAAAGTGTTCTGCCAAGGGCTTTTGTGTGCTTCTGGAATTAACATCAAATACGTATTCATTCACCCTTTTATGCAGGGCTTACCCTGTCTGGACAATGTGGACAGAAAAGAGCCATTAAATGCATGTAATGGCATAAAGGATATTGGTGGAGAAGCAGGTGAATAAACTCCAGATATTATAACTTGTATTACTTGACCTAGTGATGATATGGTCCGTGCTGATGAGGGGGTATTACTGGCATCTTGGTCTGTAGCAATGCATGATGAATTGATGAGAATCAGAGTTATGTAATCTCTTGCTGAAGAGACATAGGAGGCTACCTGTAAACCAGTACAGGCCTGTCCCCCAAGTCTAGCTTGAGACTAAGGAACTCCAATCCTTCCTGGAAAATTACAGCAATGTGACAGGGGGTCATCTCAGGGGCCTTCCAAAACATCAACCCACCCATGCCTAAAGCAGTCCACCCAGCTGACCCACCCATGCCTTTGATGTAATTAATAAATTGTTTCTAAGGTGGGAGGCTGCCCATTTAATGCCTGATGCCAAGGGCATAATACACAGCTCCAATCTCTCCTTTACCATGTCCCATGCCTTGCAGGTGGTATCCAAATTCCTCCCAACTCTGCCAGCCCCACTGCTGGGCTGCACTTGGCCTCTGGCCCAAACTTAGCCTTAGGCATCCAAAGACTTACCTTAGCAACATGCCTTGCTCACTGGGGCTTCAGCTCATGTCCCCTCAATAGGGCCTCAACTCAGTCAAACTACTAGGGCCATCCTATGCACAGTCCTTCAGACCCTCTGATAGACCCTACTCTACACAGCCCCTGCACAGCCCTTCAGGCCCACCTGTGCGGACCCTACTCTATGTAACCCATGTGAAGCCCTTCAGGCCTCCATATGGACCCTACTCTACGCAGCCTACTGCTCAGCTTTTCCCTCACATTCTCCTGCTGGTAACACCACACCACCCCCTTACTGGGGCTACAATTATGCCCCCTCCCTAAGGCTACTACTCCACCCCCACACTGGGGCTTCTGGGCCTTATATCCCTTCAGCCTCAGGAGTCTGTTGATCTACCTGGGCCCCCAACTCTGCTTGCGGCCCACTCAGGTCTCAGGTGTTTATCAACATGCCTGAGCCCTACCTGTCCCTGCTATGGTATTACTCACCAGGTTGTGGGGCCTGAGGCTACATGGCCTCAATACTCCATACTCACCTTTCACTAGGGAGGCAACTGGTGTCGCATTCCCTGAGGACCACCCCGTCACAGGCAGCCCTACCACACCATCCATCCCTTGTAGGGTGCAGTTGTAGGTCATTCCCCAGAACCAGGAACCTCCTCCATCCCCATAGCTCCTACCCTGAACCTCCAGGTGTTCTGGAAGCAGCAGCTCTAGCCAAGCAGTGTTGTCTCTCTGGCTCCCTGTAGCTCCCTGTAATAACTGATGACTCTGCTCCCCAGGACCTGCTCTTATGTTCAGGCAACACAGCCCTGCTCCAATCAAGCCATCTGCTGACAGTCACATGACCACCTGATTGGCTCTGCAGTCACCTTCAGGTTGCCTGCTCAGGTCCTTAAAATGGTAAGCACCCATAGATACACGACCACAACTAATTAATTCAGGAGAAGTGACTGGCAGATATAGTGATGGATGCCACAGTCTTAATGCTGCCTACTAGGAATCTTCATTTGACTTAGCAGGTGATACTTTAAAACATATGCAGATGTATTTCATATATCACTGCAAGGGTTCTCTCGACGCCAGCTGTGCCAAAATTCCACAAGCAAAGAACTTTACTTAAGGCAGATGTGTCTAAAGAAAGCACTTTTTCTATTCTTGTATACCAATCAAAATTAAATTAGAAAATTGGTCTCTTCTGGTGCAATGTTTCTGGAGCAGAAGGAATCATCTCCTTGTTGCACATGAAGGCTGTAGACTACAGGCAGGGGAGTATTTTTAATAGAGCCACATGTCAAGGGATGGCAGGGGCCATTTAGAAAAAATACCAACTTCGCAATCTAGAATTCTCAGATGTTTCTAAGCTCAAACAGAACCTTTTATGCATTTCTAATATGAATTCTCTGTCATTGTCTTAGCTTTCTGATTAATTCCTTTAACAATGCATGTCTCAAACACTAGGACCACAAGAATGGGTATAAGTATGCTATTTGCATCTGGGTGCTGGAAGGAAAAGTAGCAGAAGCTTCTTAGTAAAACTTCTTCCTGTACAAATTTTAGAAACCAGGGCCACCTTTAAATACAACTGATATTAGTTTTTGCACTCTCGCATGTAAACCTCATTTAAAGATTAAAATTCACAAGTAACTGATATATGCAGAATAAAATTGAACCATCATCTTGCTCTAAATGAATGTACAATACACAGAATCCTGTAGATTTCAATTTAAAATGGCAAATGAATCCCTGCTTTTTGGAGGGGAAAAGTGCTTTCTTTGTGCGCCAGAATTCACTGATACCTTATTTTTAAATCCAGGTAAATGAGAGAAGGGATATTGCCATAAAAGATTATCACTTTTTATCTGCTGATTTGTCACATGGACTAGCTTTCTGGAATTTGAAACTTATGCATACAAAATTATCCTGATTATGCATGCTTAACATGCATGAACTTAGTGCAAGATTCATAGAATCATAGAAAAAAGGAGCAGAAGGGACTCATAAAATCAAGTCCAGTCCCCTGCCATGGGCAGGAGGTAATTAAGCTCAAACAAGCTCCGCGAGTTATTTGTCCAGCCTCCTCTTAAAGACAACCAGAGATGCCGAGTGCACCACCTCTGCTAGAAGTGTGTTCCGTTACCCATACAGAAAAAATACTTTTCCTTATGTCCAGCCGAAACTTTTCCTCGACTAGCTAGTGTCCATTGTTCCACATTTTCCTGGGGGAGGGGCTTTTCTGAAAAGTTGTTCACTTAGGTCCTGGTGTTCTCCCTTGACATATTTGTCGGTGGCTATCACGTCACCTCCCAGCCTTCTTTTGCTCAGGCTGAACAGTCCCAGATCTCAAAGTCTCTCCTCATAGTGCCTGACCCCCAAGGTCTTGATCGTGTGGGTGGCCATTCTCTGCACCCTTTCGAGCTTGTCCACATCCTTGAAGTGTGGTGCCTGGAACTGGATGCAATACTCCAGCTGTGGCCTCACCAGTGCTGAATAGAGGGGGAGGAGCACCTCTCTGGATCTGCTGGTGACACATCTACTGATGCACGCCAGAGTTCTATTTGCTCTCTTGGTGACTTCATCATACCAGTGGCTCATATTCATCTTCTGGTCAACTGTCACCCCTAGGTCCCTTACAGATGCAGTACCAGCCAGTGGACCACCACCCATTGCATAGCTATGGTGAGGGCTCTTCCTACCCAGATGAAGGACCTGGCATTTGTTGCTGTTGAACCTCATCAACCCATAGAACCAGCCTATCAAGGTCATCCTGAATACTTGACCTGTCCTCTGATGTGACCGTTTGTCCCCCCAGTTTGGTATCATCCATGTGGCAGTGAAGATCGCACTGCCAGAGCAGAAGAAAATGAGAAGTGCTGGGACGGGTGCCCCGAGACAAGTACTCACCAAAGAACCTGACAGGAGCCGGGAGCAAGGCACATGGAGAGCAGGAACACCTCAATTTATCATTTCCTGCTGATTCCGGTTGGCTGGGTGTGGGACAGGGAACACTCAACCATCCCCCACAGCAACTGGAAGAAGAGAAGACAAAAGTGAAATTAAAGCAGAGACAGACAGGCAGACGCAGAGGGAATTCCATTGAGAGAAATCTCTACACTAAAAGAAAGATAGTAAATACCACCCTGGGAGGGGTACAGGGATGAAAGCAAGGAGCTTTCTCCCTTTGAGACTCAGAGGAGTCTCCACACTTACCTGAAGTAAGGAGTCGAGCGAGGCAATTGACAGGACCCAGCAGCGAACAATCACCATAATGCAGAGCCTGCAGTAGAAGACATCAAAACCATGAGTGAGGGTACTGCAGGCAGAAGCATTTGTGCCAACAGACTCTGAGCCCTGCAGCCCTCTGATACAACATCTGTACCCAGCAAAGAGTGGCTTGTCCGTACCCAGCCAGTAACAGTCAGCTTACTGAGCATATTTAGTAAGAATAACAGACAAGTAGGGTGGCTAGCCTCCCTCCTTCTTTTTTTCCTTTTTACACCAAGCCATTGAGGGAAAGGTTGGGTGGATAAGCTAGAAAAAAAAAGAACCCTCCCCTAAACATCGGCTGTAACACCATAAAGATGCAAGCCTCAGAGATCTCCTATCCACTCATCACGTAGGTAGAGAGTCTCATCGGGCAGGGACACTCTCACGGTCCACAAACTTAATCACTGTACTTTTCTCTCCTTCACCCAAGCAATTAATAAAGATATTAAAAAGCATGGGCCCAAGCACCGATCCCTTGGGTACACCACTGCAGACAGCTTTCCAGAATGAGGCTACCCAATCAATTACTACTCACTGGGATCGGCTGCTGAGCCAGTCGCCAACCCACCTCATGGTAGCCTGATCTAGGCCAGTACTCTTCAGCTTAACTGAGAGGATTTAATGGTAAACAGTATAAAAGGCCTTGCTGAAATCTAGTAGATGATGTCCACCTCCTGTCCCATGTCCAGGTGGTTAGTTACCTGGTCATAAAAGGACACCAGGTTTGTTAAGTATGATTTCCCCTCTACAAAGCCATGTTGGTTGCTTCTCAGTAACTGACCAGATGCAAGCTTGTGGGTGATGTCCTCCTTGACAGTTTTTTCAAAGGTCTTCCTCAGGACTGAGGTCAGACTGTCTATAGTTGACAGGGGAATCCCTCTTCCCCTAGTTAAAAATGGGTACCAAGTTTGCCTTCTTCCAGTCATTAGGGACAACTCCTGAGTTCCATAATTCCTCGAACAGCCATAGGTACTGCTGGAGCTTGGCCAGTGCTTTCACTACTCTCTGGTGAAGGTTATCTGGACCAGCTGACTTAAAGCATCCAGCTTATCTAAGAGTATCTTCACCTGTTCTGGACTGATTTTATGAGGACTGCCATCATTGCCATATTCTCTCTACCCCTGGTCTGGTGACCAGTTCTTGTCTGATTTCAGGAATACTGATGCAAAATAATTGTTGAGGAGCTCTGCCTTTTCATGGGAGTCAACTGTGGGCTTTCCCTCTCTGTTCTGTAAGGGTGCCACAGTGGAACTTGATTTTTTTTTTCTTGCTCGCAAAGTACTTAGAGAAGGATTTTTTGTTGTCTTTAATTTTGGTCTCCAGTTTGACTTCCACGGATACCTTGGCTTTCTTTGTCTCGTGTCTGCAGATCCTGGCTGCATGAGCCTACTCTTCTCTGGATCCCAAACCATTTTTCCATTGGGTGTATGGTTCTTTTTTTCTTTTGAGAAGTTCTTTAATGTCTCTGATCCAGGCGGGTCTCTTGGCCCCTCTCCCTCTCTTCACTTGCATTCAACAAGATAATATGTAGTCGTATATGTATAGTACATTTTTTCATTTGAGAAATTACATGGGGCTAAGCTATTACTAGAAGAGGCAAAGAAAATGTTGCATGCATCATCATACCTTTGGTATTTTCTACTTCTGAACATCATATTTGTTGAATAGAAGATGGTCCTGAATATAAGATGGTCCTCCCCAATAATTACACTTATATATATATGGAAAAATTATAAATTTGTTATAATTTTCCAGGCATAGAATCTAATTATTGGATTATTATTGGATTTCTGGGCACCCAAAGCCATTACAATACACACACCTGCGCACTCACACACCAGTCCACTGGTCTCTCAGACCAGACACCACAGTCCCTTCATCCCCACCCCAGGTACAGGGTTACTGATATCAGTTCATCCATTGTCCGTGTTGCTGTCGCTCCAGCTCCCACTGGAGGACTCACTGCTGCTGCTGCTGCCGCTCTCAGATCCAGTCATCTCTGCATCCTCTTCACTGTCACAGTCTGCTCCCCCACTGTGGGGAGGTAGGGGGTTTGAAAGATTCTGTGCCAAGTGGCATTGGCTGTGTCCAAACCGTCCTCTGCTGCTGCTCTCTGGTAGTATGTAGGTCTGGAGTTCACTCAGAGCCATTTTAACACAGTCCACCACCTCTAAGTCCATGTGCTTGTACATCACGAGGTTCCTGGCTTTCCACAGGGTGTTCCTGATGCAGGATGTAAGCTGGTTGAAGTGAGCCAACAGGCTCCCCTGGTGTTTGGAGAGGTGGTCATACAGCGCTGCCTCTCTGGTCACCTAGCTGACCCTGGTCACCACTTCACAGAGCTGCCTTACCATTTTCCACACTTTGGTGTAGATTCAGAGCCAGAGGAGGTGGTTGATCATCTCAGTGGCCCCATGGAAGGTAGCTCTTGGGCAGCTGGGTCTCCCCAGCTGCCCCTCTCTATGCCTCCAAGCCCTCATGGGTAGGGTTCAGTGAGTTCAATTTCCTGTGATCTTTGTGCAGGCCCTTGTGGCAGATACACTCCCACATGGCCTGGCGTGCATCACCTGGGAGTAAGTCCACATGTGACATGATCTCTCAGTCTCACCATCTCCTGGATCTTTTTGTGGTTGGCCATGGTCACAGGACCTGTGTTCTGCAAGCCATACAAACTACAGAATTGGTTCAGGATCTCATAGAACCATGGTGGGCCCATGAGCCACAGTCTCTCATTGAACAGGGTGAACACCCCCACAATGTCTCAGGAGGTACTCTGCAAATTATCTTACCAGACAGGTGATTTTGGATTCTATGCCTGTTGCCAGCTTGCAGATCTGGCTCATGTACCTGGCTCACAGGAACAGGACGATGTCTGGCATGCCCTGAACCCGGCCCTCTTATCCTTATACAAGGTCTTCCTGGTGATCTTTTCCCATCTGGAGCCCCAAAAGAATATGCACATGGCCCTCTCCATTCTGTGGGTGACATGCTTGGAAGGGGAGGAGGGTGGGGTGGAAACCAGTGTGGTATACAGAAGCACCAGAAGCAACACTGCCTTTACACGCGTGATGTGTGCTCCCCCACCCCACATGGGGAGACAGCATGTGTGCCACAGTCCCAGTCTCTGCTTTACCCTCTCCTCCGTCTTTTCCCACACTGACCTGCCACTCAGCTTGCGGTTGAACTCTGCCCCAAGGATCTTGACCCCCTCGTGGGGGATAGAGATGCCCAGGAACTCCAGGTTCCCAAGCTCGGCCATGGCCAGGAAGATTCTCTTGCTCAAGTTGAGTTTTTCCCCCACCACCACCTCCCATACCTGCATGTGCCACAGGGCTCTCTCCACTGACCACTTGCTTAGGCACAGGATGTTCAGGTCATCCATGTAGGCCAGGACCTTGACCTCTTGGCTGCTGCTGCCCAGGATATAGATTCCACAGATCCCAGGGTCCTGCCTCAGGTGCTGGGCCAGGGGTTTGATGGCACAGATGAAAAGGATCAGGAAGAGTGGGCAGCCCTACCAGACCCCCAACTCCACCGAGATCTGGGAGCTCAGGAACCTGTTGACCTGTACCTCAATGCTCACACCCATGTACAGGGTCCTGATCCAGCTGACAAAGGTCAAAGGGACTCCCATCTGCTCCAGCATCTCAAACAAGAACCAGTGGGACACTGTCTTGGGTCTTCTCAGGACGGTGACACTGCCTTCTCTCCCTCTCCAGCTGGAGCATGTCTCTCAGTTGCAGCAGGGCTCCATGGATCTGGCACCCCAGCACCCTCCACAACTTGTCCACATGGATGATGGAACCTAGGGTGGATTTGAATCATTCAGCCAAGACTTTGGCCAGCAGCCTTTAGTTGAAGTGCAGGAGGGTGATCGGCCTCCAGTTCTTCAACTCCTCCCTTGGACCCTTTTTGTACAGGAGGGTCACGAGGCCATGATCCATGCCCATACCCAGCCAGCCCTCCTGCAGGCACTCTCAGAAAAGCTCCAGCAGATCCAGGCACACCAGGTCCCAGAAGGTCAGGTAAAACTGCTTGGGCAGGCCATCCACCCCAGGCATCTTACCATTCCTGAAACTCCGGAAGGTCTTTTTTGAGTTCCCCTGGCATCCAGTCCTCCTCCAGCTGCTACTGCTCAGCCTCCCTGAGGAGTCCAGGTGAAGCTTTGCAGGCACTGGCAACTGGCCTGCAGGTCCACTCAGCATAGGACTCCCAGGAGAAAGTGGCCGCCATTTCCAGTATGCCATTGTTTGACCTGTGCGCTGCTCCCTCTCTGTCCTTCAAGCATGTCATGGCCTCCTCCTTGCTCTTCTTTAGCCTAGAGAAGTAAGCAGACCACTCTTCCCCCTCCTCCACCCAGGAGGCCCTGGCCTAGAAGATCTTTTTCCTCTCAGTACCAGGCATTGAGTCGGGCCTTCATCTCCCACAATGTCCTCCCTCATGTGGAAACTATGCATGACATTAGTCCAAAGCCAAAAAGCTCATAACTTACCATATACTTTATTGGCCTGGGGCCCAGATGAGACAACAGCATTTCAAGCCATGGTGACCCCATACCTCAGCACTGCTCAGTATGTGTCTGTACTCCAGATACACCACCCTCCTACCTCCTAACTGATCCATGTGCTAATTAGTCCCCACAACCCTCATCAGTAATGTTCTCATCATGATTCCTGGGATGCTCCAAAAATATATATGTAGACGGAGTACAGGGCAACCTGGTCTGGCTCCACCTCATGAAGAGTGGGACCACACTATCATATGTGCCAGGCTGAAGGATTGATGTGACAGAGGGATTATGGTGAACTGTTTAGGGCCCTCTTTGGTGATGTTTAGAAGCCATTTAAGGCTAGTGAAGAAACAGCAATCATTGGCCACCTGTCCAAATGATTCCTCACACACTGATTGGCTATTTGTCAGTCAGTCAGAGTGTGAATAAAGCATTATGGACAGACAGACAGACAGATTACATCTTTTATATTAATAATATAATGCCTATCAAGCTTGCTGTTTCAAAGCACAGTTTCAGGAACAACTTTATCTCTCATGTCCTAATACCCCACTATACATATCAGTTGGACCAGTGCTGAAGCAAGGGCGGGGCGGGGGAGCAGCAGAGCAACTGCCCTGGGCACTGTAGCAAGGGCAGGGCATGGGACAGAGCCATAAGCAGCTTGTTTGCGGGGGCATAGGGATAGGGGGAGGGATAGGAGGAGGGCAGCTCCCACCACTGCACGCACTCCCAGGCAAGCATGGGGGGGGGGTGTATCCCCCAGATCTGTGCATGGGATAAGGGTGGGCTGCCACTGCAGGCTTTGCCCCAGGCACCAAACTTCCTTGCCACAGCACTGAATTGGGCACAAATTGCCCTACTATAATTGTTCCTTGTCTCACGTGCTTTAATAGGTGGTAAAATAATTAACAAGCCTCTTGTTTAAATTACCCCTCTCAGAGTTCAGAATTAGTAATATTGATATGAATGGAGCACTTCACTGCTTAGAGCTATTGCTGATATTCTATCAGCTAAAGACTGAATCAAGTTGCATCTGATTCATAACCCAGAAGTCTTCTTCACAATCAGCAAAACTCTTATTAAAAGCGATTGCTATTAGCTCATATTTTAGAGTCCAGACTGTAACCTATAAAAAATTTACTGTCTCAGCAAGCCATCTTACACCAGCTGAATTCACCTCCTTTTGTGAGAAGCAAATGAACATTTACTCTCATTAATCACAATCCCTTAAATACATGAAGATGTGTAATGTGTATCACTTATTTCAAAACCAACCTCAAATCTAACCTTTATTTAAGGCAAAGGAGTACAGGACTTTGGGAGAAAGGGGGAAAATATTCTAAGAAAAGGCTAGTGAACTAGTGAACTCTCTCCTCCAGAGGTGGAACTGAAACTTAAGAATCTTAAGTTTTAACACTCCTCTGCTATCTAACCAAAAACTGTAAAAATTGCTGCAAAATTTGTTTTCTATCTACTTCTAATAGCATGTTTACATAAAGGATAACAATATACTACTAGAATTGGGTACTTACTCCATTAGCAAAAGTGATAGATACCTTCATCTGCTCTAGAAAAAGGCAGTAAAAGCTTTTATCTTAAGGTTAAATGTCCAAAGTGCAACAGAGGATTTTTAGCCTCCAGATTCTGATTATCATTACTGCAAGATTGGGATAAAAATCACTCAAAAGATGCAAGCTATAATCACAGAATATTCAGATTGGTGTAAAATACTGGTCAAATCTGAATTATCAAACTACCAGAACCAGACATCTGTTTCCCCCAGCACTCTTGCCCACACTTTCTGTGGGATTTGAGTCTGCTCAGTTTGGGAACGTTTGCTCAAGGATTTCTTATTGGTGTTAAATTGAGGGCGCACACAGACATTCAGGAGATTAGACTGAGTTAAAAATGACCACCCAATCTAAGTTAGTTTGCCCATAAGACCTTACATTTAAGGCGCAGACAGATGTGACAATTTACACAATTGCATGACGGTTCAGATAAGATGCTCGAAAATGGAGCACCTTCATTAATGTCTGTCTACACATGCTAGGAGCAGGGCTGGGCTGATGGCACTCCTGGTGCTGGTGCTGGTGCTGGCACTGGCACTGGCACAGGGCTGATGGCACTGTCTTCAGAATGGGCGGGGGGAAGACAATGGAGGGAGTTCAGTCTAGGATTTTTTCAGCCAATGCTGGAGAAGGGGGCAGGTTGATTGGAGCCCCCCACCAATACCTTGGTGGGGGAGGCAATCCACCCACCTCACCTTCCAGCACCAGCTGAAAAACCCTAAACCAAACTCTGTCCTTTTCCTTCCCCACCCCCATTCTGCAGACAGGGAGACAGGGGAGGGCTAGGGGAGAGCAGCTGCAGACTTGCAGCCACTGAAAATTGCAGCAACCCCTGGGACTCAACAGCAAACATCTGTTGGGTCTGGGGGATCACTGTAACTCACAGGACTTCCTGCAACATGTTATCAGGTACAGCAGGGAGCTGCACTTCTGTCTGAGGCTTCTGATCCCTAGTTGGTTTCATCTAAGTGCTGAACTGTACAGACATTCTCTGAAGGATAGATCAGTTAGAAAATGACTGGCTTGCTCTAACTAGTTCAACTGAAAGGTGCATTAAGTTAGATCAGTCACAGTTAAACCAATGTAACCACACATACGTATAAGTTTGAAGCACAGCACCAGGGCTCGGGAAATCCAGCCTTGCCCCAACCCTGGGGCTCCTCTTTTCCTACCCTCACCCACCTGCCACCAGGCTATTTTTAGTCCTTCTGACCCTTCCCCCTCAGTAAACCAGCTAGCCCCCTCAAGCCTGCCAAACATCCCCTGAGCCTACAAATTGTTGCCGGTGCCAGTTTTACAGGTATTCACTGGTGCCAGGAGCCCAATTGAAATAAATTGGAGTGGGGAAGGGGACAGACAGAATAGTGGGGCAGGGGTTGATCCATAGGAGGGGTTGCTTGTTTTGGCATGGGGGGTGGGGCTTGGAGACTAAAAATAGACCCTGGTCAAGAAGGAAAGGAAAGAGCTCCCCTGATCCTGCCAACTCACTCCAACCCCACCAAAGAGTCACTAGCCCCTGCCAGCCCTTCCCCCCACAGAGCCACTAGCCTCCTTGGTCTTTCTGCTACTTCACCCACCCAAACTTACTTTGATTAGGCTCCCAGAACTGGTGAACACCAATATAACTGGCACCAGGAACCAGGAGTGGTTTGTGGAATTTGGGGCAGTTTGATGGGATTCGGGGAGTGGGGAGTTGCAGGGGTCTGGAGAGGGGGAGGTGGCAGAATTAGAGAGGCTGTCTGATCCCACCAACACCCTTGATCCCCCTCAAGTGCCCCATGGACCCTACTAGCTCCCCCCATCCTAGCTGCCCCTCCCCTGCAGACCCCACTAGCTCCCCAGTTCTGCCAACCCCTCCCCACCTTGGAAAGAGCTGCAGGGGAGGGGCAGGTCCCTGGAGCTCCCCCAGGCTGCTGCAGGGGGCTGGTACAGGGCTAGAGGGGTGGGGGCAGACTGCTGCCATGAGCAACATATCTGCTTCCACATCTCCACATGTGTAGACACCTGCCTAGGGTGGGTTTACTCTAGAGTAATTTACTCTAGAGTAAACCCACCCCATAGCACTTGCATATTTGTGCATGCCCATGGTAATGTTTTTATTAGTACTTGAGCAGGATGGAATAGGATTGCTCTGATGCACTGTAATTATGTTGGAGCAGGCTCAATTAATTAATTAATTGAGTCTTCTGGAGCATTATTATTACCACACTCCAGCAGACACCAGCATCATGTGTATCAGTGTCTCTGCACTTTAGCTAAAGCACCCACGCCACCATTTTTCAGTGCAGGGACACTGATACATGTGGTACTTGGGGCACTTTAATTAGAGTAGCTCTCAGAGCCATTCTAATTAAAGCACATCTCCCCACCTCCTGAACCACATGTACAAATGCTGTATGTCCCCAAGTCCCCTTACTTGCTAAGTAGATGAAGTAGGGCTTGGCTCTAAGGCCCCTGGCAAATATTCATTTAAAGACAAGATAGGATCTGATCCCTGATTCAAACAGTTGCACCTCCTGCCATGCTGTATGCATGGCAGGACATGTGTTTTTTTAGATCAGGAAGCAGAACACAGTCAAGCTATTTCTGCTTGTCACTGCACAGGGAACTTGGGATCATGATCCTGGGCTCCCCCTCTACTGGCAAATTGAAAGTCAGATGCTGAACAGTCAGCTGATTGTCAGATCATCAGGGGCTGCACCAGAGCTGGTTCCAGACTCCAGGTGAGGTCCCTGAATCCAGCCAGTACAGGGTTTAAATTCCCTGGCAGGGTGAAGTCTTTGCTCTTCTGTTCTGCACTGCTTAACTATAGCTGTTTGGCCTAGGGCTTAAAGTCCCTGGCATGAGAAGCCAAAGGCTCTCCCCTCCTGGGGGACTCTGTTCCTTCACGCTGGGCACCCCAGCCAGGTTTTTAAATATGTAGTAAACCATTCTCATTTCCTTTGGCTTCCTACTTGGACTAGTTATATTGCTTAGAGAAGTTTTCAAGATTCCAACCTCAACATTCAAGTGTACATTAATTTTGTGATGCTAAAATGAGTATGTTGGATCCAAACCTGTTTGTATTTCTATTTATGTTCATGAACAGATCTTCTTCTCTACATTTCATGTTTGCATGGCATTCTACTAGTGCTGGATTCAGACCACCTGTTCTCTTGCCTTCTCTGAAAAGATCCATTCTGCAAGACCTTTCAATTCCTGTTTTCTGTTCAATGCCAATCTCACATAGGGGTAGATTTTATTCCCTCTGAATTATCTATGCATATTTTATCTGATTTATTTTAATGTATTTTTAATAGGAAATGTTTAAAATTGGTCTTTAGTTGGAGTTTGTTAATGGCAGTCTAATTATTTTTGTTTTCAAAACTTTTTAAAAGCTACTGTCAAGACAGAAATCGCTAAAGACGTCAATGTTAAACAGATGTATTTTAATGAATAGTTTTAAAGAGGCAATTTACAAATGACGGCATTTAGCCTTTATTTGTCATAAGTAAAAGTTTACATGCCAATACATAAAACCATAATTGATACAGTATTCTGCATCTCCACAGTAACTCTTTTCTCTCTGCTTTTTTCCTCCGGTGGAAAAGATTTTTATATGGTTATGCATCACAGCTGACAGGGGAAGGCCAGCAATAGCGCCTTTTGCTCTCATCACGAATAGTGACAAGAGTGGGTAGCAATCAGGAGAGGAACTGGGTGAATTTTTTTTGGTAGGCAGTAGATGTATTTTTAAAAGGTAGCTTTAATCATCTTGAAATTGTTTTAGTTCAAACAGCTTCAGCTGTGGATATGGGCGAGAGAACTCATCCAGGATGCGAGTGTCCCAGGTTCAATTCCCACTTTGCCTGAGGCTCCTGAAACCCCAGCTCACAGGAGAGTACCCTAACTGTGATAGAACAGTACCCTAACCAGAAGAAGGTATCCCTCTTGTTGAAGCTTTTCCACTTTGCATAAATACTTAAGCATAATCTCCAAAACCAGAAGTTCACCTACAAGATTACTCCAGACTGGACCCCAGCACTTGCTCTAAAGTCCTTGATCTTTGGCAGGTCTGATCTTGGGCACAAATTCAGCACAGTCTCCTGGGTGAACTTCCAGACCAGAACTGTGTTTTTTTAGGTTTTGATTTTGAGAATTTACAGTTCACTGAAATTTACTATTCGGCTTCATTTTTGAGTAAAAGGGAGCTACTGCAATCACCACCATATTTTTCTCTTAATCCTCCGGCAGTTTTGTGAATTTAGAGGTTCACTCCATTTTGTTTTCTTGCAATTCATATAAACAAAATATTTCATTTTTGGAAAATGAAACATTTTGTATTGAATGAAACAAATGGTTTCTATTTGTCTTTACATCCAGAAAAAAGTACATTCTCTTTTTTTAAATGTTCGGTTTGGCAGCTGAACTACAACATCAATTATTTCCCTGGTCAGAAGAGGATTAGAAGGGCTATTTGCTGCATCATAGTTGTACAAGTATTTCCATTGCCATGAATCTCCTGGGAGTATTCTTAACTTCCCACAAGAATTTTAAAATGTCCTGGGCCCATAGCCCTGCTGAATACTTGGTACAATATTCCAACTTAGAGGGAGATATATTTGGGAGATTCTTTCCTGAAGTGCCAGTATCAACAAGAATTTGCAACCAAGGATTTACTGCTCCAATGCTGTTTACTAAATGAATAACTGGCTCAGAGTTGAAAGTCTGGATCTTTTACCTTTCTCTGGTGATAGCAAAATGGAATTCTAGGTCTTTAACAGCTGGTGAATGAAATATTTAGATTCTGTAGTTACTCTTAATTCTTTAAAAGCATGGACACAGTCAAAGACCTCTACATGGGACATGAGGTTAACATCATCTACCTAGACTTCAGCAAGGCCTTTGATACTGTTTCCCAAGAGATTCTTTCAATTAGGTTGGAGGGTACTGGCCTAGATCAGTCTACAGTGAGGTGGGTTGTCAACTGGCTCAGAGGCTGGTCCTAGAGAGTTGTAATCGATGGGATGGCCTCATCCTGGATGGCCGACTCCAGTGGTGTGCCCCAGGGATCAGTGCTTGGGCCCATGCTCTTTAATATCTTTATCAATGACTTGGATGAGGGAGTGGAAAGCACAATGATTAAGTTTGTGAATGACACCAAGCTGTGGGGAAATGCCGGCACATATGAAGACAGGGTAAGGATCCAGAGCGACCTCAACAGGCTGGTCCTGTGGGCTCAATGCAATCAGATAAGGTTCAGTTGGGATGGGTTCTGGGTAGGAAGAACCTTCATCATACCTATATGTTGAGCGGTGGTCCACTGGCTAATACTGCATCTGAAAGTGACCTGGGGGTGACAGTTGACCAGAGGATGAATATGAACTATCAGTGCGATGAAGTCGCCAACAGATCAACTAGAACTCTGGCATGCATCAGCCAATGAATTGCCAATAGATCCAGAGAGGTGTGCCTCACCCTCTATTCAGTGCCAATGAGGCCACAGCTGGAGTACTATGTCCTGTTCTGGTCACCGCACTTCAAGAAGAATGTGGATAAGCTTGGTAGGGTACGGAGAAGGGCCACCCATATGATCAGGGCCCTGGAGGATAGGCCCTGTGAGGAGAGAATCCGGGAACTGAGTTTGTTCATCTGAGTAAGAGAAGACTGAGAGGTGACTTGATAGCCTCCTACAAGTATGTCAGGGGTGAACACCAAGCTCTAGGGAAGCAACTCTTCAGAAAGGCACCCCTTGGGCGGATGAGGTCCCATGGGCACAAGCTAGTTAAGGAAAAATTTAGGCTGGACATAAGGAAAAACTTCTTTTCTGTAAGGGTATCTAGAATCTGAAACACATTCCCAGCAGAAGTGGTGCAGTTGCCATCTCTGGAGGTGTTCAAGAGGAGACTGGAAAAACACCTTGTTGAGCTCCTTTGAGCCCAATTACCTCCTGCCCATGGCAGGGGACCAGATTTGATGATCTTATAGGTCCCTTTTGGTCCTACTATTCTATGATTCTACATATAGAAAGAGTATCTTAAGGCAACACATTTAGGGTTACATCCTGTTTCATTTTACCACCTAGCTAGCAAGTGCACAGCCATAGAATTGTAGATTTTGGCACTTACCCAGCAGCAAAATAGAATCACCTCACGTGTGTACCAACCAAGAATGGCAAAGAAGAAGGCTCCCCCACACTCCTTTTGTCCCAATAGCAGAAGTGATCAGGGCACTTGTCCATGGCACAGGAAACCTATTTTCTAGCCCCCACACATCCCTTATAGGGAATTTGAAGCTGCATCTCCTATTACTCAATGAAGTGCTCTAACCACCTGACCACAGGATGGGTTTCAACACTGACAAGTGCAAGGTGCTGCACCTGGGGAGGAATAACCAGTGCCATACCTACAGGTTGGGGAACTCCCCTCTTGTCAGCATGGAGGCGGAAAAGGATCTTGGAGTCATCATTGACTCCAAGATGAACATGGGCTGGCAGTGTGGGGAGGCAGTCAGGAAGGCCAACCGCACCTTGTCATGCATCCACAGATGCATCTCGAGCAGGTCCAAGGAGGTGATTCTCCCCCTCTATGTGACACTGGTCAGGCCGCAGCTGGAATACTGCATCCAGTTCTGGGTCCCGCTCTTCAAGAGGGATGTGGACAACATGGAGAGGGTCCAGAGGAGGGCCACTTGCATGATCGGGGGCAGCAGGTCAGACCCTACGAGGAGAGGCTAAGGGACCTAAACCTGTTCAGCCTCCAGAAGAGAAGGCTGAGGGGGGATCTAGTGGCTGTTTACAAACTAGTCAGGGGGGACCAGCAGGCATCGTCCAAGTCACTGATGAAGATGTTGAACATTGCAGGCCCAAGGACCGAGCCCTGGGGGACCCCACTGCCCACATCCCTCCAGGTCGAAAATGACCCATCCACCACCACTCTCTGGGTGCGGCCCTCCAGCCAGTTAGTGACCCAATTGACTGTGTAGGTGTCAACGCCACAGTCCCCTAGTTTTTCAATAAGAATGGGGTGCGAGACAGTATTAAAGGCCTTCCTAAAGTCCAGAAATACTACGTCCACTGCTACATCTGTGTCTAAGGATTCAGTGATCTGGTCTGTCAGGGACAGAAAGAGCCAAAAGGCTCCTTGAGCCCCAGCCTGAGCAGGGGGCCAGTGGCCTCAGGCTCACAGCCCCAAGGAGACAGACGAAAATTCCCCTTACCCAGGTGTGCGGGGAAGGAAGGGGCTGGTAAGGGGCTGGTACTCCGTTGGCCAGCATAAAAGGGAGGCTGGAGCAGGCAAGCGTGGGCAACACGGAACCGGAAGGAGGGCATGGAGTTGATCGAGCAGGCCGGCGTACGTTGAAGCGGATGCGAGCAGCGCTGAGTGCCGGTAGGAGCCTCTGGGGAAGGGCTAAGCCCCAGCAGGGCGTCTGAGCTCAGTCTGCTGACCCTTGCGGGGCATAGAACTGTTTGGTTTACCGGCCAGGAGCGGTGGGAACCCGGCTGGAGCTGGGTACCGTAATGACTCTGATACCTGGGCACTGCTTGACTGTGGAGACCATAGCTCCTGTAATAGGGGCACAGCCCAACAGTGGTCTTCAACTGTAAAAGGGCAATTGAGCAAGCCCTCCACAGGGATGCTTTGAGAAAGAAAGGAGGAGCATCCAACCCCACAGGGGGTAAGGTGGGGACTGAAGGACGACTACTGATGGCTGAAGCAGCCGCTCCTATCAAGGGAGTCCCTGGGTCAAAGTTCTTGTGTTGCTTTTTCCTATTTCTTTTGCCGACTATCTGTGGGACCTATGCATATGTGGCCTGACAAGATAGACAGCCACTTCCCGGTGGAACGGGCGAGGGTGTAGGGGTGGTGGAGCCCTCAGAAATGCAGGACCCACGGGATGCCAAGGAGTCTCATTTTTGGACGATATGCGCCGTACATCTGGATCAACTCCATTTAACATCAAAGTCGTGGCAGGAGAGGTAAGCACGTCGTACACGCCCAACCTGAGGTGAGCAGACTTGGCGACCGGTAGGTGGCCCCAACGTGGGGTGCCGGCAGGGGGCTTACCCCGACATGGTCACAGAAGGCCACCAGGTTGGTCTGACAGGATCTACCTCTAATGAACCTGTGTTGGTTGCCCCTAAGCATAACCTCCCCCACTGGCCCCTCATGGACATGCGCCAGGATAATTCTGTCAAAAAGCTTACCCAGGATCGAGGTAAGACTAACTGGCCTATAGTTTGAATTTTCACGTTTGAAAAGGCCTAGTCTTCACAGCAACATCAACAGGGAAACACAACAGCAACAGTAGCAACAGAAAAGATTTCTTTGTGTTAGGCTAAGGGACTCATGAAGTGGAAGGGACAGGACCTAACCCAAAATTCACAAAAGAATGCTTTGAAATGTTTTTGAACTTATAACAGATCTACACAGAAGAATCTGGGAGGGTGTGGGGAGAGCGCATCAGATGCAGGTAATTTATGGGGTAGGACAAAAGTATATCATTCCTGAATGGGGGTATCTTCCAATCTGAATTCTTAACTGATAGGGAAGATCAAGCTGTAAAACAGTGTAAGCAAAAGGAAGGAACAAAACAAGGAGTGGGTAAAATAAAGATAGGGCAGAAGAGTCACCTATAGGAGACTGCAACTGCAACAGAATGATCAGAGTGAGTCTGCAGCATCTTTGTTCTCACCCTGAAATGGGACTAGTAGGTGGTTTAATGTTTGGAAAGACTCAGTAATGGAGAGCTAAAGTTACAGAGCCCAACAACAGCTCAAGGAACGTGAGGGCTGTTTTCTTGATTTGTTCTTCCACATTCCCTTTTTGCTGTATGAAGTTCATAGGGAAATGATTCTATGACATGCAGAAATCTTGAAATGGGAATTTTTAAAGCACTTACATGATGCATGAGGTCAAACCCCAGGGACTTACTTCTGTGCTCCCAAGTCTGTGTTACTAAGTCATTTAGGTCTTTTTGGAAAAGATAATATGTCTGTAGCAGGGAACCAAGCTCAGACCCCGCTATCATCACTCTCCAAGGTCAGTCGAGCCAGGAATTGCAGCTCCTGAGGGCCCTGGGGCTGGGAAAAACTGCCAGCCCAGCACCAAATGGGTTAAGCAGCATGCACCACAGGCAAGCACAGATGGAGCCAGCTCCCATAAGGCTGAGGGAGTTCCAGCTCTCTTCAAAAGAAAAGTAGCTGAACATACAAGCCCTCTGGAAAGGGGAAAGTGTGGGGAGACAAGCACCTCATGTTTCACATGGAAGCATGAATGAGACCCAAAAATCAAAGAAGAAGGACTCCAGCTGCAGAAAAAGAGGTGTGAGGCCAAAGCTGAGATGATTGCCTGCAGACAGGTCCCAGGCTAACAGGGAGGCAGTTCCCTCTGACAAAGAATCCCAGTCATCTTTCATGGTGAGCGTGTGGCAGGCTGTATTTGACCATGGAGGCTGACTGAAGAGAGAACAGATTAATGAGAGTGTGGACTATGTTATATGAGGTATTGAAATTATTTAGCGTGATTGCAGAAGAGACTTGGTTAATGGGAATACAGAGTATATTAGGTGAGATATCAGAATAACTGAGAGATTGATCAAGAAGAAAAACTTGAATAGTTGGGAAACATCTGCAGGATCAAGAAGATCCCAAGTCAACTTGGGGAGGTGGGGGCATTTATGAGTTATGGTCCACAGGAAGGACCTCAGGTGAGACAACCAGGTTAGTTGACCTGTGATTTAAATTAGGTTCACAATCTAATTAATCTAATTGACACAAGCCCAGTAAACTATATGTCCTGGTGAGGATCCTGAAGGTCCAAAAAAAAGAGGGAAGGTTAAGAGAGACCTCAGAGTTAAAACCTGTTGCCCAGGAAAACATCAGTCGGGAGAGTGATGGACCAGGGTGTAGGAGAGGAGCACCCCTGTAAATATCCTTGGAGAACTTCCATTGTTTCAACCCATTAGCAGGACATCTGCCTCCCTCTGTTCATTTCAATATCATCTCAGTGTGGCAAGTGAAAGAAAGCAGCAGCGAGGTGACAAAGGGCCGATAAACAGTGCAATGGGTGACAGCTGTTACAATGTCATATGTCCCAAATTATTAATCCAAGTTTCACAAGATCATTCTTTTTTCTTATGAATCCCAGTCCATAACATACCTTAAATGCCTTAGTTTCTCAGTTCATCGGTTAAAATGTTCAGCTTTTTTTTTATAATGATGAAATACCTTGCATAGCCATGACACCCTCATCAGGAGATGTGAATATTTTTCACTATAATCACAAATCAAAACCTGTTATCAGAACCTGGTAAGCAACAACTTTGTAACACCAGTCCAGCGGGTTCCAGACTTGGTCTAATTATGGTAAACTCCATGGTTTGGCCTTGGGATGGTAAAGGACGAAAATTGCTACATCTGTCAACATCCAAAGATAAATAGATGCTCACAAATACTCAGGAACTGACTAGATCAGGGATGGCCAACCTGTAGCACATGTGCTACAAGTGGCATGGACAGCCTGTATGTGTCACACAACAGACTGGGGAGAAGGCAGGAGCAGAAAGCATAGTAGCAGGTTGGGAAGAGAAAGAGATTGTGGCACTCAGGGAGGGTACAGGACTTAACTTGTGCCACACCTGCCAAAATGGTTGGCTTAACTGGACTAGATTATCCGTCACTCTATTTATGGAAGAGAACTTAGATCTCTTTCAGTCATACTAGCCTGGAATTATAAACTAGTTAGAAGATCGAAATATATGGTTTATGGTTACAAAAGGCCATATTTCCAAAATTGCCTCTTCAGCAATTACATGTAATCCCAATGGTGCACATACATATCCACAATCACACATGCAAACTCTGATGTGTACTTACTAGATTTTTAAAGACCTTGTGAAAAAAAGACCTATGATGGTTCATCATGTTGTTAGCTTCATATCTGCAAAAATGTTGCTGTCAAGCCTAACTAAAAACTGTTGCATTATAGGTTTGAGTCCTATTAAGAGGGGGAAAACCCTTTTAATTAGCATTTTGCAAAGCGCAACATGGCACAGTGATTTCGCACTCTACTTCATCATCAGGGTTGATGCAGCTTTTAAGGAGGCGATATGTATGGGGCTGTTTTATACAGTTGTTATTGTTGTTATCCTTTCTACTTGTTTTCCTTCACCTAAAATAATTCAGACTGAAAGTACAATTGCTGTTTCTGTATAGCAAAATATAACTTGTTCACACTTATACATTAGCAAAACTGAAGTGTGGTTAGAGGTATCGTTATGACTGTAAGTGTTGTAGGGCTTCATGCCACTGCTCTGAGCTTGTTTTCTTACAAGCGGTGACAGGGTGGGCTTCAGATCACCTGGTCTGCCAGGAAGTTGGTTTTATGTTTTCTCATCTACCACGACTTTGATGTTATTATATTGCTAGGAGGCAATGCCCGAGGTGATCCTACCAGTCTCAATCCCTGCTTTCTTCTATGGGGCTCCAAAGCCTCCCCTTTACCCCACCCTAACCTCTCTAGATGATACTTGTAGTTCTTTGCAGCCAGGTCTTAATTTTGCCTGTCAGTCTATTATTCTGCCCTCGGCCACCAGGCTGACCATTGGCTTGGTTAGGTGCACACCCTTCCAGGGGAGACCCTGACCTGTGCTCAAACAGCCAAAGAAAATAACAGAAAGCAAAAGAAAACCAAATCCGACTGCTCTCACTCTCTTTGCCAGACTCAGTCCATGTCCCCTTCACGTGTGGTCAGGCTCTCATGTCCCAATCACAACAACAAAAATCAGTTAGTTCAATCATTAGAGAGGTCCCGGATGATGGGAAAAAGGCAAACAGAGAGCCCATATTTAAGAAAGGGCAGTCTCCACAAAAGTCATGGAGCAGATCCTCAAGGAATCCATATCTGAGGACCTGGAAGAAAAGAAGGTGATTAGAAACAGTCAGCACAGATTCACCAAGAGCACATCATCCCTGACCAACTGTATTGCCTTCTCCAATGAGATGACTGGCTCTGTGAATGTGGGGAGACCAGTGGATGTGGAATACCTTGATTTTAGCAAGGCTTTTGATATGATCTCCTACAACATTCTCACAGGCAAGCTAAGGAAGTATGGACTGGATGAATGGACTGTATGGTGGAAAGAAAACTGACTGGAGCATATGACTCAAAGTGTAGTAATCAGTGGCTCAATGTCTAGTTGGCAGCTAGTATCAAGTGGAGTGCTCCAGGAGTCAGTCCCGGAGCTGGTTTTGTTCAGTGTCTTCATCAAAGACCTGGAAGATGGCATAGGGCGTACCCTCACCAAATCTGCAGATGACACCAAGCTGGGGGGAGTAATACACATACTGGAACATATCCTGGCAGTGTGTAGAGCAGCACCCAGCAGGTAAGTCTGTTGGGGGGAAGGGGCAGAAGGAGAGAGAAGGGTCAGGAGGTCAGATTGAGGCCCCCACGGTGAGGGAGGGAGTGGTGCAGGGGCAGGGGCTGGGATAAATGGGGCCCCAGGGCTGAGGCAGGTCATATGATGGAACTGTGGGCAGTTCGTCCATGGCTCCCTGCTACTGTGCACACCCCTGGAGGAGGCATGGGGGGCATGGGCCCCCCCAGATTTCTGTGTGGGGCAGAGGCAGGCTTCCCACTGCAGGCTTGGCCTCTTCACCCTGCTGCCTTTGCCCCAGGAACCACGTGACATCATATTGTGCCTTCCTACGCCACGCGTGCAGGAGACCCAAGCCCAATGCACAACTCCCAGGGCAAAGGCAGCAGGGTGCAGATCTTCAGCCCACAGTGTAGAGCCTGGCTCTGCCTCATGCACAACTCCAGGGGTTTTATTCCCCCCATGCCTCCCTTGGGGGTGTACACAGTGGCAGGGAGCTGCACCCCCCACACACCTCTGGATGAGCCATCCATGGCTCCATAGTTTCACAGTTTCTAGTGTCAGAAGGGACCTGAACAGATCGCCAAGTCCGACCCCTTGCCCTGGGCAGGAACAAGTACTGGGATCACAATACCCCAGCCATATATTTATCTAACCTCCTCTTGAAGACCCCAAGGTAGGGGAGAGCACCACCTCCCTTGGGAGCCCATTCCAGAGCCTGGAAGCCCTAACCATAGAATAATGCCTCCTGATATCAAACTTGAACCAGCTTTCAATCAATTTGTGGCCATTATTCCTTGTTATCCCAGGTGGTGCCTGGGGGAACAGAGCCTCCCCTATTTTCTACTGGTCCCCCCGGTGAGTTTATAGACAGCCACCAGATCCCCTCTCAGACTTTTCTTGTGGAGGCTAAATAGATTCAGGCCCTCCTGGGCCCTGGGGCCCCATTCACCCCAGCCTCAACCTCTGCCTTATTCCCTCCCTCACTATGGGGGCCTCGATCTTCTCCACCCACCCCTTCCCTCTCCCCCTACCCCTTCCCCTCCAAATGGGATCCTATGACCCCAGATGACTTCCTGCCCTTTGGGCAGGGGGCTGGACTCAGTGATCTCCCGAGGTCCCTTCCAGCCCTAATGTCTATGAAATCTATGAAATACTTAAGTTAACTGTTTACACAGTGCTCTGGGGGAGGGACAGAGAAGCACCATAAAAGGCTGTTTGTGAACTGCTCTCTGCCATTTTGCAGCTGTGTCTGTGTAGCAGCAGGAGCGGCAGCAAAGTGCAGCATCTGTAAGCTTACAGCTTACAGCCTTCCTACCAAGTTGTAGCCAATCCTTTGTTATTTACCCTTGCCTACTCTCCCTATTGTTATCCCTCACAACTCTTTCTTCTCCAAAAATCCTGTTATTTGTTCTTCTTATTCCCCACTCCCCAAACAAAAAGAAAGTAGTGCTTTGCCTGGCAGTGTCTCACCACTGTGCACTGCAGGGAAGCACTAAACTTACATTATTCACTCACACTCTCTTGTTCCAGCACACAACATATGAAGCATTATGGAAAGGCAGGTGCCAGGTCTTCTGGCAGGGGAGCCAGAGTGGGCAGAGGGAGAGCTGTAAGTTCCCCCTCCCCCAAACTTAGATGCACCCTCTTTCCTAGCACTAGCAAACATGAGGCTTCTGGTGGTAGTGGCAGCAAGGAGGTGGGACCAGTGCCTACATAAAAAACCCCTCCAATAACACCATCCATAATAATATCCCCCAGCACCACCAGCATGACAAAAAGCCCCAGCATGACAGTCTTCTCCACCCCCATTTCAGTTCCCAGCCTGGGCCTTCCAGTGCCAGAGGAGGAGCTGGATCTGGAAGCAGGGGACCCAAGCACCCCGGCAAAAGAAATTCTGGGAATTGAGGAGGAATCTGAGTTTGTGCTCCACTCCAGTTCAAGTTCCCCTAGAGCCAGGTCTCCTTCCCTGGAAGGCACTTCAGGGGACGCTGAGATAGAGGTTGCAGAGGCAAGTGGCTCAGCTGAATCCACTCCTCCTGTGGTTGTGCCTCTGCCTGCTGAGAAGCAGGATCAGGCAGGATCTGCACCCAGAAGCGAGGGGGTAGTGTGTTGTGGGATCATTTTGAAGTTACAGATAATCCCACATATGCTATCTGCCTGCACGGCTGATGTAAGACTTAACTCTTTACACAGCACTGGGCTGCATTTCTGTAGGGTTACCATATTTCCAGTTTCAAAAAAAGAGGCACATGAGGAGTGCAGGGAGCAGTGATATCCCCGTTAGGGGTTTGCAAAGCTTCAGTCACCAATTTGATTTGGAGAAGATTTGGCCCAATTCAGAGGTTGAATCACCAAATCTGAATCGAATCAGGAGACCAAAAAACCCTCTGAATTGATTCAGAAAAGATTCAGAAAAACAGTCAGAGATTCTTAAGGCAGACTTTCAGGGGAACAGAAACTGAGAAGAGGGAGAGGGAGCATGGGGGAAGACTGACATCTGTAACTGGCCAGTGACTGATCTTTCCCTGAGTCCCCTTCCAATCACAGTGCTCTGGAGGAGGAACATAGAAACAGCATATAAGCCTCTGTCTGCAGCCTTTCTGTCCCTTTTGTGAGCTGTTTGTGCCTGAGCAACAGTGTC
>NW_017728922.1:15927541-15931892 GCF_001723895.1 Crocodylus porosus
CCTCTAAAGATGGTTCTTGGGGCTGGTGCCCTGCTTGCCTCTCCTCAGTTAAGTTAGTGGCATTCCGTTTAATTCAGTTCCATCTATAACTTGTTTTTTGTATCCAAGGACGTTACTGTTTACTGCTAAATTTAGGCTGCATCAGAGCTGGGTTAAAGACGGTATATGCTCTCTATTTACAAGGAACTAAAATCAGTATAGACAGTGTTCAGGCATTCTTGGCAGAGAATCCTCTCCTCAGCCACCAAGTTTTATGAATTTGGGAATGGATCAAGCGGCGTGCTCACAGACCGAAGCGGCACGCTCATGGATTGCTACACCTCAGAGGGAACATTGCATTGGTGTGATCAGTCAGGCTATCAGTGGCTTCTCCTTCAAGCAGAGGTGATGGATGAGTCCCAAAGAGCAAGGGACATCATGGGGGCCATAAACCAGGGTGCAGGGGAGGCTCGCTGGGCAGGTTGAGCTCACCCATGGGCTCATGGTCACCAACAATGGGGGCCAATATGGCCAAGGCGGTCCATAATGCCAACTTTGTTGGCATCTGCTGTGTGGCATACAAGTTCCACCTCACAGTCAAGAATAACTTGGAGTGGGACAGGGTTGCCAGTGATGGCGCCGTCACTACCACCCAGCTGATTTCAAAATGCAAGAAGGTGGTGGGCTACTTCCACCACAGCATCAAGGGGGGCAAGGGGTTGTGGGGCAAACAGGCAGAGCTGAGCATCCCACAGTACAATATCATGCAGGATGTGGAGATGCAGTGGAACTCCACGTATCCAATGCTGGAAAGGCTGGTGGAGCAACAGAAGGCGATCCATGACATGGCCTTGCTTGGGGAGATTGGAATCAGCAGCCCCCTTAACAAAGCAAAGTGGGATACCGTCTCCCAGATCTTGGTGGTCCTCAAGCTGTTCCCCAAGGTCACCAAGACCCTCGGTGATGGTGATGCCCTCCTTAGCCAGGTGATCCTGGTAGTCAAGGAGCTTGAGAACCAAATGGAGAAGTTCCAGGGGATCAATGTTCCTGCTGGGGCAAACTGCTTTCACCAGAGGTGCAGGAACTGGTGAAATGGCTGAAGGAGAGCATAAAAAAATGGCTGGATCCCTTGCAGTCCAGTACAGTCCACATGCTGGCAGGTATGTGCAACCCAAGGGTGAAGAGGAGCATGTGCAACACCAAAATCCTCAATCACTGGATGGAAGTGCTGGTGAACAGTCAGGGAGGCAGAAGGGGATGTGGAAAAGGGGGGTCCACTTTCCCGTGCCAGCACTTCCAGCAACAGCCAGTCTCCTCCACCACAGCCACTGCCAATGTGGGCCAAGGATGAACTGGCTGGCCGGTAGCCATTTTTTAAGTACATCCCAGAGAAACTATAACAAGTCACAGGGCCGCTTAGCTTCTTTTGGCTTCCGTGCTCGAAATGCCTGTCTGTAACTTTCTGGGGAAATCTCTAGCCTATAGAGGATCACCACCCTCATAGCATCATAATCTCATGCATCCTCCCACAATAGGGCTGGTAGGCAGCTTGGGCCTGATCTATCACTAAGATGCCTCGCTGGTGGCCCCACAGACTGCGATCCAACCCTGTCTGGATAGCAGTCTTCTCAAATGCTTCTATATACACTTCAGGATCATCTTCCCATTTCATATGTGGCATCTTGAATAGGTCGGCATTACGCTGCATCCATTCTTGCTGGTGTGCCCCCTGTAGCTGTTGCACCTGCAGCACTTGCCCTATAGCCTGAATGGCCTGTGTTAGCAGCTCCACATGGGCTGTCACTGGTGGCTGCATCTCTGCCTGCCCCAGGTCGGGATTTCTGTCCTGTTAACGCTGAAAAATTCCCAGCCAATGTACCACTGTGATAAAAGGTGCCTTAAGTGGGAGCTCCTCAAGTGGCACACTATTCATCCGGTGTGGGCCCCCCCCTCCCTCAACTCACCTTCCATGACTTGGTGTTATTCGATAAAGGGAGGGTTCAATGGAGATCTTCCTGGGGCCCCCCCCAGGGATGGCAGTACTCACAGTTTGAATGCAATGTTCCATGGGGCTTCACCTCCCCTACACCCTGTCCACTTGCCAACCAGATGGGCGCCAACGGTGTGGTTTGGGTCATGATCAATCGACACCTGCTTGCCTAGAGGGGAAACCCGCGTCAGTGTGGGTTCTGTTGGAACTTGTCAGGCTGCCCTGATGAGTAGCCTTCCCATTGTGGAGACTGGCAAGCTGGACTTGAGTTGGCTGGTGCCTACTTCAGTGCCTCTGAGTAGGGCGCTTCTGGTTTTGCACCTATTCTCTTTTGTTTTCTTTTTTTGTCAAAGGAAATGGACCCCTGGGGGGGGAGAGGGTTGTGGAGTTTCCTCCTTCCTCCCAGCCTCCTACAGGGGGCTCAAATGACTCCCCTGCTCTGCCTGCCAGCATTGAGCTGGCTGCACTGCTCCTCTCTGCAGCAGAAACCTCAGCACATCTGGCGCGCTCCTTGCCAGCGTGCTCCCTTGCTCTCCCTTCTCCCCAGGTTCCAGTGGGGCTTTTAAATCTTCCCACAGTGGCTGGAATGGCCACCGCAATTAGCTCAGCTTTTCCCCGCCCAGGGAACAGCTGATTAAACAATCAGCGTAACTCCAGCTCGCGCGGCAGCAGTTCCTGCTCTGGCTCTGGCTGTGCCCCTGGAGGTAAGTTTCCCCCATGGGGGGGGGCTGTTTGTGGGGCTTGGGGCCCACAGGGACTGCCCTCTCCCCTTCAGGAGCCTGTGGGGGCTTCTCACCTCCATACCCCCAAATCAGGCCAAATCAGAATCAGAATTGAATACTGCCTGCTTTGCACACCACTACCAATTAGTCTACTCTGCAGTTGAGTGCATGTAGATGCAGACAGTATGTATTGACCATGACAAAATTTAGTGTCCTGGTTCTTGAACCTGCTTGAATCCTTGGTGCTCAGACTCCACTGCCATAAGCTTAAGTAGATAATTTGTGTGCTTGAATCTGTCATAGGCATATGAAAAAATTACTAAAAAGTTAGGTACTGAACTTTGGAAGTAGTACATGGGAAGAAGTAAATACACATTTACAAGTTCAGATTTGAAACATACTGGATGCATCTACGTGTGCGCTTTCCTGAAGAGCAGACTAACTAGCTCCACAGTAAAGTGTCACCATCTACACATGCACCAGTATTACAGCACAGTAAATTAACTCAGCTGTAAGATAATACTGCTGGGGACAGTGCTATTGTAGCCCTTAGAACCAGGGGGTATCTGGTTCTGCTCCCAAATCGGTAGAGAGCAGGCATGGCTGGTGAACTCAGACTGTTGGAGCAGTGGAACATCCCACGGGAGTGGTGGGGGGGTTGCAGCTGGCTGGCAGCGGAGGGGTGAGGGGGTTGCAGCTGGCCAGGAGCAGGGCAGGGAGCTGGGAGGTTGCAGCCTCCCTGCTATCAGTTGGAGTGCACAGCCAGCTGCAAACCCCTCCCCTGCCCCGCCCCGGCCAGCTGCAAATACCACCCCACTGCCAGCTGGCTGCAAACCTCCTCCCTCTACCCCCGCTCCCATGGGATGCTTCACCACCCCACCAGTCTGAGTTCACCAGCTGTGCCTAGTAGAGAGCTAACAGCAGGATCAATATTGCCTTAAAGTGTGTTTCAGTTTTCTCCAAATACAAACCTATTTATTCTCTCCAGACAAGCACCCAGTTATCTATTTATTCCTCTCAAACAAGGACCTATTCATTCCCCACAAATACAGACCCAGTTAGCTCTTTAATAAATCAGGTTTACTGAGCACTATAAAGTGTTAACTTCATGCATGCATATAGCCATAATCTTAGCAAACAAGTAACTGTATATTACCAGACCTAATAATATACAACTCGAGAGCTGGCCAAGCATCTCAGAGCAGGCTCTGGTTCCTTGAAGGAAGAGATGTCTTCAGTTGTCAGGCATCATTAGGGTGAGGGGAAGAGAAGGGAAGGAGGGAACAGGAAGGAAAAGGGGAGGAAAAGGAAAGAGAGGAAAGGAAAAGGGGGGTAATATTTATAGTCCTTTAGTCACGTAGCCATCAATTAGGCCAATTTTCTGTTTTTAATAAAAAACTTTGTGTTTGTCTTCACTTTATCATTATTTTTCTCTTCTTCTTGGTACCAGGAGCAATTTAATAGTTTCATAGTTTCTAGGGTCGGAAGGGACCCTAGCAGATCATTGAGTCTGACCCCCTGCCATGGCAGGAAAGAGTACTAGGGTCAAACGACCCCAGCAAGGTGTACATCTAGCCTCCTCTTAAAGACCCCCAGGGTAGGAGCCTGCACCACTTCTCTTGGAAGTTGGTTCCAGATCCTAGCCGCCCTGACCGTGAAG
>NW_017728922.1:15931992-15938735 GCF_001723895.1 Crocodylus porosus
GGACCTCAGCGCTTCCCCAGCTATCCTCCTTAGCTCGTTGAAGTTTGCCCTCCTGAAATCTAGGGCTGCTGCCTTACTGCAGGCCTTTGCCACCTTGCACTGGATGGTGAATTCTATCTAAATTTGTTTCAGATGTGGATTGAATGCACCATAGCTAACCCTATTATCCATAACAAGTGTTTTTATCATCAGAGTCTTAAGGAAAAAAACAAGCCGCACCAGACCCTTTTTTCTGCAAAGAGCAGGTCATACAATTACATAACACCATGAATGCACTTTTAGCTTACTTATGTCAAGATTGCTCTAGGCCTTTCAGGCCTGAGGGACCATTTTGGTCCTGTCAAACGTCAAGAGGTTAAACTTTCTCCACCCTATCTTACGGTGGAGTATTTACATATGCTGAAACACATGTGTAGATAGTGACAGGGGCTGGATGGGGCATGAGAGTGTTAAAGTGTGGGGGCTGCCTGCCACCTGACCCTGTACTTTAGCACCTTCTTGCCCCAACCAGCCCCTCTGCTGCCCAGCAGCACCACCTGGAGCCCAGAGCTGCTCCACCCCAGCTCAAACTGCACCAGAGTTTATTGCTCTGCCTTAATTGCATGTGTATATGCACCCACTGAATGTTTAAACTCCCTAGCTTGGTACCCATAACTGGGTCAGATGTTTAGTCCATTTCTCCTTTTAAACAAATTTCCAAAGCTCAAAGCAATTATGTAAATCTATGTAACACAAGCCAGACCACTAACTGAAAGAGAGGTTTTAAACTAAGTTGGGTTTTTTTGGCTCATGCATGTCAAATTCACACTCATTTTCTGCATTCTGTATTTTGTGTTTATTATGACATTATCTGTCAAGATGGGAAAGTTTTCACTTTAATCTTGGTCAATTCTTATCTTTAGTAGAACAATGGTTTTGTAGCTACTGCTAGGGAAACCAGCAGCAGGAATCTGAGATGTAGGTGTCAGTGAAGGTTAATGTTCCGTCTTTCCACTGGCAATATGAATCAGAAGTTACCCAAGTCCATGCTATATGAATCAAACACCTTCTTCTAAGCTTTTTCAGCCATCTCTTCCCAATTGCTATCTCTACTCAAGAGACAGCCAGCTGTAGAATCCCAGTGGGCTGCAGTTTCAGGTACCTTAGTGGAGTCAGGACAGTGCCTGTAGAATATATTGTTCTTACATGAATGTCTCCACCAAAGACAAAAGCTAAGTGTGACTTCTTATGAACACATTTGAGTAATCTTCTGGGAACAAGTCAGGAAACCAAGGCCATTCATTGAGAGATTCCAGCAGAAATATTGGAAGAGGGTGGGGTTTTTTTAGGGTCTGGTACTCTTACCTTGTGTGTAGGGAGAAGCTGGAACAGCAAGGTAAAGGTGACAAGGTATAGTTGCTGGGATGGTTGTTGACTGGTGGTACTGGTGGTTGACTGGTATGAGGCAATTTAGGTGTAGCATGCACTGCTCCTAAAACAAAAGTGCCAAAAAGGACCTAGATTAGAAAACCAGGAAAAAGTAGCCCCTAAATTTTAATTTATTATTTTGCTAAAAGGTTTAGAGAAATCACCAGAGGAAACATGGGTAAGTCTACTAGGGTTTGTTTTTTCTCTCCTTTATACGCATATCCAACTGCTGTCTACTGTTGCCGTGTTTCACTGCAGAACAGGCTGAGCTCCAGTGACAGGTGAGGTAAGCCTCGAATAGCTAACATACTGTAGTTTGTAAAATACACAAAGCATTTTTCAGTAATAGATGCTGCACAAGTTTTAGGTCAGTGATTCTTAACCAGGGTGCTGCAGCAACTTCTATTAACACAGAATTAAATTATTAGCATAGTAGATTAAGTGACAAATATTAATAGAATCAGTTCCTTTGTAACTTGACCAGAGTCTCTCTTTCCTGCTCCACTAGAACTCTCCAACTCCCTATGGATTCTATTTTCTACTGAAAATATCAGTGCATCATCATGGCACATACCAGGTATGTTCAACCACACAGGAACCTAGAAGAGCTAGTAATTTTCACCACCAAGGTAACAAGATCTTGAACAATAGTCAGTAGCACAACTGGTGGGGCAACTTGGGGACTACACAAGATGCTTTACTGCACAGTAGACTAATCTACTGCACTATCAGGGTGCATTTAACTGTGCACAGCAGCTACTGAGCAGTAAACTAGGCTAATCCGCAGTTTTATATTAACCGTAAATACAGTTTTCTAATGCTTGTAAAAATATATCATGTAGTTCATCCTCATAAAATTATATTTACAGAATAGAAGCTACCAGAAATCTTACAAGATTTCACCAGTTGCCTGCAAAAACATTTCCAAATGAATCAAGGGACACACTCTGTCAGCAAAATTAGCTTTACAATGGTGTCATACCGCTGCAGTTTTTTAAAGAGATTTTCCATGTGTAAATACAATAAAAAATATTTTTGTACAGGAAGAATCTGCAGTACACCATCTCCAGAGAGTTCTTCCATTCTGGTTCATGTTTCTCATTCAGTTGTCATCTGTCAGCAGATGTTCCCCTTCGTGCTGCAGTTTGTAAACATTTTTGTCTCCAGCACAAAAAAAAGACAGAAAGAAAAGCCAATAATAACTAAAGCCATATGTTTGAAGTTCATCCAGAAACTGCTTATTATTTATTTTTAAGTCTGGTCTCAGTTTTGCTGTTTTTGTTTCATGAAGAAGACCCTAGCGTGTATCCCAGCTCTAGGGAAAAAACTTTGATAGGAAACCTGTCTGTTTATGGCAAGAAGAGTAAACATTTGCCATTGTAAAATTAACAATTAATTAGATTCACAAGATTGCATGTATATACATCAGAACTATGGCCCTAAGTTTTTGCCTGCATAATGCCATGAGGCAAAAAGGTGATTGATGCAGTTCCCAGAGAAGGCCTACATGCCCCCAGCTAGACATCATAGGTGGAGTCCAATTTCAGTCATTCTGGGATCTGTGACACATGCAGTATGGGTCCCAAATCAGCTGGAACAGGCATCAGATCCAGCATGGTGGGGAGGGGGAAGAGGGACAGGTCTGTGAACCCAGTCCATGGGGCTGGATGAGTTTGATACCTGTGTTACAGAGGATAGACTTACTGGCAGGAATGTTCAACAAAACAGTCTATTTGAATAACCTACAAGAAAATATTCACACATACTAAATGTTGATGTAATAAATTATGACTATCTACTCTAGAAGCAAATAAGAGTTATTTTATGCAATCAGAGATTGGAAAGGTACATTACATAGCATACATTGAATCAGAACATCTGAGCTTTAAAATATATCAGATACACAATACATCAATTGTTCTGAAACAAACCAGGTGCCAAGAGTTATTCCCAGAAGTTTAGCAAATAGATATTAATAATGGCTAGCTAAGAATGTCTCTGACTAGAGACATACATTTAAAAAAAAGAAAAGTATTGCTAGGTCAGTGTTCCAGGTCTCAACAGGAAACACGTGATATCCGTAAAAGTAGTCCTGAGTCCCTAGCTCTGCTGGACTCCTGACAAACAGCACAGGTATATCTAGCTCCAAAAAATGCCTGTTCTTTCCTTAAAATAAACACATGCATAACCTGAATCTTCTCACAAGACCCAGCTCCAGTGAGACCAGTATTCACACTAGAACACTCCAGTTCCTTCTAAGAACTGTGTATGAAACATCGCTCTTGTGAGTCTCTGCTCTTGACTCTTCAGTGTTTTGTAGCAGAACACCTCTCCTATTGCCTTTTGCCTGCTGTTATCCCACATTAGAACTGTGTAAAGCATCATAAAGACATTCATCAAGCTCATGAGTTTTCTGTCATCCTTTCCCTTTCCAACACACTGAGCGTGTCTACACATGCAAATACTGCAGGGTGGGCTTACGCCAGAGTAAATTACTCTAGAGTACACCCACCTCGGGCAGGTATCTACACATGCAGGGATGTGGGAGAAGATATGCTGCTCCTAGCAGCAGTCTGCTCCCGCTCCCTCCAGCCCTGCACCAGCCCCCTGCAACAGTCAAGGAAGCTTTAGGCTCCCCCTGGGTGCTAGCTGAGGGGCTAGCAGGGAGAACAGGGCCAGGAGATTGCTCCCTGACCCCAGGGGGCTGCCTGCAGCCAGGACGGGCTCCGCCACTGAAGCCCAAGTAGGAACAGTGTCCCCCCACCCCGGCAGCAGGAAGCTCTTGGCCACAGATCCCTGATCAGGGTATGGGGCTGGGACCTGTCCCTGATTGGGACAGTTCCCAGACCATGCTCCACAATTGCAGGGAGCTCCCTGCTGCTGGGTCATGGTCCCCATCCAGGCTCCAGTGCCTTGACACCAGGCAGCTCCCAGGGGCAGGGAGCAGTCTCCTTCCCCCTGCTGCCTGGCCGACCAGGAGCAAGTTTGCTCCCAGTCAGCCATCTACACATGCCATACAGCACAATGAGTGATCAGGAGTAAATTTGCTACTTGTATCTACAGGTAGTAAATTTACTCACAATAGAGCCAATTAAATGGTGATGCTTACTGCAGAATAATTTGCTCTAATATTGACTAAAGTGTCTCATGTAGACATAACCACTATCACCTTGACCACGAGACATACACTGGGGAAAAATATCTGAAGTGAAGGCTCAGAGCAAATGAAGAGGATAACACTTGGGTCCAGCCAATCTGGTGCAAGTGCTATAAAGGATATCCTGTCTGAATCAAAGTCATTGCATCATGATTTCATTTGGGATGTAAGCTGGGGTGAATGGAACGTGAGAACTTGAAAAATGCTGTAGAAGCTGAGTTTATCTGCTGAAAGAAAGCAAGGCATGTTTTTCAATCTCAGTTTTAAAATCTTTCAACCAAAGCTCTGAGGTTAACGTAAACATTTTATTGGCTTCACAAATGGGCACTTCCTGTAAAGAAGTTTAGACTGATTGGAATAGTTGCATGTAAATACTCAGGGGAAAGATGCTCTCAGACTTAACGTATATGTACCAACAAACTGCTACCTCCACACCAGCAGCTCTTATCCAAAGCACACAACTAGATCCACTGTCCAAGCTCTACATTACAACCACACCTGCTCCGATTCCACTGACTGGGATGCGCACCTCAAAGATCTGGAGCAGGGATTCCTATGCTTGCTTACAATACAGTCCTAAAACTGTAGCCACTCAAATCAGTGGGGCCAGAGTCAGACTCTGCTCTGACTGCTTACAATATCAACCCCAGAAGGAGGACAACAGAACACCCTCGGTTGTTGCCCAGTAGGCCTGTGCAAAGTGGCTAGTATTCACTTCGGATTCAGATTCAGCCAATTCAGGGGACCGTGATTCAATTCAGTGATTTGAATCACTGTCCCAATTCTATTCAGCTGAATCTTATTTCAAATCAGACAGGCCAGGCCCATCCCCCACCCCGCTCCAAGCCCGGCAATGGCTGCCCCACCCACCCCAGCTCCTGGCACTTGCTTAAAAAAAAGCCCCGACTCAGTGGGTGCTGCTGGCTGGGGGGCGATCCCCGCTGCTCCCCACTGTCCCACACTGCATGGGGGGCTCTGCACAAGCCCCTGAGGCCCCGAGGCCACAACAGGAGCAGTGAGTCCCGGGGCTTTTCTTGTTTTTCTTTTTTCCTTCAGAGCTAGCCCAGGTGGGGCACCTGTGTGGGGGCTGGGGGAGCAAGGGGGAACTGGGGGGCTCATGCAGAGCTCCACACTGAGCATGGGACAGTGGGGGGCAGCAGGAATTGCATCCCCCCACCTCGCCCAGCAGCACCCGGTGAGTCAAGGCTTTTTTTTAAAGTGCCGAGAGCTGGAGTGGGCAGGGGCAGCCATGGGGGTGGGCTGAGGGAGCAAGCAGTGGTTGGTGGGGCTGGGGGAGCAAGCAGGGAATGGGAGCTGGCAGGGGTTCCCCCATGGTCCCCTCCCCCAGCCCCCTCTCCTCACCCCTAGTACTTAACTGCTCAGAGTTGGCTGCAGCTCCCTGCTGCAGCCACTGGGGACTGCCTGAATCATGAAAGTTCTCTGAATCTTTTCCAAAGATTTGGAGAACTTTGAATCTATTCAGACCTTTAAATTGGTCTCCTGATTGGATTCAGATTTGGAGATTCGGCCACTGAATCAGGACAAATCTCCTCCAAATCGAAACACCATCTGAAGCTTCACACAGCCCTATTGCCCAGACTTTGCTCTAGAACTAGATGATAGCTGTGCTACCTCATTAACACAGAACAGATAACTGGACCAAATTACTCAGATTGTAAACCTGATATTATTCATCTGTTCTTCTACCAATGTCATAAATGCCACCAACTGCTTGCAGTGCCCATCTGCTGTCCATGTTGGACAGCCAGAGAGGCCCCTATGTGTAAGAGTAAAGAGTGCTCATCCCAGATGTGATCACGATGCCCTCTGGTGGCTGCTTCACCCTTGCTGACTTGTGACTCTTCTTGGGCAATCTCCCCTTTATTTTCCTGCCACACCCTGGTGTTATCTCTGAAAAAAAAGAGACCCTGCTCCAGGGCTTCCCAAGCCTGGTCTCACTCTCATGACCACAGGTGTCTGTGGTCATTACCTCAAAGGCCAATTATGTGGACTCCATCCTCCCCAGTACTCACTCCCAAACCTCACAGATGCTATGCTGATGTGTGCCCTTCCTAGGCTATGGGCTCCCCAACACAGTCCTCACCCCTCCTGGGCTATGGGCTCTTTGGCCCCCTTGGTCTCCAGCTATGGTCCCTGACCGGGGTCTCCCTAGACCAGG
>NW_017728922.1:15940335-15943396 GCF_001723895.1 Crocodylus porosus
ACTTGCTTAAAAAAAAGCCCCGACTCAGTGGGTGCTGCTGGCTGGGGGGCGATCCCCGCTGCTCCCCACTGTCCCACACTGCATGGGGGGCTCTGCACAAGCCCCTGAGGCCCCGAGGCCACAACAGGAGCAGTGAGTCCCGGGGCTTTTCTTGTTTTTCTTTTTTCCTTCAGAGCTAGCCCAGGTGGGGCACCTGTGTGGGGGCTGGGGGAGCAAGGGGGAACTGGGGGGCTCATGCAGAGCTCCACACTGAGCATGGGACAGTGGGGGGCAGCAGGAATTGCATCCCCCCACCTCGCCCAGCAGCACCCGGTGAGTCAAGGCTTTTTTTTAAAGTGCCGAGAGCTGGAGTGGGCAGGGGCAGCCATGGGGGTGGGCTGAGGGAGCAAGCAGTGGTTGGTGGGGCTGGGGGAGCAAGCAGGGAATGGGAGCTGGCAGGGGTTCCCCCATGGTCCCCTCCCCCAGCCCCCTCTCCTCACCCCTAGTACTTAACTGCTCAGAGTTGGCTGCAGCTCCCTGCTGCAGCCACTGGGGACTGCCTGAATCATGAAAGTTCTCTGAATCTTTTCCAAAGATTTGGAGAACTTTGAATCTATTCAGACCTTTAAATTGGTCTCCTGATTGGATTCAGATTTGGAGATTCGGCCACTGAATCAGGACAAATCTCCTCCAAATCGAAACACCATCTGAAGCTTCACACAGCCCTATTGCCCAGACTTTGCTCTAGAACTAGATGATAGCTGTGCTACCTCATTAACACAGAACAGATAACTGGACCAAATTACTCAGATTGTAAACCTGATATTATTCATCTGTTCTTCTACCAATGTCATAAATGCCACCAACTGCTTGCAGTGCCCATCTGCTGTCCATGTTGGACAGCCAGAGAGGCCCCTATGTGTAAGAGTAAAGAGTGCTCATCCCAGATGTGATCACGATGCCCTCTGGTGGCTGCTTCACCCTTGCTGACTTGTGACTCTTCTTGGGCAATCTCCCCTTTATTTTCCTGCCACACCCTGGTGTTATCTCTGAAAAAAAAGAGACCCTGCTCCAGGGCTTCCCAAGCCTGGTCTCACTCTCATGACCACAGGTGTCTGTGGTCATTACCTCAAAGGCCAATTATGTGGACTCCATCCTCCCCAGTACTCACTCCCAAACCTCACAGATGCTATGCTGATGTGTGCCCTTCCTAGGCTATGGGCTCCCCAACACAGTCCTCACCCCTCCTGGGCTATGGGCTCTTTGGCCCCCTTGGTCTCCAGCTATGGTCCCTGACCGGGGTCTCCCTAGACCAGGAGCAGGCAATTATTTTGGACCAAGGGCCACTTACCAAATTTTGGCAAGGTGTTGGGGGCCGCATGGATATCCCTGCCCCTTGACAGATGCCCTGCCCCTTGGTCACCATCCTGTGACCAGAAGTTCCTCCCCCTAACCCCTGACCTTTGCCATCAGAAGTCCCTCCCCTTGCCCCTACAAGTACACCTTTCAGCAAGAAGTTTTGCCATCTCTGAACCAAAAAAATACCAAATTATGTTCTAAAAAGTGAACATCTACAACATTGATTAATGTGATTTCAAAAAATATTTTTGTCCTGGTTTACGTGCGTTTTTCTAGTGTACATAGAGGTGATTGCACAATAGCTTACAATGAAGTCTTACCCTTGTATGTTGTGGGAGGGTGTGGATGTGCGGGCAAGATAGGTGCGAGGGTGAGGGAGTATGTGGGGTGTGGGTGGGAAAGGGGTTTGTGGGGGAAAGTGTGTGAGGGGAGGATGGCTGGAGTTGAGAGGGGGTGTGGGTGTGGAGGTCTGTGTGTATATATCAGTATGAGGAGGGGTGAATGCTTATGGTGGGGTATGTGTGTGGGACTCACCCTATGAACACACACACACCTTCCTGCTTCTAGCCCCAGGGTACCAGTGTGGGCCCTGTGCTCCTGGAGAAGGAAATTCAGATAAGAATGGGTAGAGGGAAGCAGGGGAGGACCGTGGGGACTGGACCAGTTCTCAGGGCCGGGCTGGGACAACTCCTGGTGAGTCCTGTGGTCCAGCCATGCAGCTGGGAGCCACATGGTGCTGGAACAACTGGGAGCCAGCAGGAAAGCAGGGAAATGGCAGCTACAGGTGTGTGGGAGTGGGAGCAAACAGGCAAGCAGAGTGCAGGGACAGGTGGTTGGGAGTGTGGGGCCTGTGCCAGTGTCCTGGGGCTGGCACCGGCAAGGCCCAGAGCAAGGCAAAAGGAGTGTCAGGCCCCTGCCTCCCCTTCAGCACAGCTAGTGCTGGACCCCATGCTTCTGCCACCCCACTCTGGGCCACAGGGCTAAACACAGGGCTTCTGGGTGGCAGAGGCTGGGGGTGGGGCCAGGCTGGGCTGGCCTCACTTCTGGGCTACTGAGTCCTGCCGGCTTCCCCTGGGTCATATTGGTCCTACTGTCATCTTTGACAGACAGCCAGGACCAGATAAATATTACTTTTCTAAATTTTTTAGGGGCCTCACAGGCCAGATAGAATGGGCTGATGGGCCAGATCCAGCACATGGGCTGTATTTTGCCTGCTCCTGCCAAGGCCCTGGCCCCGCTCCTAGGGCAATTAAGATCTCCAAGCTCCCTGAACCCATTGGTCTCCGGCAGTAGTCCCTGACTTTTGGTCTCCCTAGACCAGGGGCAGTCAATTGTTTTGGGCAGAGGGCTGCTTACTGAGTTTTGGCAAGCTGTTGAGGGCCACATGGGTAGCCCCACCCCTTGACAGGTGTCCCACACCCTGTTCACCATCTTGGGACTGGAAGTCCAGCCCCAACCTCTGACCTTTGCCACCAGAAGTCCCTCCCCTTGCCCCTGGAATTACTCCTTTGGGAAAGAGGGCTTGCCATCTTAGAACGTGGGGAAAATGAACAAATTATATACTAAAAAGCAAACACCCATAATAATATATTTTAATTTAATTTTTTTTAAATATTGTTGTCCTGATTTGTGTGTGTTTGTGCTGTATATGTAGAAGAGATTGCACAACAGCTCAAAATGCAGTCTTACTCTTGTATATAGAGGTACACCAATACATTGTCTG
>NW_017728922.1:15944156-15979843 GCF_001723895.1 Crocodylus porosus
AGGGCAAGGTGCTCATCAGGGGGACGGGTCCCACCACTGCTTGCACCCCAGGAGGGCACAGGTGCAGCATGTGGCCCAGGATTCATGTGAGGTGGGGTAAGTGGGCTGGAGTAGAGGCTGCACTGGGGTCTTCTCGGCGGGGGTTTGGCTCTGGTTGGGGGTACAGAGGGGGCTGCAGCCACCCCAAATTTTGCCATAGTTCCCTCCCAGCACTGCCATTGCTGCCTACCCACCCAGCACAGCCCCAGCTCTTCCCAGTGTGTGGGGGGAGGCAGGGGTTGAGCCAGGAAGAGCCAGGGCTGTGCCAGGTGGACAGGTGGCAGTGGTGGCACTGGGAGGGAGCTATGGCAAAATCTGGGGTGGCTGCAGCCCCTTCCATAGCCCCCACTGCAAGCCCAGTCCCTGGCAAGAAGAGCCCAGAGCAGCCCCCGCTCAGCTACGGCAGCACAGGAGAGAAACTACTGCTCAGTGTGGGGGGGAATTGGCCCCTCCCCTTTGATGGCACTTCCTAGTACAGCCACTCAGAACCCATGTGGGGCTGCCCTGCATCTGCTCTGTGCTGCCACCACTTCCCCACAAGGCAGCCCAGAGGCAGCGGATATGCAGGGCAGCCCAGCACAGGTTCCAGGCAGCTGCTGCAGAAAGCCTCAGCAGTGGGAGGGGGAGGGGCTGCTTTCCCCCCATACTGAGCAGCAGTTTGTCCCACGCTGCCGCTGCTCAGCCCAGATGGGTGAATACAGAGTGTGCAGGGTTGGGGCTGCGCACACTGGTACCCGCCTGTACTGTGGCACTGGGACATGGAGGAGTGGGAGTGAGTGGGCACATGGGAGCGCAGTGACATCTGGACAGGAGTGCAGGGCCTGTGCCAGTGTCCCAGGGCCAGCACTGGTGGGACCCAGAGCGGAGTGGCAGGAGCACGGGATCCTGACTGACAGGGGCTCTATGATACCAGGCCAGCTCCCCTCTCTCCCTGTTGGTGCAGCCCAGTCCAGCTCCACAGACCCCTGTCAGTCCACACCCCATGCTCCAGCCACCCTGCTCTGGGCCCTGCGGGTGCTGGCCCCAGGACACCAGCACAGGCCCCACACCCCTGCATGCCCGCTCACTTCTACTTCCCTCCACCCCCCACCACTGCTTTCCCCATTTTCCTGCCCACCCATAGGCCACTCCTGCACCACATGGCTCTCAGCTGCACGGCCACAACAGCAGGACTCATCAGGAGCCAGCCCATCCCTGAGGATGGGCCTCACAGTCCCAGGCCAGAAACCTCTGCTAGGCAGGGGCTTCCAGTTGTGGGGTGGGGAGGACCAGGCAAACATTGCTGCTGCAAGATTCTGCCATGGCTTTCCCTGGGTCCTATTGCCGCTGGCTCCTGTCATCTTTGACAGCCAGCCAGAGGCAGATAAATATTAATTTTCTAAATTTTTTAGGGTCCTTGCAGGCCAGATAAAATGGCCTGGTGGGCCAGATCTGGCCCGCAAGCCGTATTTTGCCCACCTCTGCCCTAGACCCTGACTCTGCTCATAGGCCAGTTGAGACCATCAGGTCCCTGACCCTGCTGACACTTGCCCCTCCTGGGCTCCAGACCTCTGAACTTTCTGGCCTTTTTGACACTACCCTCCCTCTGAGCTTGTGCCTTCTGGCCCCACACACTGCCCTCTGGGCCCTCCAGCTCCAGGCTCTACCCCTCTATACGCTATGGGCTCCTTGGCCCCCTGGGTCTCTGACTGTAGTCCCTGACCTTTGGTATCCCTAGATCCTGGCCCCACTCTTAGGCCAGTTGAGATTTCTGGCCCCCCTGGACACAGTGATCTCTACCAGTGGTCCCTGACTTTTGGTCCCTCTCTGGGCCCTGGCCCCACTCCTGGGCCAGTGAGACCTTCAGACTCCCAGACCCTGCTGACACCCCCGCTCCTGGGCTACCAACCTCTGAGCCCCAGGCTGTCTATTCCTCGGCCCCATCTCTGGGCTACAGGCTCACCCACCCTTGTTCTCAGGCCTATCTGTTCCAAGGCCTGGCTCTCCAGGCTATGAACTCACCCATGTTCCTGGGCCTTCCCTGTTCCCAGGCTCTGTGCGGCTTACCCCAGCTGAGCTGTTATCTCAAGAGCCCGACTGCAGCTCTTCTGCCAGAAGCTCCTCTCCTTGTGGAACTCAGGGCTAGACTGCCTGACCAGTTCAGAACCTGGGATTATGTGGTTCAATCCTGGCCCCTTCTGGTCAGGTGACTCTCTAATCAACCCCCTCATCACTTGCAGGCTGCTTCTCAGGCAACCTCTCCTCTTAAAGTGACAGAAGCGCCTTGTCACAGTGGCCACATCTACACAAGACACTGACTGTGCAGTCATTTTGTATTTGTATAAATGTTTAGTACGTGAATAGTAACCAGAGTCACTGCACTGCTGTGCCAAGGAATAGCTCTTCTGTGATGCTGACTGCACAGTAGCTTGTGACTCCTGCGCAGTAGCATCGTGTCATGCTTCTTGACACGTGATGCTACTGCACAGTAATCATGGGCTACTGCACACTCAGTGTCTCGTGTAGACAGGGCCAGTACAAGTAAATAAACACTGATCTGGCAACAGTCACACACAAGCCTGTGGCACAACACTTTAACCTCCCTGCACATTCCATCACTGCTCTCAGAGTAGCTGTTCTTAGACAACAACAGTTTAAAAACAAACTTGAATAGAAAACTGCCAAACAAGAAATCATCCACAGACTGGAGTGTGTTAAGTATGGTCTCTACCAAGACTATGAATTCTTAGCTTTTATTTTTTTATCTGGATTTGCTTTTATAACCCTATTTATAACCCTATGTCCCTCAATGAATTAACTTCATTGCTTTTTTATTTCCTGTCACCTTGCCTCTTCTAACAGTGCCCCCTCCTTTTTCCTTTCCCTGTCCCTTCCATGCTCTTTGTATTCTAATCAGTTTTCAGTCTAGAAGCTCTGATGCCTTCAGTTCCTTCATAGCATCTGATTAGGTAAGCCACTGCTTATCAAATCTTAAGCATCTCTGATTTGGTTAGTTTATAAGGTTCAAATCTGCCTTGCCTTCAGCCTCACTTCAGACTAACACAGCTAACTACTTCTCTGCACACATGAGGGCAGCGTTCTATCACTACAAAACAACTGTATGCACCACTAAGCTTAGTTCTCTTCTAGTAGGGTTGGGGGAAAGTAGAGTGATGGAAGTCATTTTCTTTTACTTCCTGTGAAAATTTTAGGCCAAATTTTGCTTCTTTTGAAATCAGCGTAGAAAAAAAAATCCTCCTAACTGCAGTCAGTTTAGGAATTGATCCCATAAATATAGTTCCAATTATAGTTCTGTGACTCACCTTGTGAGGGAAGAACTTACTTTCTCAGCTTGATAGACTATGTAACCATAAGCTTCTCTTCCAATACAGAAACTCTGAAAAAGAAGCCCTACAGTAAGTTTGGCATAAAAATGTACAGTGTTTTGTTTAATTATGTAGCTGCTCTGATGTTGTTTTCTGTAGACTACACCTTTAGATCCAAGCACTGTTCACAGTACAGAGACCAGCAGCCATCTAGTTCAGTTCAGTGAAGATCAACATTGCTCTCAGAGGAAGTCAACCTAGCTATGTTCATCCTGTTTAGTCTTCTTTTAAATTAAAACCCGCAATGTCTGTATGGGTTCATTTGCTCTGATCACTGGCTAAACCTAACTTCTGCTACAGAAAATTGGTTTTCAAACTTCCTTCCTCAACTGTATAGCAGTTACACCAGATACATCAGGGCTCATGACATTTTTCACACAACCTGGACTCTGAAAGCACTCTGCAGCCATGACATAGCTCATGTGCATGACTGCAGAGGGCTTCTAAAATTCATAGATTTCATAGACATTAGGGCTGGAAGGGACCTTGGAAGTTCATCGAGTCCAGCCCCCTGCCCCAAGGGCAGGAAGTCAGCAGGGGTCATAGGATCCCAGAAAGATAAACGTCCAAATTTCTCTTGAAGGTGTTCAAAGTAGGTGCTTGAACCACCTCTGGAGGCAGTCTATTCCAGACCTTGGGGGCTCAGACTATAAAGAAGTTCTTCCTTATGTCCACCAGCCTGAAATGGTCCTGGAGGAGTCTGTGACCATTTGAACTTGTCATCCCATGGGGTGCTCTGGTGAACAGATGTTCCCCCAGATCCTGGTGAGCACCCCAGATAAACTTATGGGCAGCCACCAGATCACCCTTGAGCCTACGTTTTTCCACGCTGAAGAGTCCCGTAGCTCTCAGCCTGTCATCATAATGTCTGTTTTCCTGACCTCTGATCATGCATGTGGCTCTCCTCTGGACTCTCTCAAGCTTCTTCAGATCCTTTTTGAATTGCAGAGCCAAAAACTGGTCGCAGTACTCCAGCTGCAGCCTCACCAAGGCCAAGTACAGCTGATTGTGCAAAAAAATAACCCTAGTCTATCAGGTAACGGGTTAAAGCATTCTGCTTTAGAGCGCCTTAGAGAACTTGTGTTCCTTCGAGTGTTAATTTTTCAAACAGGGGCAGGGCTGCCTATGGAGGAGTAAGGGAGCAGCAGCAGCTACAGAGCTGCTATGGCTGCCTAACCTGGGGCCAGGGTGGCTGTGGATCGAATCAAAGCCCACCAACCTCATGCCCTCCCCCCAACCCCCCAGGTACCCCGGCTAGAGTACTGGGGAGAGCTGGGCCAGGCCCCCCGAGGTCAGGGGACTCCATTCCACCCTGCACCCCAGCTCCAGCCAGGCCTCAGTAGCTACTGGGCAAGCCTGGCCCAAGCTAGAGGAGGGAGGAGGAGTGGAACAGAGCCCCCCCACCTGGGGGCCTGGCCCAGCTCCTCCCCAGTACCCCAGTCAGGGTACCTTGGAGGGGGCCACAAGGCAAGGAGCTCCATTTCATGGCTCCCCTCCCCTCCAGCTCAGGCTAGGCATAGCAGCCCCAGAGCTGCTGCTCCCTTCACTCCCTCTCCGCTGACAACTCCAGAGCTGGGAAGATGGGGCAGGGCTGGGAAGAGTGGCGGTCCCGGCCAGCACCCCCTCCTGCTGTCAAGGAGAGCCAGTGCAGGCAGACTCGATTCTACCCCAACCCAACAGGCAAACGTCTGTTTGGTCAGGAGTGGTGGCACTCTAACTCATGATGCTTTATGTAAAGCGATTTGAGTTAGAGCAGGGCCCTAAATGTCTGTCAGCACCCTTAGCCTAAATAAGCATATTAGAAGAGTCATTCTTACAGGTCTAAATGGATAAATATCCCTTAATATTTCTTGATATACTATATTACTGGTCTGTTCTCTTTTGCCCTATTATTTAATTATAAATTGAGGGGAAAAGTTGCTGCCCTAAGTTCTTAGTATAGAGAATGAGCATACATATCACTGTTGTTGACTGTGGCAATCCAAACCAACCAAGAACAAACAGTCTAGTTGTACTGAAGTCATTTATTCCTGGTGTCACAGGGCACCATCTCCAGGGGTGGCTGCAAAGCCCCAGCGGCCCAAAAATTCACCATATTTCACAGTGTATAAGTTGAGTTTTGAAGCCCAATTTTTAACTCTTAAAACCTTGGCTTATATACCATATCACCGTCCTCTGAGAGTGGCACTGGGTTCAAGTGCAGAGCACCAAACCCAGCCCCATCCTCTGTGAGTGGCTCCAGGCACCTGGGGGATGGACACATGCCACAGTACTGCTCCCAGGGAATGGGACCAGGCTTGTCACTTGACTGGCACAGCCCCACCCCCTGCAAGTGGTGCTGCCTGGACTGCCCCAGCCAAGCACCAAACCCAGCACTGCTCACACTAGCTGAGCACCAAGCCTGGCCCTCTCTGCTGTGAGCAGTGCTGCCAAGCGCTGAGCACAGCTCCATCCCCTATAAAGGCCAGGGACCCTGGGACTGTAGTGGAGGGTGAGCAGCCTTGTCTGGGGTCAGAGACCCCAGGGGACTGGGATGGATGGAGAAGAGCCTTGCCTGGGCCAGGAACCACAGGGGCTGGGATGACATGTGGAACAGGACCAGGGGCGTGGAACCCAAAGGGGCTAGGGAGCGCATTTGGAGGTGAAGCATTGAACTCAAAGTATCCTAGGACTCCAGGCTGCAAGAATAAAAATTTGAATTAGCTAAGCTATTACAAAGTAATGTATTTATGGGGAACTGCAATTATTTCACACTGACAAGCTATCAGTCATGTAAGATTCTTTCAAGAGCTGTCACAGAAGTCAGTAGGAGTCTGCACACAAAAAAAGCAGGGAACCTCAAGTCCTATCTCAGGGGTGGGCAAAATACGGCCCACAGGCCAAATCCAACCTGTCAGGCAAATTAATCCAGCCCAATTAAATGCATCTGGCCTATGCTGCAGCTGCCCCTGCTATGCTCCACATGGGGCCAAGCCCAGCCCATTCCCCCCAGGACAGTGTAATATGCTGCCACACTCGCCCAGTGTGATACGCTGCCACACTCACCCAGCCCCAGCCAGTGTGCACAGCTTCTGGGCAGAGCAGCCGCCACTGCTGTGGGCTGCAGCCAGAGCCTGTGCCAGCCTGCACCTTAGCCCCCACCCCTGCCTCTCCTCGGGCACTAAGAAGAGCTGGAGAGCAGAGGAGTTCCCCGGGGCCAGACCCGAGCCCCAGCCCCCAGCCCTGCCTCAGCTAGGGCTTGCCTCCGATAAGTGTCCCGTGCCAGCCCCAGTGCCTCCGCCATGCTCCACGCCCAGCTCCTCTCCAGGCGGGTGTGCAGCATTAATAAGTTAGTTCATGGCAAGATTTTAAATCATGCATGGCCATGCATGTGCACGCTTTGGAGGGAACCTTGGTCCTGGGGCCAGTTTTGTTCAATATCTTCATTAACAATCAGGAAGATGAGATGGAACGCACCCTCAGCAAGTGTGCAGATGACACCAAGCTGTGGGGTGTAGTAGATATACTGGAGGGTAGCGCTAGGATTCAGAGTGATCTGGGCAAATTGGATGATCGGGGCAAAAGAAATCTCATGAGGTTCAACAAGGCCAAGCACAAAGTCCTGCACTTAGGATAGAAGAATCCCATGCATCACTACAGGCTTGAGACCAACAGGCTAAGCAGCGGCTCTGCAGGAAAGGACCTGGGTGTTACAGTGGACAGTAAGCTAAATATATGCCAACAGTGTGTTCTTGTTGCTAAGAAGGATAACAGCATACTGAACTGCATTAGTAGAAGCATTGCCAGTAGATAAAGGGAAGTAATTCTTTACCTCTATTCTGCACTGGTGAGGCCACATCTGGAGTACTGGGTCCAGTTTTGGGCACCCCACTATGAAAACGATGTCAACAAGGAGGATAGAGTCCAGCCAAGGGCAACAAAAATGGTGAGGCATGACTTGTGTGGAGAGGGAACTGGGTTTAAGTTTGCAGAAAAGAAGATTGATGGAGGATTTAACAGCAGCCATCCACTACCTGAAGGGTGATTCCAAAGAGGATGGAGCTAGATGGGTCTCAGTGGTGGCAGATGACAGAATAAGGAGCAATGGTCTCAAGTTGCAGCAAGGGAAGTTTAGGTTGGATATAGTAGGAAAAACTCTCTCACTAGGAGGGTAGTACAGCACTGGAATAAGTTACCCAGAGTTTGTAGAATCTCCATCCTTGGAGGTTTTTAAAACCTGAGCAGACAAAGCCTTGGCTGGGACAATATATTTGGGATGGTCCTGTTTTGAGTAGTGTTTTGGACTAGATCAGTGTTTCTCATCCAATGGGTTGCGACCCAAAAGTGGGTCGCAAGATTTCAGAGGGTTGTGAGCCATAGGTTGAGAAATGCTGATCCTGGGAAAGCACTGAGACTACAGCAGGGCAGAGTGGAGGGCAGGGGAGATGCTGCAAGGCTGGGCTGGGTGTTCGTGGAGATGGGATAGCCAGGAGACACTGCTCGAGGGGGTGGAAGGGGCTGTGACCAGGCTGCCTGGTGCAGCAGCCCAGGCTCAGGGTGGGGGCTACCACCAACCTCCCCTCCTTCTCCCTCTAGCCCATGTCAGGACTGGACTCAGTCCACTGCCACCTGCATTGCCACAGCTGCCACAGTCACCACACTCCAGCCCAAGTGAGCCAGCGGCAGCTGGAGGCCCCTTCAGCAGGGCTAGAGGGGCAGAGGGTTCCAGGGTGGGAGTGAGGGGCATCAGCATGGCACGGGGCGGGGGGGAAGGGCAGGAGGCTGGGGACTGTGGGTCATGCACCAGCAGTGCCGGGGGGTGTGGGTTGGGACAAGCCATGAACCTTTGCATATCAGTGCCAGTAGGAAAAAAGTTGAGAACCACTAGACTAGATGACCTCCTGAGGTCCCTTCCAACCCTACTTTTCTGTAATTCTGTGATCTGGCCCATGGGGCCAAAGAGTTGAGCAACACTGGCTTAACGCAACTGCATGTATAGGCATAGCTGTGAATGAGAAGAAAAACATATGCTGGTAGCAATATTTTCATAATTTTCATTGATTCACATCATAACAACAGGTTTTGAAATATTGTGGACTTAAATCTGCACAAATAATTATGGTTATAAGGATTTTATAGCCATAGGGCATTTGTAGATGACACACGATTTCCCTCTTATGCCAATGCAACTGCGTTTGTGTTTGCACAATTGAGATTTCCCACCACTCTAAAAGTCTTTTCAACACGTTAAACTAACACGGCTGGAATGTGTTTTGAGTCGAGTTTGCTTACCTCGCTCCAATCTGTGGCACATACCTGTGTAATGAGCCCTTTGTCCACCAGATGGCACTGTGGCTTTTTTGTATTTCACCCCTTGGTCCAGCAGATGGTGCTTTGAATTGGTGAGATGAGGCAGCCCCATACCAGGGCAGGGGGGGTGCCACAAACCTCTCCTCTTCTTCCCTCCAGACTGCGCTGGTGCCAGACACACACCGCCACCTGCATGAGATGGAGCCACCATCTTGCAGGGCTGGGGCGGGGGCTAGAGGCTGCAGGTCAGGCGTGAGGGGAAGTAGTAGGGCTGGGGGGCTGGATTGGCATTGAGGGGCAACAGAATGGGCAAAGAAAGGGAGGGAACTGGCAAGTCACTGCCTTTCCCTGCATGGCAGGATTACAGTTCCCAGCGTCCCCCAACCGTCGAGGTTTGGTACAGTTTCCATGGGCACCCCTGACCGACCCAGGGATCACTGGCTCATCTGGGGGATTCCAGGTCCTTTGTCCATGAAGCCAGAGTTTCTTACAAGGGGAGAGTTTCTTAACACATGTGTGTGTACTTCTTACTAATCGCTCAGGTGCAATAAAACGTTTTTTTAAGAAGGAGCAGAAATGTCTGTCTCTGGGTAGGAGGCCGGGAGGGAGAAAACCCCTCACCTTCTCCAAAGAGACAGCTCCGTGGCCTGAGGAGGTGCTATGAGGTGCTAATTGCCCAGGTAGAGAAAAGGAGTGGAGGCTGGAAAGGCTGAGGCCCCAACAAAAGAAATTAAGCTACAGTAAAGCATGGGTGCAGTGGAAGGGGAAGCTGGAGCTATGTGATTAGCCCTGAAGGCTACAACTGCCCTGGGACATGGACACGTTGAGCGTGCCCACTCAGATTAAGGGCAGGATTGAGACCAGTAGAGTCCAGGAGGCACCTGCTAGCAGCTGGACAGGCTGAAGCACCCTCTAGGGCCTTAGGCAGCCTCCCTTTTGATCCAATATAACAGCAAGGCATGGCAAAAGAGAAGAAAGGGAGAGAAGCCTAGAGGCAGAGCAGGGCATGGCCACCAGAGGGCATCACGGCTGCTGGGAGCATGGACCCTGCTACTCCAACACATATTTTAAAGTTTTAAAGTTAAACATTCCCTTTTAGCTGTTATTTTTGGCCAGAACAAAACAGAAGAATCATATCTTTAACATCTAAGAATCTATTAAATTTCAGAATCCCTATAAAATTCTGGGACTACACGAATTCAATGCCAAATGCTATAAAAATTGTGACGGTCCCAAAACCCCTAGGTAAGCATTATGATACAGCCTTTAAAAACACCACCTTTTTGATCCCCTTAGCACAATCCCTTTTTATTGTGGCACATAAAAATAATAACTATGCAGGAGAGGGCTTCCAATGGAGAATAATTTCAGTCATAAATGCCGACTTGAATATTTTAGCTACAACTTTTAAATTTTGATTTCATTTAGACCATTTCCTCCCTCAACTTATTCATAAAAAATCAGAAAAGGTTCATTAGGTAGGAATGTTTGGTATAGAACATATGCTGAGTATTAGGAGGTCAAGAAGTTAAATAGGCAATCTGCTTCCCAGAGTCCTTAATTTTATGCCCTGCAGAGTTTAGATTACAGATAAACGTTGTACTCTGGATTTAAACTGTGAAAAATTGAATGCTTTTTTGGCATCAATAGAAGCAGGAGCAGCTGCAGCTGTCAGTGCTTTGTTACTAAGGAGAATCAGGTAAAAATGGTTATCCTACCCCAAGAAAGTTTTTATGATTTTAGAACAAGAGAGAATGACTTACCCACAGCAACATTTATGGGACCCACTTGGGGACTGAGTACAAGCCTCTGCTCTGCCCAATTCACAAAGCTTTCAACAATTTTCACAGAATCATATAAGTCGGGTCGGAAGGGACCTTATAGATCTTCAAGTCCAACCCCCTGCCAGGGCAGGAGAAAAAACTGGGCTCAAATGATCCCAACCAGGTAGGCATCAAGCCTCCTCTTAAAGACCCCCAGGGAAGGAGCCAACACCACTTCCCTTGGAAGTTGATTCCAGATCCTAGCCGCCCTGACCATGAAGTAGTTCTTACTTTTCTTCCAATCTCTTCTTGGAGCTGCTCCATTTTTGTATAAATAAATATTAATTGGAACACATATTTGAACTTTAGTGTCCCATATCCCAGTGAATGGCCTCACCACTGGAGATAAGAATCCTTATTTCTCTGTGTAAATAAATATTCACTGGGCCAAACGAAAACAGCTCTAACAGGAGAGGATAGCTGAGAAGCTAAGGCACTTTTTTTGCATGCGGAAGACTGTTTCAAGTCCTTGATCTGAATCAGACATAAAAAGCTTGAACTTCGCTCTCTCATATCACATATGACTACCCTGACCATTCAGTTATTAGTAGGGATGGAGTGGTGCTGTAGCCATGATGGCCCAAATAATATCTTATTTTTAGCATGTGTATGATCGTGAGAAAATAAGATGTGCTTGTTTTAGGAAAGCAGAATGAAGATTCATGGCTGAATCCTGACCACAGGGGAAGGGTACATTCTTCAGTGTCAAAAAAGCTAGAGTTGTAACCCTCTCACAGCCGCTGCCAAACTGCTATGCCAAAAGTTGCTGCCAATTTGACAAAGACTGTGAAAGGTTGAAAACTGTAGCTCTGACTGAAAAATGAACTCTGCTTCCATTCCTGGATCTGAAAAGGGAGAGATCACATCAGACATTACAGTGTCTCCATGTTTCTATTCCTTCATTCTGACAGAAAATCAGCTTCCATGCTTAAGACACATACACTAATTCTGAAGGGCTGATTTTTGGTGAAAAGGTGTATGGAATGAAAAAAAAGAAAAGAAAAAAGAAAACCAAGTGTGTTGATGGTATATTTTATTGGACCAACTCTATAGTTAGAAGAGATGTTTAACAAGCTTTTGAATATGTCTATGAAGTACCCTGAGGTGACATAAAGGAGCACACTTCATGTATGAAAGCTTGTTGAACATCTCTACCAACTATAGAGTTGATCTAATAAAATATATCACTAAAACATAAACCTGTGCTGCTAAGCTACTGCTAGCTCTGACATGTCTCATTCTGATCAGAAATTCCATAGCTTTATAACTGATAAATAAGTTCCCATGAAAATGTTTAGTTTCAATGAACTGGTATTTTCTGATGAAAAACAATTTTGTCAGAAAATTCCCAGGCAGTTCCAGTGACAAATACCATAGGTGAATCCTCATTTGTTTACTTGAGGCTGAAATCAGGCTGAGTTATCTCCTTTTGTTTGACAACCCTGTGACTAAGGGCCTTGTTATATGATCACTTTGGGTGGCTCCTGGAGCTCTTAGCACCTACCTGGATTAATTGCACATTAACACCTAAAATCAGTTTTAAGCACTCATTAGGCAGTTCAAATTTACAATGCTCCAGAACAGGATTATCTCGGATCTGTGTTATCCAGCTCATGTTACTCTAAGGTACAGCCACTGTACACCTTAGTGTAACACAAGATGCCCCCCACACTCTCCCCAGCACCACCCTACCCAGGGCCCTAGACCCCTAGTTATTGCCATCCCCCGTCCCATGTCCCCACCTAATACTTATGGCTGCCTGTGCTGTCTGTCCTGGGGGAGCAGGCATGGAGCCTACCTGCCCAGCCATAGGCACCACTGCTGCTCTCTGGGCTGGGACCATTTGATGTCCTCACAATATCACGGTGTGAACCGCCAGTCTCTACGGGCCGCCTGCGGATGGCGGCCGGCGGTGAACGTGAACCCCGCACCCCCAATGGGGTGCAGGCAGGGAACTGATGTTAAAACACCCCCAAAGCGGTGGGTCCCGCTGGTCGTCGTTCTGTTGGCTTGTCGCTGCAGCAAGGGACATTAGAAGAGCAATAGCCCAGCAGCAGCTGCAGAAGCAGCCAGGCCGCCTGCTTCCTCTGCCTGTTCCCCCAGGACAGACATCATGGGCAGCCACAAGGAAGTAGTGGGAAGTGGGGGTCGGGGAGCAGGGAAGAACCATGAGGAATGGGGCGGGGGGGAAACCCAGAGGTGGGAGGGAACCAGGGGAGCCCCAGAGGGCAGGGGGGAAGCCCGAATTGAAGTGGGGGGATTCTTACCTTTCAGTCAGCCCGGCCGCTTCTGGTCTGAAATGTGACTGCTCCAAATTTTAGCTGGAGTTACTACCAGTCAATATGTGTGTGGCTCACAGCATAAGATGTAAGAAAAAGAGTCTAATATAAGGATTAAATGCTGAAAATTGTAAAGGGACATCATCTTTATTAAAACCCAAGCCCTCTAGTCAGGGGTGAATCCAGTTTCATTTTATTGGGAGTTGTCTGCAGGTTAATGGTGTAGTTTCTTAATAATTTTGTGGGTGACTGATCCTGAGAGAAAGAGGGAGGCTCAGAGAAAGCAGGAGAGAAAGGAAAGTATTCCTATGGAGGGCAGAGTAGAAAGAAAGGCATAGTCCCAGGGAGAACAGAGCGGAGGCTGAGGAAAAACAGAGGGAACTGCAGTGGCACAATAAAAACTATTGGTTTGGAGCTGAGCAATCTGTTGTACTGTTTGAAACATCAGCACTCTGACTTATCCCCTTCTCTGAAGAAGAAAACACCCCTCTTCCCAGGACCTAACCAAAAATAAGCTCTCCAAGCTGGGGGTGATACAGATCATGAGGATGCCAGGGGCAGAGAAGAGCCAATATATAAAAGCCAGGGACTTCCCTCTTGAGAAGCCATACTAGAGCTGACTTCAGGGGAGTTCTTCAGGAGATGGAATCCAAATAACGAATGCTTCCTGAGAAGTCCCAAGGCAGAGCTTTCCCTCAAAAGTGGCGTTGACCCACAAACGTAGCAGTAATTGTAGTATTCTCCAACCTTCCTAATTTACACATGGAAACATCCCACAAAAAATACTTTATCAGAATCATGTCATCTGACCCATAAGGTTCCCCACATGTCTGGAAATTTCACAGTGGGAGAGCAAAGGCAATTAATGTCACCACTGCTTTCCTATATACAAATTCCCAAGCTTCATGCATCAGGATGGGGCTCCAGCCATGCTGGCCTCACACACTGGGACCAACCTATGGACCAACTCAGCATTGCTAATTGAGTCCACAGAACCAAAGAGTTGGGAAACTAGATCTATCTAGCTATCTATCTAAACACACACACCTTTTCAGGTGTAAGAGTGAAGTGTACCACCAATTCTAATCCAGAAAAAAAGTGTGGTCTGTATATGAAGAGTTTGGGAAACACTGACCTAGCCCCCTTTTTACTGTCTTAGAGCCCAGAGAGAGACTGCCAGGCAGGGGATTAGTGTCACATCAGGATGTGAGCAGCTAAGTCTGGGCTCATTCAGGGATCAAGGTGCTGACTTGGGGCATGATGGATGAGCAGAATCCAGGCGACAAACTAGGTCAGGGAGCCTGGAGATCAATCAGAGAGTGGAGTCTGAGAGGAAATTGTGTCAAGGACACCAGAGGCATAGACAGAAAGTTAGGTTACCACTGAGCTGAGTCAGGAAGCCTAGAGATCAAGTTGAAAGCAGAATCTAGGAGCAGCAGAGCAGTCCTGGGTCAGGTAGAATCCTGTTGCCCATGGGTGTATAACAGGTAGAATCCTGTTCAGGGATTTATACGTGGGAATTGGAAGGCCAGCTGACCAAATCAGCTAGGGGATTGACCAAATCAGTTTGGCCACCCCTAGCTAGGGGGGATTTGGTCAATCCGCTAGCTAGGGGGGATTTGGATTTGGTCAGCTGACTCCTGTTCTGGCTTCTGGCCAGCTTGTCTAGGGGGATCAAATCCATAGTACTTTCCCCAGGCACCTACTGTGGTGCCTCTTCTCTATGCCAGTGCCTCTTAGCTAAAACACTGGGCAAGTCTACACGCGGGCCCTTCTGCACAGTTGGTACTGAGCAGTCATTTAGTACTTGCTTTAGCATAGTCCCAGTGGTGCACAGGTAGTTTCTGACCCTACTGTGCAGTAGCAACAAGCTACTGTGTGTTGGCTCTGGATTTTGAACCCAGATGCCTTGTTCTGGGGGGGACCCAACCTACAGACCGACCACAACCTTTCCATTCAATAACAGGCAAATTTATTGATACGCAGCGATAACAAAAAACAAACAATACAAGCAATCAAGTAATTCTATATATCTACCAATCCTAGGGCTGTCATCAGAGTCAAGATACATCTGGCCAGGATGCAGGCTTCACTCTGAAGTCTCTCTCTTAGGTGTCAGATGTTAGAATGTCAGCAGCCTGGAAGTGGGGTGCCAAAGCCCACTCCCACCCCCAGTTGGGTTGGATGAGACAGGCTGGTGGTATGCCTTCTATCTATGGTAGCCTCGGGGACCACTCTCGGGGCACGGAGATGGGGACCCCCTTTCAGGAACTCTCTCAGAAAGGAGGACCCTTTGTTACTCTCAACTCTCTGCTTTTGTATTCTCCTTCCCTCCTGATGGCTCTCCATCTGTGGATGTCACTGATTGGTTCCTCTGTGGCTGTCATGTTGCCCATGTTCTGTCAGCAATTCCAAGCCCATCACACGCACACCTCTCCCAAAACAGGAATTTCAGGTGCCCCTCTTTTGCCTTGTGAATTGGTACCACCTTATTTTATGTTATGGAACAAAGTGTTACATGCCCCCAATTTCTCAGGCTGTGTGTCCTTGTTTGTTAGACAGCCTGTCGGTTTTCCCAGCCTTCAGAAGCAATGTGAGACCCAAGCTTTTAGAAATCAATTAACCTCTGCTGCCCATCCTAAACTATTCTATTGCAGATAGATAGATAAATAGATATACACACACAAAAAGAAACGCACACTTATAAGCCAATTCCCAAAAAGGCAAACCTTTAAATACCATTTTCAAGCCATCGCTGTGCAGTAACTTGTTGCCACTAGCAGTGGCGTCATAATTAGTGCCTGCCGATGCTATGGCTATGTAGCATCTTACATAGACATACACACTGATATGGGTGGGTATGAACCAAACTGTAAACCACTTGTCTGCATGAGTCTCTTACTCTTCTGTAGAGCTCCTCCTCCTGCTAGGTTTTGGCCCAGAATACTCTCTAGCCTAGCTTACATATCCTCTGACTCCATGTCCTTCCAGTCATAACCTGCTTCTCCCTTGCAGCAGAGCATAGGTGTTACTAGTTGTCTAATGAACAATCTGGCATTCTGCTGCCTGTAGTCTGGGCTCTGCTGCTTGTTAACTCTGCCACTTGCACCTTCTAAAGTCTGCAGCCTCCTAACATCACTTACCTTAGTTACCCCAGGGAAAAATATATCAAATACCTAAAACCCTGTACACCTCCTGGGTTAGGTGGCGGTCCTGTATCCCAGCTAGGAACCTATGTGAGTGGTCAGACCTGGCTGACTGCTCCTCCCAGCAGATGTCTGGGTAGGTTAGGTCACCCATGACAACCACATCCCTTGATTAAAAAATGATTGAAAGTGGTTAGGAACTATCCAATAGTAACAACTTTTTTGTCACTACTACATATTAAGAAATTGGAGTCTGTATTATTTAAAGTGCCATGCATAATTGGGGTGCTATGAAATGAATCTCATGTCCAGGAACATGGTATGGGGCTTGTGAAGGGCTGGGATGTATGAGGTGGTGTGGGTGTTTGCATGGATGGCAGTGTGAGGGCATTGTGGGTGCATGTGTATGGTGGGATGTGCATGTGGGACTCACCCTATAAACATACACACACTGCCCCTGCCTGCACACACACAGACATTGCCCCTGCCTGCACACACACACAGTGTGTACCTACCGGCAGGGCCCCATACTCCCTGGTCTGGCAATGCAGCCGGGAGCCACATGGTGCCAGGGCAGAGTGGGAGCAGGAAGACAGTGAAATGGCTGGGGGTGGGGCAGGACTGGGCTCCTCTGTTCTTCTGAGGGCTCCCCGTGGGTCCTACTGCCCCTGTCTGCTGTCAGCTTTGACAGGCAGCCAGAAGCAAATACATATTAAATTACTCATTTTTAGGGTCCACGTGGGCCAGAAGAATGTCCTGGAAGGGTAAATCCAGCCTGTGGGCCTTATTTTGCCCACTCCTGAGCTATAGTTAAAAGCAGCCTGCAAGGCTGTGAAATAGGAACTACATTACCAGGAGCAGTTAACACAGCAGAATTGCAAAACAAAGGATAGTTTGATTAGTGGAAACATTAAAGACCATTAAACATGAGAAAGGGTCATTAATATCTGTAGAATGGAGAATTTAGATGGAATCAGGTGTATTATAATGAGCCTGGACCTCAACTGACTCCCTTAGTTCTGCCTGAATAGAAATGCTACTGTCACTGCCAGGCAGTTGGTTTTAAACTTTGAGTGGAGCAGGAATCAAAGATGGTACAATTGCACAATTGCACCCCCTCCCCCCACCCATCTGCCCTTGTCTAAGGCTATTTAGAACTAGTAACAGAGACGAACATCTCTGTCTCCCACTTGCTTATCTCTGCATTTTTATTTAATGGACTTTTGGATTTTTAGACTCTGCTACTTCTGAATCTGTTTATTGGTCTTAAAGTATTTACCTTAAGTCCGTTCAGAATGCATATGTTCTGGGTGTGTCTACACATCTCCCTACAGTGATGTAGTGACACACTACATCGCCATATGGTGCACTACAGCAACATAGTGATCACATGGGTCTACACGTGATTGGCAGCTACATTGCCATAGTGGCAAAATCTAACTGCTCTGCAGACATGGCGTAGTATGGGCAGTTACTGCGCTGTGCTTTAGTACTTCCAAAAGTACCATAGCAATGTCTCCATACAGTGATGTGTAGATGCACCCTGTGGGGAGTCAGTTTGGACTACAGGGTTTATGGCTATCAGGAAAAAAAAGCAGGCATTATGGGCAAAGACAAAAGCAGTTATGGTGAGTATCTGAATACTAAATAACCATTTATAACATTTGTTTTATAATATTTATTTATATTTGAACCTAACTTCCTTAAGGATATAATTCATATTTACTAGAGAGATAAACATCCTGTCCCCAATCTGGTCAAACACCAAAGCAAAAATTATTCCACGCAAAAACTATGTTAATTTCAGATCCCTCAGATCAAGTATGTACAATAAGAGCTAGGCTGGGCCATAAATAAGTTGCTGTGCTGCAGGTGTTATCACAAGGAAGTGAAGTTGCTATTGCAGTACATTGTTTTTTGAAACATACAATTTCATGTAAACAAGTTTTGTGTTATATACAGCCTTATATACCCTCTTCTGTTTTAATGGTCTTACTTCAAAAAAGAGAAAGGCCAGAGAACATAAATTATTAAAACCATCAGTGGAAATTCTACTCGAGAAGAAATTAAAAAGACGGACTCTGCCCCTGACCGAGTCCCAGTATACCACTTTAATGGTAAAAGAGCCTAAAACAATCTGGAAGAGAACTCCAGAAGCATGATAAGGTTGTTGTTTTTTTCTTTTTGTACTCTCTGGTCTGATCATAAACAGTTCCACCCATGATTTATTCATGGCAAATAATTTACTAATTTTGACATTCTTCTTGACATGCATTAGCTAATCATTGTTCCCATTATTTGACCTTATTTACAGAAGGTTGCAATCTTTTACAGCTTCCTGCAAGTTTTTTAATACATTTTTCATGGACACTTTTTTTGTTGTACCATAGGCTTTATCTGCAAGCATTTTGAGTAGTCAGTATCTGAGAAGTGCTTGATTAGTTGGAGTTCATCAGATAAACAGTGACAGTTTCTATTCAGTGACTGGATGGGTGAACAACTATGCACAGAAATATCAGCAAAGTTTTCACTAATATATGTTTACATGTCTCTGAAATTTGTTTCCCTGAGCCGTTAATGCTAGCAAAATTCAGGCAGTTATTTAAAGGTTCTAAATGGAGTATGAACAAGGATGCAATTAATTTAGAAAGTTAAAGCATTGTTTGAAATACAGTTGCACTATCTGTTCAGCTGTCATGGCAGGGTGTCTAGTTAGATGACTGTGCAGGAAGACTAAAGCCCAGTGCGCCATACAGAGATTTCTAGTTCACAGAGGAATAACTTACATTGGTTTTCTCTCTCTGGCTCAAGATAGATATTGTGTTTTCAGACTCACCAGGGCCTTCATGCTTATTATTTGTTAAGCACTAGGAAGCACAGGTCTCAACAGCTAACACACTCAAAACTTTTAGGACCAGATCATTAATTAGTGCAAATGTGCACAACTACATTGCAGCTACACCAATTTATATCAGCTGAAGATCTGGCCCTAAGCATTAAGTATATAATTTTGTGTCCAAACTAACAAGGGAATGAAACACTACAATTCTGTTGTGTGGAAGAAATATAGTAGTGAAATATCTAGCCCATAGGAAAGATGATGATGAGAGAAGTGGGTCTAATTCTTCCAACCCTGACCAGTTTTAGAACAAATAAGCTTTGTTGTTATTGACCTAAATTATCAAACGTGTATCAATGCCTTTTCAGGTAATTTTTTTCTTCTTACCTAAAAAACTCAGCATAGCAAGAAGGTGCTTTGTAAACACACAGCTGAATTCCCCAAGGTAAATTCCAAATATATAATCACTGTTACGGGAGATACAACCATCAGAGTTTTCAGGCAACTGTGAGAAGCCACAGCTGGTTCTGGCTGGATTATGTGCTAGTCATATGCAAGGCTTGGTATAGCATGATTCAAACCAGAAAAGTTGAACCAAGGGTAAAAAAAAGGAGAGGGAAATAAAGAATGGACAAATTATATGGTTCCCCTTTAAAAATATAATGAAAAAAAATTCCTGAATACATTTCTAAATTGTAATTCAATTACAGTGAATCATGGCTGTTCTTATTTATTTGTATTCCTCTTTGGCTCTCTGTCTTGGCCCTTGCTATAAAGAAAAGTGGTTGTTAGCTCCAAATCATTGCATAACCAAGTAGTAAAGCATACTGAAATCCTGAAAATCTTTAAAAGATTTATTGCAAGTGATTGAACATTATGCAGCAAGAAAACTACTGCTTTTCATAGCCAAAAAAACTAAAAGTAAGCTATTTTCTTTTCATCAATGCTACGTATGTTGGGTCACATCATCCCGCTCTTTTCACCCTTGAATAATTATTTACCATTTTTTCTTGCTCCTAGTCTTTAAATGTTCATCTGGTTTAGTAGATTATTTTTATTCTGTTTTTTTAATTCCCCTTGAGAAGACCTGAGCATGTAGTCACAGTTACATTTTAGTAACAAATGACAAGTTCTTGTAATCTGTGTGCTATTAAATGTGATATACAGTAACTTTTTATATAGTGAAAAAAGAGCATTCAACACATAGGAACCTGGGGAAAAATATGAAGTATTTCAGCCCTGTCCTGATGCTGTGCCTTTTACTGAAGTCAGTGGACATTTCACTCACAAAAATTCTCAGAATGGGGCTCATTAAGAGCTGGATTGTGCAATCTGTATTTGTGAAAAATAGTACTTATTAACATGAGCATGGGTTGCACAATATAGCCCTACATGTGTTATAAGGTATGTTTATAGGAGAATAAGCCACGTTTCCTCAGCTGTTCTACACGATTCCCCAAGGCTCTCATAAAGACCTCCTTTTCCTACAGGGACTGGCCTGCACTTTAGAATAATATGCGTACACTCAAACATACAGAAATTAGCTGGTCATCTGCAATTTTTTACCTTTCCATAACGTCTTTCACCCAGTGGTAGCTGGGGTGCACAAGAATTCAAGCATCCTATCCTATTATTCTCAAGTCAAATAATTAAGAATTATTATTCTGTTATCTTACTACCACTGTGACATGGGATAGCCGTTCATGACTGCAAGGTAACATTGTTGCCAGTAACTTTATTAACTCTTCTGCATCTGAAAAGGCAATGGTATTTTAAAGATTCATTCAACTATATGCATCGCTGCTTCTGTCCTGTCTAGCAGAGAAGAAGATAAAGGCAGCACCCCTGAAAACTCAGCTGTATGGGCAATTGAGCTCAGACAGAGATGTGATTTAGAAATAGATCAGCAGATATTGACTGCTAGAGGGATTATATACCTTGTGAGGAAGACCACAGACCCCCAGGTATGGGAGGAAGATGTCTGGATAGACTGAGAGTTCACTGTACAAGCTGAAAGAAATGCCTGTCTAGTGGACCTGCAAAGTTTTTGACAATCTAGAAGTTGTAGTCAAACACTGTAGGACTTTGTAACCACTTCACGTCTTTATGCCTTGGTTTTCCCACATGTAAAATGGAGACTATGACCCTGATCCATTTCACAGGGATGCTGTAAAGCTTATTTCACTCATTAATATTTTTAAAACTCTTTGTGATCCCTATAGGAATGGCTCTGTACAAGTGATTTATTAACCATTCAGAATCACTCCTTGCTTCTAACCTTTTAGGCATTAATAGTTGCCAACAACAAAAGTAAAATGTAAATACAAGGAGCCATTAAGATTATGGTGGGTTTTTAGTTTCTGAAACTGAATTGAACAAAGCAATTCTAGAACATATATTTCTTGGACAAATGTTTCCTGCCATTACCTTTTTTAGAGTAGTGCACTGTGCCTTTTGGATCTCACCTATCTGAAGCATATGTATGAGCACTGTGAAGTTTAAGTCAGTACAAAGAACTTCAGAACCCTATAACAGCAGCAGTCCCATTCTTGACGTATATTTTTGAGAGAAAGGAAAGAAAAAAAAATCATTCTTTTTAAGGTACCGCCCCTGCCAGCGTGTCTTGGATATCCAATATAAGCAAGATCGCTCGCATCTTTAATTCACTGATTGAACCTTAGCTCCTGATTTACAAGCACAGAAAGAGGAGACGGATCATAACAACAGTTCCTAGAACCAAAGGGTCTGAAAGAAAGGTATGTAAGCAAATATATTCGGGGGTACATCTTTATTAATCAACTAGGCAAATGGAGCAACCAGTGCATCAGAAAACTATTCTCTTTTTATTGCCCTTATGTGAATACTGCAGTACCAAGACCCCTCAAGGCAACAGCACCTCCTCTGCTGTGGTGTACTTAAATATTTTCTTAAAGAAAGATAAATATATACCAATACCAGAGCCTTAAAATCTAAATTACCTATGAAGTTTCAGATACATCAAAGTATTTAGCTAAGTCAGTTTCCGTTGAATTACTGTGAATTTTCCTGCATTGAGAAAAGCCAGCACTTCCAAACTTGCTACAAGCACACACTTCAAATCTAGGATGAAAGTATATATTTTTATAATGGGAATCAATTAAAAGAGCCATATAAAATTCCTCTCACTCATTCACCTGATAGGAGTAATGTTTTTGACAGTCAAGTGGATATTTTTCCTGCATTGCTAAATTACTTTGAAACCTTGCACTGCTGGAGTTGTCTCAGACTATTCTAGCAGATACTCAGGATATTGTATACATTTGCTGAGCCAGCCAAGCCAAAAACAGGAAGGCAGAAAAATTGTATTTTAAACATCAAATTTATGTAGTAATTATTTTTAAAAATAATAATCATAGTAGTCAACTGAGAGGTGAAGGCTACCCCCAGTTTTTCAGTCTAAAATGTGTGATAATGAAGAGCAGAAATACCGGTATAATGAAAACATTCATTCCTCAGTGCGTCATTGATGGGATGGACAGCCTGTTTTCTCTCCTTATTTTGAGAAATCAGACAGTTTCCAAAGATTTGGAGAGCTGAGATTTGTAGGCATCTTAATATTCAGAATATTGTACACAGCTGAGTTTTATCTCAGACTGGTCTCATCAAGTCACATGAAAAGGGGACCATTTCTTCACAGGCAAAGGAGAATTAAAGCTTTGCTTTCTTTTTCAGAACTCTCTAACTTCGTTAAACTCTAAATTGTTTTCTTAGCTATTTCTGAAATTCTGTTTCCCTTTACCAGAACCAGCAGACTTTTATAAATATTGCCCACTGTAATAGTTCAAACTCAAAACAAGAGGGATTTTAATGAAGTGTGTAGTATTTGGAAACCTATAAAAACGAATGCACTAACAAGGACCAGAACAGGGGGGTTTTGGCATGTGGGAAAATTAAAAGGTATCACTTCTTATTGGGAAAAGTCCCAGTACAAACAAATTTTGAACATAATGCTTGATTTAATATTTTTAAAAACTAAGATACTTTGCACACCCAAGGCAATGTTGAAGAAAAGTATTACAACAATAGAATTATTTTTGGCAAGTACCTGAGGTATTGAACAAAGCAAGCAAGGTAGAGTTGGTGGGGTGAGGGTGGTTAAGAAACTAGATCTGCAGTCTGGGTTTGAAGTGGAGCTGAACTTTTCATTTTACTGATGTAAAAAATTAAACAAGATGATAGATTCTTGAATTCATATAAGTTCAGCTTCTTTTTGGGACATCATGTAAATTTCAAAAAGTGGTGGAATTCATCTTCTAAAGAAACATTAGGGAAGTACCTTTTTGGTATGAAATATAAATGGGGGGAAAGGAGGATTAACCGAGCATTATTGCATATTAAAAAATATTCTCATGTTTAATTCCAAAATGTGCATACATATACAGTAGATATACTTTAAAAATTCTACCAAGCTCCAGTGAGTATTGCATAATCAAGACTCAGCAATATCTTTTAAACTGTGTCAGTTCTCTCAAATGTAATAACATTCTTATGTATCACTACCATACACTTCAGACATATTTAATTTAAATGTTGATTTTCTATTAATCAAACTGATCAATTAAAGATTCGAATTTAAATTTAAAAAATAACATGGGAATTCATTATTCTTTTGTTGATTATCCATGGTCCAAAAGAACTTTACAAGCTGTTGTTCTATAGATAATAGATGTAGAGGACAAATTTAAATCCTATACTATGTGTTAACCACCCAGTGATCAGAAGTTTGTTAAGTACCATGGACTTAAAAATTTCTTTCCCATGAAAGCCTCCATTCCAAAGGTCTAGTCATGGAAACATGCACAAGTAACTTTATAGACAAGTAATGTTAAACAAAAATAGTGTGGTCAACAAGACTATTAACATGAACTAAGATACTCACAAGCCTGAGTCTTCTGATGGGCAGACCCTAAACAAGCATGAGAAATGACATATCTACAGAATGTCAGTGGTGATATTAGAAATGCCTCTTACTAGTTAATGATCATTCTTTTGTTGGTTCTCTCCTCTACCTTCAAGATTATCTAAGTACTCACAACTACCTGCTGTTCCTTTGCTGCCCCAGTAAAAGTAGAAATGTGTTCTCCATTTACACTGCGCCGTACATACAGACTTATTATTAGAGGAAAAACCATTGACTAGATATCCACAAGAAATTTGCCAATGATTCCAAAGGGAACAGGATCATACTGCATGAGCATGTAAAATTGGAAATATCGATAGTCTAGTTAATGTTTGCCTTGAATCGAATCTCATCCCACTGAACTCTAAAACCTAATGGGTAAAATTAGTTGCTGGTAAGTAAACTATCATCATCACCATTACTAAATAAACCCATTAAGAGTTGGTATGGATTTGTTTGCAGTTCTTCCCTATGCTAACACAATATTCCATTAAATACAGTTTCTATTTCAGACATTTGACATCTACTGTAATTCCATTATATGAACATTCTGTGCTTATATCTTTTTGCTGATGAATAAAGAGTTTAAACAACAAACAAACCAAAAATGAATGTATCACTTTAACCCCACTGTCTTTCAGGGGCATGTGACCTTATTTTTTTTCCCTGTTGTTCTGATTTGCAGTTTCCTTCCATGACAATTTCAGACATTTTCTCTCCCTAGAAGATGAAGGGTAACTCACCTTATAAATTTCATACTAGTAAAAAGGAATAATAAAATCTGTGATAATCATAATTCTAGCATCAGTCTAATTTACCAGCTGGACAATGTTACATCCTTTTATTATTTCCTGTTTCTTGAATGAGGCAGTAAATCTAGGGCTGACCTGCAGCCACATTCAGATTTTACTGACACACACTACAGTTAACAAAAATAAATTTTCTCTTTCTTTCTTTCCAAGATGATGATGATAAACCATTAAAAATCACGCTTTTTAAACCACATAAATGCAAAGACAGGATCTAACAAACTGATTTAAAAGATTTAATCAAAAATACTGTAAGTACTTACCATTTTTCTACTCAAAATCGTAAATCAGATCATATTCTCTTCGTGTGGATCATTTCAGACAAGCCCTTTTTCCAGAAGTAATTGGAACTTCTGGAAGTTTCTCTGAACTTCACCCAGTTCCATCCAATCTTCCTAGGCATAATTAACTACTGCTCCAGTTTTGTACCAGTGTAACTTCACAGCATTAACTGAAAAAGGAGCACACATTGCCTTCCGTGCCTGGGCTCCTTTGCAGAAACTAAACTGTTTAGACAATATCTGATTGTGATCTTCCACCTGTTTCATTATTCTATTTTGAATTACATTTCAACCAGTTTTTAAGGTGTTGAAATATGGTTTATTGATGTGTAATAGCCTTGCATCTTACATAAGAGTCTTTTCTAAATATTGGTATAATGTTTTGCTATTTTTCCAGTCTGGTAAAGAAGCTGTTTTTAATGGGAGATTGTATATTTGTGTTAGCAGCTCAACCACTTCATATTTAAATTTCCAGATCCAGCCATATTGCAGAAGTGTAAAAGCGCCTTCTCTGAAGACTTTTGTACTGGATTTAAGGCTGTTTCTAACAGGAGAGAAAATTCTTAGAGGAAATGGGTTCTTATTTTTTCCCCAGTTTTGGACAAAAATAATTACACTGATCCTCTTAGGAATGAGCAGGGAGGACCAATCCTGCACAAATGTATACTGAACAACAACTTCCTTATCATTCAGATTTTCTTATGGTAAATTTCTTTACCAGTACTAATGAACCAAAGGAAGAAGCAGAGCTCAGTCATGTTCCCATTTGAACCAGTGAGTTTTGTAGTTCCTTGTATCTGGAACATGAGTCAGACAGGAATACAGAGATAAAAGTCTTCACTTTTTTGAGAGCGGACTATCTTCTGACTGTTCATGTGAACTGTGAATCTGAATGCAATGCTCATCTAATTTAGCTTTTAGCATCTGAGGCATGGGCTCTTTCTTCTTCTGTTTCCATTATGGAAAAAACATTATTTGCTAGTTAACAAAGGCAAAAAATATTTGTTAAAACCCTACGGTAGAGTAAATAGAGAAATTTGCATTTAATCCATTACCTAATAGAGGTCAACTCTAGGTAAACTATTTTGAGTACATTAGGATTTTAACACAAAAGACAATGAGGGTTAAATAAAAAACCTTTTGACCAAATGAAAACAATCCAGTTTTGTACAACAAAAACCATACTGAGGATACTCAATAAAAAGCAGTAATTCCTGAAAAAATCTTAAAATAGAGTCCAGTTTGAAAATGTTTTTTCAACTGAGTCCAGCTACAAGCACTGTTCATACATTTTTTTTGAAGCTTTCAAAAAAATAGTAAAATCTGCAAATGAGCAGATGAAGGCTCTAATACATTCCCCAACATGTTATAGTTCTGGCCTACAATTATGAATTAGATTCTTTCTCCCCTAAAATCAATGAGAAACCAGTGAGAGGAGACTTTTTGCTCCATATCCCATAAAAAGCAGCTATTCTTATCCCATCACCTGGAGTAGATTTTTAAACTCCTATGTCAATCAGTGGATTAATTGTTTTGTTTACCATTTTTGTTCTCTTCCACCAATCTCGGCCACTCTCAGCAATACCCACCTCTGTCCCTATCCTTTGGATTTAAATTTCTTTATTCTATTCTGTTTAGTACCCCTGCTCTCTACAAGTCCATTCATACCATCTGATAAAATAGCCTGGGGGCCTATGGAAAGGTCATGTCACTCTGAAAGAGTGGTCCAGAGGTCAGCAGCCTATGGCCAATGGCCATATCTGGTCTGTGAAGCCATTAGATCTGGCCTGCTCCCATTGGGCTTCAGCAACATTCAGTGGCTTGAACTTCTCCTGTGCTGTGGCAGAGATAAGTGGCCACCAGTTCCTAATGCTTGCCTACCAACTTCTAACCTGCACTGGGTCATTCTGGCTCACAGGCTGCTGACTACTGAGATAGTTTATAAAGTGTCACCCTGCCCTGCCTTCTCTCTAACTTCAGGCTAACATGGCTAGCCATTCCTAGGGTAATAAAGGGTGGTTATAAAATAGGATCTCCAACTAGAAACTCTACTAGCTGACATGGACAATTAATAGCAAGGAGGTTAGTTGTCATAAAGTGTGAACAAGATACCATCCCTAAACAGGCATTTACCGTAGTGTTATAAGGTGCAGACACACAGTATTTACAACAGTATAATCTGCTTTTATACCAATGTAAGAGTGGAGTAAATATACAATATACAACCTTAATGTAGTCCCCTTGAGTGTGAAGTCACTGGATATAAATTACATGGGTGTATAAGCTATGTGTTTGCAGCTTTAGGTATTCCGTCTCTGGTTGTCCTTTGTTCAATGAAAACAGACTATTGTCAACTTTTCCACTACCTACTACTGAGGTGCTATAATACTGCCTACTGCAGCTGTCACCAGCCATGATAACAATGTGAGGGCAAGGGAAGGGGAAGGTGGAGTGGAGGGTGCAAAAATAGCATCCATACTGGCCCGGCTGCCACTGCCAACACTGGCAGCCCAGTTGCAGATGTTGTCCTGTGCATCGCTACTGCCCAGGGCACAGAACTGCTCAGTGACATTTCTACAAATACTGATCATCCCTAATGGCTTCCTATTTTTCAAGAAACAATGCGTAAGAGGCATCAGAGTTTATCCTGTTATCTGAAACTGAAACAATTTACTATTGTTACTATAACTACTATATTACAGGCTAAGAAAGAAAAAAAACGCATTTAAAACAATTTTGTATCAACTTCAGAGACCTTTTGTTTGCAAATCCATCTCAAATTCAAATGTTTGAATAATAACTCCCATACTCTGAAACAACAGTTCTGAGAGGCTGGAACTGCCCCATTCATCTCAACAGGGAATTAGAAGTAAACTCTAATGATGCTAGTTAAAATGCCAGCAGATTAAACTTGTGTCATTACCCTATTCTGGAACATTTTCAGAAATTACTGCCTTTATATAACATTGCAATACATTTATTAAACTTTTGTGAAATGTCTATCTTGGGCTAAATTTTGTTTCCTAGCAATGGTTATATGTAAACCTGAAATAACTCAATTACTTGTTAACAGTAATAACTCAATTACTCCAAACCAGTGCTGTAGCAACGAAGTTTGGCACTCGGGACAAAAGCTGCAGTGGCAGCCCATCCTCACCCTGTGCACAGATCTGGGGGGCACATGCCCCCCCATGATTGCCTGGGAGTACACGCAGCGGTGGGAGCCACCCTTCCTCCATCACTGGACCCCCCTAAGTGAGCCACTTGTGGCTCCATCCTATGCCCCAGCCCAGTTAGGCAGCACCTGTTGGTGCCCCTTCACTCCAGCGCCCAGGACAGTCACCCCGCTCACCACCCCCAACACCCCCCAGCTATGGCACTGCTCCAAACCTATGCTTCTGCAGCAGACAGCATTTCTGATTTAGCAAAGTATACAAGGAAATACTTAATTCTAAGCAGTTACCTAAACCAGCTAGCTTCAATCTACTATTCACAGACTTAAGGTAAGGCAGGTACTTATCCACTTTGTTGATTTGGAGTCCAGTGCAAAATGTAACCTTATATCTTTGGATACCTTCCATTCATTGCAGTTTCCTAATTTATATCTGTTTCACAAAACAAAGGGAAAAGGGATAAGAAGAGAGAATTCAGGATTTAGATGAGAAAATCAGTTTGCTGCTGCTTTTACTAAGGTTATAGGGCTAGTACTGACTGCCCTTATAAGCCACCCTTTGAGTAATGCACAGATTTTAGGAAATCAGCTGTGACAGGCATTTGGGAGGATTACAAACAAAAGATCTGCAACCCCCCAAAAAATGATAATCTGCTAGAAAAGCATAGCCTGGCCTGTTTTAGAGTCCTTACAAAATTGAGTCTGCTTATAAAAAAATGGAAATTAAAAAGTTAAACCTTTTCGAATTGTAATAACACTGTAAATGATAGCATAGGTAACCTATCACAAAATTACACTGGTACCTGGCTTCCATAGCCATTCCTCAATACACATGTTCATTTATTACTTATTTATTAGGGAAAGAAAAGAGGTAATATTCTGTTTCCACCTTTGCTACTTTAAAAGTTCTCCAGTATAGAGGGTTTTGTCTTTTGTTCAAACTCCAAAACAGAAAATCCTAAACTGCTAAACTGATTAATCCATTTTTTTCTTTAACAGCCAAATAATATTTGATTGTAAACGAGTTCTGAGATCTGGAAAGGGAGTGCAAGTTTTATAAATCCCTAGTGATCTGCATACAGAAGGAAAAAGGGACATGATTCTATTTCATATGACACATTTCATTCTACGTTGCTCAGTTTACTTTTTTCTCTTTTTTTTTTTAAATAAGGATGGCTCAGCATGGAAAGTTAGGGCTAGCTCCTTCACCCAGTGAAGCCAGTGGGTGTTTTGCCACTGATTTCAGGATGTCCCTCTTGGTCCCCAATCCTGCAGCTATTTGCAGTCTTTTCATACGCGCGGAGCTGAATCGATAAAGCATAAGAAATTGATGCCATACAGTGGCCCTAAATCAGCAGACAAGAAGTAATAATACACTTTTAAAGTATACAGCTAAACTCTGGAAATTAAGAAGGGAAAACTCAAACTAATCAAAATATTTCTTAACTACAGACTCTTACATCTAAGATCTCATGAAATTTAGTACCACGTGTCATAAATAGTCTGAACAAACAAACTATTTCTGTACATTTGCATATCAGTGTCATTAAAATATTTTCTCCAGGTATCGCTATTTTTGCCAAGTTAGCTAATGACTGGCACCATCCTGCCCACCCTTATAAAGGCAAAATACTCTCTTTATAATTAGCTGTATTTTTCCCTAAGGACAGTAGACCTGATTCCACAAACCTTCTGCATACATCATACCAATCTGAGTGAGTAAGAATTCCATAAACAGGATTGGGTCCTAAACAAGAACTACTGGACTTTGTACTTTTTTATTCACAGGCCTTTTTAGTTGTTCTCTCACATAATGATTCTGCATTGTCAGAACAAAAACATCCAATCCTGTTCTCACTAAAGTCAATGGAAGATTTCTCTAAAATATGCTGAATCAGGCCCTAGTCTGCCACTTTCTCCTTTCAAAAGAGGGGAGAAGGGGAGACAAATCCATAGAATAGGTGCAGGTTAACATCAGTAAATAAATAAATAACCACTGGAGCAACAGAAGAAAAAGTACTGTGGAAATAACAGACTCTCTCTCCCAGGTAGTACCCTGTCAGTTAGAATACAGCAAATGCTTCTGCATGGCTTTCAGTAAGGAGGTGATACTTGGAGGCAGGCTTCTCAGCAGTCAAAGGGGAGTAGGAACAACTCCAAGAGCTTTGCCCATACTCTCTACACATCAGCAAGACAAGGAAGACAAGCTGCTTTGATTTCCGTTACAGTCTGGTGAATAGAACAACCACTTACTATTTAGGTAGGATAAAAATGGTTAAACTTCTTCTATAGGATGTTTGGTTTCCACCTTCTCATTTGGACTTAAAGAAAACATTGTGTTTTAATTCTAGGCCACGGAAAATTATTCTTTTATTTTTTCTCTATCCAGTCCCAAATAACTTTCTGAATGGGTAAAACCTATAAAGTTTAAAAACTCCCTTGGAGTAAGATCTGAACTTTATATCATTTTGCATCTATTTGTTCCAATTGCATGCATCTGATATAAAATATATTTTCCATATCTAATGTAATATCGCTTTTTGATTTCTAAATGTAGCCTGCAGTTAATTATTCAAGATTTTGTTTTAGGTTTTTTCTTTACTTCATTATGTTCTTATTTTTCCATTTATCTCAAAAAGTTTGACCAGTGTTTTACAAAACAAAATTTATCATATTTTTCATTATTTTTATGCACAATTTTATTGTGGTATTTATTGTCTTAGAGCACATTTTCAACTGCTATGTCTTTGAACATTAAGATCAGTGAGGCCACTTGTATGCTAATTGAATTAGTATTTTTTTAATTAAACATGTTTAAATAATTGTTTTTAAATATAATTTTAATCTGTGTGAGTTTTTCTGAAATAGTGGTTAATGGCTTTATTTTTAGGTTATTGTTTCTCTTCATACTTTGGGTGCTAATAAAAATAATATTTTGTTTCTTCTGCTTTTTTATTACATTAACTAAGCAAGATTTTATTTCTTTTTAATTTTTTTAATCGAAAAGCCTTTCTATATCAGAATTGCTTTTTTAAGTAAAAGTGAGAGGAAAAAAATCAAATGAAAAAATGTTAAATAGTTAATATTCTTACAAAACGATTTTTCATATCGCTTTTCAATTTCAAAACCTTTTCTTCATTCTTTTATCCATATTTATTTTAATTGTAGAATAGGTACACTGATTTTATATTAACTACAAATATATTAATAAATGTCATAATTTCTTCAGTTCAACTCTCATTGTTTTCTGCAGTTGTTTCTGCTTTATGTAACATATACAGAAAGATATTTCTTTCTAATCAATTTTGATATCTGCTTATGATAAAAGCAAAATACACTTTGCATTGTTGAGCAAGGACTGTTTGTTCCTCCTTAGGCATTTTCACAGTTTTAAGTCCTTTAAATAAAGAGCAGCTTTGATTGAAGAGGGCCAGTTTTGACCCTTAGAGATGATTTTACTGAAGATTCTGTGATTCTTTTTACATTTTGCTTGTGTGTGTCCGCATGCACATGTGTGTTCAAATACAGATATACACATACATATTTTATATATGTGTGTATCTAAAAATATTATAGAACATATATGACCATTGGTGCTGGAATCTCTTCATTTTGTGCATTTCACTGCAATGAACAGATTCCCAGTCCTTGCTCAATAGTAAGCTAACATTTCCATTTTAGTTTCAGCCTCCTTCTGAAAGAGCATTTGAATTGTTTTAAGCTCCCAGTGTTTACCATCTCAGTTCCATTTCGCTACTCATCTCCCTTTTTTGTCAAGAAAAATATTTTTTTTTCTAATATATTTCAAACCTAAGTTTTGGAAGTTATAGCCCAATCACAAAAGTTCACATACTTGCCTGAAGAATAGTAGGGAAAATTGATATTTTACTTGCCTGTATCAAAATGAATAACTCAAAAAATTATAGAGTATTTTGTCAGACTCTACTAACATTTCTTTCATTAACAAAAGGCAAGCATACTTTGGACAATCAGTGAGATTAAAGATTAATTCTGGAGGTAGAACCAGTCAAGTTATGTAAGCAAAACTACCCCATAAGGATCTTGTAGACTCAGGTCATGGTTGTGTTTGAAACCAAAGTTGAAGATTAAGCCTTTGGTTAATTTAGAATTTATAAACTGGTCAAATAAATAACAATCTTACAGAGGACACATCTACACGTGCAATTAATGCAAAGCAATAGACTCCAGTGCTTATTGCTCCCACTTGCACCATTTGAACATGTGCCTGGAACCTTATCATGTTGAGCTGGGTCGGAGCAGCCCTGGTTGGCAGGGGCCCCCAGGGTGAGCTTGCCAGGCTATGGCTGCTCCTGCCCAATTCAATGTGATGTGGAGGAGCTGGCTGGGGTATGAAGGTACTTGTATTCACAAGTACTATCCTGCTGCAGAGTTAATTAGATTCCTGAGGCCTAACTGGGCCACATGTGTGTACACAAGATGTTTACTGTGGAGCTAATTAATCTACTCCACAGTAAACATCTCATGTAGATGCACCCAGATACAAATGAAACACAGTATATGTGTTAGTCTTAAAATGAAATACACAACAAAGGACATTTTAAAAATAGCTTTTGAAAATTGACCACTAAAATGTAAAAGTCTTATGAAATCTGTTTTTTCAATTTTCACTTTGTTAAATCTTTTTTTAAACTTGGTGGATTTGTGATATTCCTTCTGTTTTTATTACCAGGAACTTAGATTCTAACACTGCTCTCCCACTGGCATTCTCTTTAAAACTCCTCTTTCTCTTATTTTCTTTTCTCTAAGGCAGTAGTGGAAACTGAGGGACAGGGGGGAGATGGGTGCAGCAGCCCTGGGTGCAGACAGGAGCACAAAAAATCTGATGCTGGAGCCATCAGCTGGCCACGCCACCACCATCAGCAGTACAACAGCCAACATTGTCCCACTTCCTGACACTGGCCAGGGCATATAGCTATTATGCCTCTGCTCCAAGGTTTTAATTTGTTTCAATAAATAAAAATAATGGGGCCAATCCACACCTATATATGGGGCATCATTTCCTTGTGTTTTAAACAGACATGCCAAAACACACCATTTTGAAAGGTCAGTGCCTGTTTAGCAAAGTATTTACTATATTTTTACACTGTCCCTAAAGCTCTTCTAGTTCAAAATATTTAAATGAAAATTATTTGTGAACACCTATTTTTTCTCTTCAATTATCCTTTTATTTATATCATTTAAATGCCTTACTTCATATATTTCTAGGGTACCTATGACAGTCCCCTGATCCTTCACATATCTTCCGTGCCATCAAATCCTTGCAGTCACTTGGAATCTGCTGAAGTCAATGTGCTGTAATCAGAACAGCTTGCAAGGTCAGGAATTAATTAACTGCTAATGTTGGCAGATACATTCTGTTTGGGAAGATTCTTCATGAAAATATACATCTGATAATATATTTGTTTAAATAGCAATGAGGTGTGTGGAAACATATAGTAATCATCAGCCATGGCATGATAAAAGACAATAAACCGCTCCATGCTGACCAGAGTTTAATTCATTCCTGTAATCAATTAGAAGCATCAGTTACAAAGAATCCATGGAGAGAACTTTGAAGCTTTGTCATGCTGGATCTGCAAAGTTTTATTTCCCCCCACACAAACAAAACTTGTCAGGATTTTTTCCCCCAGAAAAGCAATTTGGGGTAGCGCATCCAAAAAAAAAATACATTTGTAGTTCAAATAAGAATTGTCAGCATGCAAAGAAAGGATTAGGCAAATGAACAGTTGGGATTACACATCTTCAAATCTGGGCCCCAGTCCCATCACCTGACCCATACAGGAAGATCTCTACACCTACACAGACCCCACTGTCTACCAGTGCAAGGTATTAGGGAATGAAGAAAATGAACACATTTGATGGAAAAATAAGAAAGAATTCAAATGAAGAAGAAATACATTTTAGCAGAAATTTATGAACCCAATCCTACAGCTCTTCTCCAGTCCTACAAAACAACTTCTAAAATTATTTTTTCATTATATGAGACTTTATTAAAAAATATAAATATTGACCACATTCCAAGAAATAAAAGGAAATAAAACTACAGTAGACACCTTCTTTCCCCAAATAGTCCTAACCTATATCATACTTTGTATGGACAGAGGAAGCCATAATCAACATCTTAGCGTGAACACTTGCTTAACCCTGTACAAGCCCCCATGGCTCACCAAAAGCATCGGGGAATGTCTTCTAGCTAAAAGGGAGGCGTACACCCAATGGAAGGGTGGGACCATCACCAGGGAGGATTATACTGCGGTTGCTCAGGGATGCAGGGGGCCAGTCAGGAAGGCCAAGGCAGAGATGGAACTGGGACTAGCTACCCGGATCAAGGAGAACAAGAAGTCCTTTTTTAAATACGTAGAGGGCAAAAAGAATGTACCGGGTAACGTGGGGCCCCTGCAAACACGCTAGGAAATTTGGTCGTCAGACCAGATGACAAAGCTAACCTATTTAACGACTTTTTTTGCCTCCATTTTCCTGAGCAGGAACCAGATCATCTCCCCCACTGGCCCGCCTCAGGCCCCAGAAGAGGTGCACCTAGGCCTAGGGTCAGTGAGGAAACTTCTGGAGGGACTGGGTGTATTTAAATCAGCTGCTCCGGATGATCTCCACCCCAGAGTGCTGAGGGAATTAGCTGAGGTCATTGCAGGACCCCTGGCAAGGCTTTACGAGCACTTGTGGTGCTCTGGTGTGGTGCCAGAGGACTGGAAGAGGGCTAATGTGATTCCCATTTTCAAAAAAGGGAGGAAGGAGGACCCAGGGAACTATAGGCCAGTTAGTCTTACCTCGATCCTGGGTAAGTTTTGTGAGAGAATTATTCTGGCATATGTCCATGAGGGGCCAGCAGGAGAGACTATGGTTAGGGGCAACCAACACGAGTTCATTAGAGGCAGATCCTGTCAGATCAACCTGGTGGCCTTCTACAACCAGGTCACCAAATCCTTAGATGCAGGGGTAGCAGTGGACATAGTCTTTCTGGACTTTCAGAAGGCCTTTGACATTGTCTCTCACCCCGTTCTCATTAAAAAACTGGGGGACTGTGGTGTTGACACCTACACAGTCAAATGGGTCGCTAACTGGCTGGAGGGTCGTATCCAGAGAGTGGTAGTGAATGAGTCATTTTCGACCTGGAGGGATGTGGGCAGTGGAGTTCCACGGGGCTCGGTCCTCGGGCCCATACTGTTCAACATCTTCATCAGTGACTTGGACAAAGGGGTAAAAAACACCCTGTTCAAATTTGCTGATGACACTAAGATGTGGGGGGATGTGGGCATGCTAGAAGGAAAGAATAGGCTACAATCAGACCTAGACAGGTTACGGGGGCGGGCAGAGGAGAATAGGATGGGATTCAACACTCCCTTCTCATCAGTGCAGAGGCAGAAAAGGATCTTGGAGTCATCACTGATGCCAAGATGAACATGGGCCTGCAGTGTGGGGATGCAGTCAGGAAGGCCAAACACACCTTGTCATTCATCCACAGATACATCTCAAGCAGATCCAAGGAGGTGATACTCCCCCTCTATGCGACACTGATCAGGCTGCAGCTGGAGTACTGTGTTCAGTTCTGGGCACTGCACTTCAAGAGGGTTGTGGACAACATGGAGAGGGTCCAGAGGAGGGCCACTCGCATGATCAGGGGGCAGCAGGGCAGGCCCTACGAGGAC
>NW_017728922.1:15980088-15981588 GCF_001723895.1 Crocodylus porosus
ACTGTCAGGGCGGCTAGGATCTGGCACCAACTTTCAAGAGAAGTGGTGCTGGCTCCTACCCTAGGGGTCTTTAAGATGAGGCTAGATGTACACCTTGCTGGGGTCGTTTGACCCCAGTACTCTTTCCTGCCATGGCAGGGGGTTGGATTTGATGATCTGTTCAGGTCCCTTCTGACCCTACCAACTATGAAACTATGAAAATATGAAATTCCTACATAAGACTTCCCTGAATTAATTCCTACTGAAAATAGATTAGAGCACATTTTCAGAAAACCCTCCACTTGATTTAAACAGTCTGATGATAAAGAGTCCACCACAAACATTATGAAACTGTTCTAAAGGTTGGTTACATCACAGTTAAAATGTATCAGTTTTCAAGTCTGAATTTTTCTAGCTTCAAATTTCCACCATTGCATCCTTTCAGACTTTTGTCTTTTAAGCTGAAAAGGTCTCTATTATCAAATATCAGTTGGCGGTGGTAGTCCCTCAGAGTCAAGGATGACATCTGTCATGCTTGATGCGTTCTCAGGTGGCTGAGGAACCCGATTCTGGATACACATATTCTTTGGCAATGGGGACATGTTGTTATGTGGGGGAATGGGATTCGCAGCACCAGGTTGGTCTGCTCCTTCCTCAGCTGCCACCGTTCCGCCTCAGTATTGAGTCATTGGGCCTAGAAGTGATGCGCACCTTGGTGAACCAGGTGGCACCACACTGAACAGTCAGCCGCTTGCTCCTCCTAGCCATTGACGTCTATGCCTCTGTGCTTGAGGGTGACCTTGAGTGTGGCTTTGTACCATTTCCTTTGGCTGCCCTTTGAGTGTTGGCCAACAGAGAACTGGGAAAAGAGAATCTGGTGAGGGAGGCAGTTCTCAGACATTTGGACACAGTGGCCCATCCATTGGAGTTGATTTCTCAAGAGTAAGGCTTCAATACTGGTGGACGCAGCTTCTTGGAGGACACTCGGACTGGTCCGACGGTCTTCCCATTTGATCAAGGGTCTTAATGTGGCATCAGTAGATGGTCCAGGTTTCATTGCAGTAGAGGAGGGTGGTCAGCATGAAGCTTTGTAAACCAGGATTTCTGTCAACTTCTAAATGTCACGTCCGATGACCAGTGTACCCTTGACCTGCGAGCCTGGGTCGGCACGACCAGCTGGATGCGGGTGGGGTAAGGTGGTCAGACAGGTGGGTAAGCGAGCAGAGTCAGGAGGTTTAAAGCGTATTGGTTACACAGAAAGTTTATTTTTACTTACACTACAGAAGAATGCAGCATAGGAAGGAAGTCATGGTTGCGCGGTGTAAAAAGATAAGTTGAGCTATTTAGCACAGCAGTGTAGATATTTTGTTGTTCAGATTACAAACTGAGTAATACAGATTTTTAAGCAAAGCATATAGGTGACTTCGGTCAGCAGGCTTTCGAGAGCTCTTGACGAGAACGGATGAGTCGACAAAATCGGATACGCCTGAAAATTTTTACCGTAGGTGGGGAGAGAGGTCA
>NW_017728922.1:15983103-15993372 GCF_001723895.1 Crocodylus porosus
GTGCTCTTTCCTGCCAAGGCAGGGGGTCGGACTAGATGATCTACCTAGGTCCCTTCCGACTCTAGCTACTATGATACTATGATACTATGACTAGGTTGGTACGGTTGGCGACAGTTTCAGTTAAAAGGACAATTTTGAACATATTCATTTTTGATCCATACATCCAGGGAAAATAATTGCCTACTTTGTCCCAAGAATCCATTAGAGTCCAGGCGTAATCGACTTGGTCGTGTGTGAGGGAGGCTCGCTTTGTACGAGAAAGACTAGACTTTCTATGAGTAGCGGTGGTGGTTTTTTTCTGACCTACTTGGAATCCTTTTAGGCTCCACAAGAAGGTTACAGGAGTTAGAGTTTCATCAGAGGTAAGAACAGGGTATATGCTGGTAGCATTGGTTTTGAGGTTAAACCAAACCCAACCAGGGGGTAAGTGTCCATTTGGCACGGGGTAATTACAAGAGGGTGAGCTTTCTTTAATGGTCACTTTAGTAAAGTTATTGGAGTTTTTGAAGTGACTCCAAAGACAAGGGATGGCTAGGTCTGTATAAAGGACTCCTGGCTGTGGGATGGAAAATGGGCAAGGTTTAGGTTTGAAGCGCTTGCATGCACCGTTACAGCGCTGAGCGTAATCAAGGTAACTTGGTGTTTTTAGCCAAACTGGGGTTGAATTGTTAGTTTTATGACAGTTTGGGCGGTTCTTTTCCTTGGGATTCAGCGGATCATAAGTAGGACACTGAGGCCATAATGCGTGAAGAATGCTACATAACATGCGTACATTGTGTTGCATTTTTGGCTCTATTAGAGAACGGTTTCAGCCGGCAGTCCAATTAACTTGAAAAACATAGATACAATCTGCAATTTGTGAAAGGGAGTTATTAGTTAGGGTAACGTTGAGCGCCTCAAAAATTGTTATTATAGGGGTAGAACAGTTAATGGTATCGGCAGGACAATGTGGTCCAACATAGACATACGGCCATTTAAGTGTGGGGATAAATACGGAAGCACTAATAGTAAAAGGTAACCCTGTAACGTCTGCTGAAGGGAGATTACAGAGAAAGAGATTAAGATAGTGAGATATATTAAAACTAGAAGATGGTCGTCCAAGATGGGTGATAATGCTAGTGTCGGTCGCTTCGGGAAACAAAGTGGGTAGTCTATCATTGAGTTTCCGGTTTCTTCAAAGTTATGACATTCGGTGGTAGAAACAGCCAGCAGTGTTAAAAATGAGTTGTGCTGAAGCATACACGAGACGGAGTACACGACACAGCATATGATGAGGGTTGCAATGAGTCTCATGGTGTTTACCTACAAAAGACAACAAAAAACAGCAGTATCAAGAATATTATGTAATTCATGTAACTTTTTGCTCAGTGTGCCTAGACAACCAATTGTGGTGGGCTAAGAGGTGCGGGGGTCCTGTAGGGCTGTCAACATCCTTGATGACCCAATACGTGTTCGGGTACTGTCCAGAGCGAATCACTTGGCCTTTGGTCGGTGTTGGGTGTTTATCTTCTGGGTTCAGAGTTGTAACCCAAACTAATTCTCCCGGGAGAAATTTAGGTGTCCATGGCTTGACTGGGACTGGCGTCCGATGTTCCCACAAGGATTTGTCGGCATTCAGGCTGATGAGGACATCGGGAAGAACTGCATCCCATCCAGTGTAGGAACCTTTGTTCAATAGTTGAATTTTTTCTTTGACAAGACCAATGGTGCGCTCGACTACACTGTTGGATTGCGGGTGGTACAGGATATGATGATGCCACTGGATGTTGAAGGCCGCTGCAAAATCACCACTAAGTTTGGAGGTGAAGGGCGGTCCTCCATCTGAGTGGATGATCTCCGGGGCTTGCCAGCGAGCGATTAACAGTCTTAATGCTGTGATGACTGATGGGCCGGTACTTTTTTGCAGTGGTATAACTTGCATTTGTCGTGTACCAAGATTAACAGCAACGAGTCCTTTTGGGTGTCACCTTGCTCTGGGCAAGGGACCTAGTAAATCAATCTGCCACACTTTACTAGGTTCAAAGTGTTCTTTGGCAAAGGTTTCTCGCTCTACTGCAGTAGGGTGTTTCTTTTCTTTGGCACACTGTTCACAAGCTTGGACTATACAGGTCCAGTCTTTGTGAGTTCCTTCAGACCGAGGTTGAGCCGTATCTTTGCACCAATGGCTGTGGGAAGCACTCACTCCGGGATGCCCCCAGTATTCATGTGGCCAATGAAGAAAAGGATCTTTTTCTGACAATTCAGCTACTTGACCAACAGATACTTGGGGCTGTTTTCCTTCTTGGAGTAGTTGGTCAATTTCGGCATGAACTGAGTCTGTGTCAGGGCTGTGCGACTTGGTATGCTTAATGAGTGGCGGTGGGTCAAGAGCTGTGATCATATCAAAGATGCTTTCCCAAGTTCGGACACAGAGTTCTGGGTCACCATTTCCTGTGATGATTTTGTAAACGAACTGAGAGTCCACAGTGATGACTGGAACTGGTTGACAGCCATTATGTCGTTCGAGACAATGTTCAACAACTTTGCAGAACGCAACAAGTTCATTTAGCTGCATTGACTTGAAAGCTGTTAGGATTTCGTGCTCTCGACAGGCATGGCAATAGAATCCACATAGACCTCCATATCATGTAGTTCCAGCGGAAGCCATCCAGGCAGGCGCTGTGGTACCATATAAGATTGAGCAATCTTGAACTTCACATGGTGCTGGTGTATCACGATGTTCCCACAAGGCAGACCAATGGTACTGGTGGTGAAGGACTAAAGCAGTCCAAGTTTTTGGTTCGCCACCAAATTCTGGATTTACTCGGTCACTGTCGATTTGGGTCAGAAGTGTCATTCCCAGGCCTAGAATGGTTCCATGGCCTTTTGACACTGGCTTTGCTAACTGTGATGCGAGTAGGACTTTCCCAACAGTTCCATAGTGGTGTTGGGCATCTTGTAGAGTGCGGTGAGCAGCTAGAACAAGATGGTGTTGGTCATGCACTGTCGCCCAAATTTGCATATCCGTATAGCCAACAGCAACAGTCAAGTCGTTGTTTAGGTTGATTGAGTGAAGCTTGGTGCTTTCGTACTGTGTGATTAGATCTCGGACGGCCTGGTCGTCTTTGGAGGTCCATGGTTTCGAAGGAAAGCAATATCCCGCCTGGCGGAGGTGCTTTTGAAGCTTGGCAAGCACTGCGAGTCCTTGGGGATGGACATAATGTTGGAGCCAATTGATACGTCCCAGCATTAGTTGGAATTCCTTTTTTGACGGGGGTTTGTTATTGGAACGGTCTGTAAATGGTGAAAATATCCCGCTTGGTGGTTTATGACTCTGTCTCCATGGGCCTTTAAACTTGGTTCCAAGGAAGGTGATGTCGTCTGAAGGATCGAGGCATGACTTCCATTGGTTTACTGTCCAACCTGCAGCTGTAAGGTGTTCAAGTAATCGCTGGGTTAAAGATGAAACTGTTGAACTGTCCTGATTGAGAATAGCAATGCCATCTACATAACTGCACAGGAGAACATCGTCTGGGAACTGTTGATTTTGCTTGAATTTGCTGAGACATTTATTCATGGCTTCAGTGGCAAGGGTGGGAGAGTTACAGTAGCCTTGAGGACAAACATTCCATTTGTACATTTTTCCATCGATACACATATTTAGCACTCCCAAATAATCGTCGATGGGGATGGAGAAGAACATATCCTTCGTGTCAATGGTTAATATTAAATAGATTAACCATCCATGTAGAACTTTCTGATGTTTTAATGGTTGGATGCAAGAGCCAGGGTACAACTGATAAAAAAATTACACAAATACACACGACCATTTTAATATGACAGGAAAGAGGGTGGTAGTTCAATGTCTGATGATTTTTAATATTCATATTTATAAAGCCTCCAAAGTACTTGGATATTTAGATTTTTAGGGAACACAAACCACTGTTTCTTTTGTTACCCAAAACTCTGCAAGCTGTTACACTACATGATACAACAGGCCTTTGATTTTTCAGTTAGTTCAGGGTGTTTTGTGGGAAAGGTTTAACGAGAATAGATGTTCAATTTATTTTCAGTTAAGGGAATTTTAGCAGGTGAGCTAAGTATATAGGGAGGCTGGCCATTCCCAAGTGCTCATTAAGAAGCAAGACTGTAATCACTCTGAACCTGTTAATGGGGCCACAGATCCTGTTAAAAAATTGCTGTGTACTCAAATTTTCATAAGTCAAATTAAGTCAGTCATGAGTACACTGCAATCATTGGGGCACCTTTAGATACTATGCATCATTGATGATCCTTTGGACAAAGTGATTGGTTGCACACATTTCCTCTCCAGGTATGAATGGCCGTTGACTCACAGGGAGGTCATTCACACCTTGACAGTTCTTGTTTTCCGTCTTGCTGGATGTCCACACACCCTCCTCACCCAGACTCACCCAGGTGGGGGCACCAGTTTAGTCTCTGACAACCCAACCATGGAACAGGCTACACTTGATTATATGGTACCAGATGTAGGCCAGGCTTCTCTTGGTCTGCTATGAGACACATTTATATAAGACACTTAAAGAACTATCTGCTATTATTTAAATAAAAGTTGGGTGACCTGTCCTACAATTATAGACCTTTTCCCTGTATTTTTTCCATTATTATTTTTTTTAAGATAATAAAATAGCAAATTAAATCTAGGTTGTCTCCAAAATCCAAGAACTACAAAACACTGAAACTCAATTTAGTTCCCTGTTCAGTGCTTTTGGAGGATGAGAGATTGAACAGAATTCTTATGAAGTTCTGCTAAATCCTACATATAGTTAAATACACACTGCCTGTAAATAATGATGTTTTGTTCCCTATCCCTTTCCATGCAGGTTTAGAAATGAAAGGAACAAGATTGTGTCAACTCTAAAATCAGGAGGGAAAAAACAGTGCAAGGAGCTGCACAGGAGATACCTGGAGCCCTTAGAGAGCTCTTAGCACAAGCACTCCAAAGCCTCTCCAAAGTTGTAGCAGATAAGACAGTGGTTGTTAATCAGGGTGGTGCAGCACCCCGTGGTGCTGCCAGATCCTTTGAAGTGTGCCATGAGATGTGAGGAAATAAGCAAGGTGTGAGAACCTAAGCAGTGAAGTGCAGGCTCAGGCCTTCCAGACCCTGGCCAGGCCCCTCTCTCATTACCCAGGCCCCTACAAAGAGGTAAGCACTATAAAGTACACATTAGTTTTGGAAATTGGGTGCCACTTGATTCACAAAAGTTATGGAGGGGTGCTTTGAATTCCAAATGGTTGAGAACCACTGAGATTGAAAGTATGGCAGGCCCCCTTGGGCATCAGAATCTGGGGAGTATAATTAAAAAATTTAAAGTCAGTTCTGCCTCCCCACCACGTTTCTGCCCTCTGTATTTTCCCCAGTATGATTGTTTCATCCAAATTATTGCTTCTTAGAAAATACTAGTGTTAGAAAGCACAAGAAGTAATGATATTATTACTATTAAGTAACACAGAAAGAGGGATCTCTTGCGGAGCTACAAAATTCTGAAGTGCTCAAACTCATCTTAGAGCTACAATTAAGGAGTCCTCCTAAATTAGTCCTCTTGTACACTTCTTCCAGCCCTGCTAGTCTCCATAATTCTATTAAGATACCTCTTTCCTAGCAAAAACCAATGGTCTTGCAGACATATACACAAAAATATACTTCCAAAATTTACCCAGTCTTATTGCAGGAATTCAAGATAAAGCAGCCAATAGAAAACCTTACATGTTCTTCAGAGTACTGAATGGTGTTCTAGATCACAACCTATAATCAATCAAACAGTAGGATAATAGCAGCTAACAGCTATTTGTTATTTAGAGCGGGGAGTCAGTAACCTATGGCCTGAAGGCTGAATTTGGCCCATACAATGTTTTGATCTGGCCTGTAGATATGGCGTTTTGGTGCCATTTGGCAACAGAGTGTCCCCATGACACTGGGAGATAAGTGGTAATGGTGACAGAGTCAAAGTGACTTCCCACCTTCCTCCAACCTAGCATGGGTCATTCTGGCCCACAGCCAGAAAAGTCTGCCTACCCCTGATTTAGGCAGTTGTGTTGCTTCCTGTGACACAATTAAGTCACAGTAGAATTTTAAAGTACAGCAGCTAGTAGGAGAACACATTCATCCAAGTATTGTGTACTACTTCTAGAGTGGTTCCTCACCAGTATTTATCTGTTCTCCGTGATAGAAAAGGTTACAGAAATGATTGTACAGAAATTGTGATGCTAATATACCTTTGATTTAGCCTCCCGTTTTCTCAAGTTAATGAGATCAGGCAGAGGGAGGCTTCCAAATTAGTCTGTGCATAAGTTTACTTCTCCTACTAGTTTCAATAGGAAACTAGTTTGCCTCCAGAGGTACATTCTACTTTGCCTTGCAGAATCATAGGTCTCTCCTTTAGAGACAGATCCTCCATCACTCAGGAGGCACGTAGCTCTCCATTCATTTCTTTGGAGGGTTTTAACCTCAGTTAAGGTGCCTCCATCTGCTCAGAATTCACCTTGCTACTGACACGGTAAGACAGGTTTATTGGCAGGACTCAGAATCTAAGAGAGATATCTACTTGAGAGACAGAAATGCTGACCCCCGCCTCAGATAACCAAATGGCTAAAGCACCTGTCCACAATAGACTGAGCTAGTAAATCTAATATAATAAAAGGCTTAGTGTGTCTGCTTGTGTGTCTGTCTGCCCATAACACTTTTGGGTAACCGCGCATGTGCCGCCAAGAGGGCAGGTGGCAATTGGCTGTGCAAACCAAGTTTGAGCTGCTGCTGGGGAAGTTTGTGGCAGCAGTGAACGCACCCTGGCTGCCCAAGCAGTGAGGCTTCCCCACAACTCCCTGCCTGAGGGCAAAGGGAGGGGTTATGGTGGCAGTGCTTCCACACTACCTGGCCCCAATACCCACCAGAACAGCCATCAGGGAGGGGGATGTGGTGGGCAGGGAGGGAGGGAAGTGGACGTGGGCCAGGCAGACCTGGAGTGGCTGTGGGGAGGGGCATGGAGCGGGGCCAGACCCAGAGTGGCAAGGAGGGGGAGTGGAGCAGGGCTGGGCCCAGAGTGGCTGGAGGCAGGTAGAGTAGGGCCAGATCTGGAGCGGCGGAAAGGGGGGTAGAGTGGGGCCAGAGCTAGAGCGGCAGTGGGGGGGAGGGTAAAATGGGCCAGGACCTGGAGCAGCGGGGGGGCAGACCTGGAACAGTGGGGATGGGGGTAGAACAGGGCTGGACCCGGAGCAGCCAGGGGATGGAGTGGGGCTGTACCTGGAGCAGCTGGGGAGGTGGAGTGACAGGGTGGATGGATAGAGTGGGGCTGGGGTCTGACCCAGCCCCACTCTACCCCTTCCCTGCCACTCCAGGTCTAGCCCTGCTCCACCCCTTCCCCCCCCCCACCCACTCCAGGCCCAGTCGGCTCCATCCCCACCCATCCCCACCCCGCATCATTCTTGATGGGCAATTTGCTAGTATTAGTATAAAAGTGTGAGTGTATAGCCCCCTGTGTGTATATGGATATGGGTTTCAACAAGATATTCTGTAGAACTATGGAACAAAAGGGTATCAGGTAGATTAAAGTGAAGGTGGTGTCATGGGTACAACCCAGAAATGGGAGATCAGGGTTCAGCAGCCAAGGCCAGCAGTGTAGGGATGTGGCCGGGTACCTGGGGCAAAGCGGAAGAGACAACTTCTGGTTGCTGCCACAATCACAAAAACAAACACATGGCTGCCAGCAGCAGCCACTATCCACAAGTTAGCACCTGGGGCAGTTGTCCCTCCTCCCCATTCCAGTTATGCCATTGGCCAAGGGTCAACAATACTAGGTAACAGTTTGAGACTAAGGTATCATGTTGGGGGTCAAGAGAGATCCATGGTCAGAAGCCAGGGGGTCCAAAGCACAGTGTACAGGCATGTATGCACAGGCATGTATAGAATACAGGCTCTGCACATGCCTGTGTGTTAAGTCAAGAAATGGGCAGGAACAAGACACAAGCTGGAGCAAAGCAAAACAAGCCTGGGGGTGGAGGAATCCCAAATCTCAAGACTACAAACATTATTGCCAGGACAAGGCCCCAGGGGAAGTGCAAGGGGCTAGCCCATCAAGGGCTTGTGGCTTCCATTGGTTCCTTGGGTCACATGAACCCCCATTGGGAGCCACACAGGAGGGCCCAAAATGGGCTAAGTCCAGTACCTAACCAGCAGTTTGGTGGTGCTGAAGCCCAGGCCTTAGGTCATGAGCACTAAAGACCTCTGTTCAAGCTCCAGGGGTCCTGACGGATGGAGAAAGAGAACATAGGAACATACAATTGGAAGGGACCTCCTAGGTCATGGAGTCTACTCCCTGCTATAACAGGCAACTAGGCCATGTAATTATCTTGATATATTTTATTATTCCATTTTAAAACCAGTTGGAGTTTTGTACACATTCCCCCATACTTTTCCTGAAAGATTATTCTAGAACTTTATTCTTGATTGTTAGAAACCTACATAATTCCAGTCATTATTTATTCCTGGATAATTTATACCCAGTTGTTCTTGTGCCAACATTATGCTTTAGCTTAAATACTACTTTGCCATCCCTCATGTTTACCCTCCATTGTATTTATAGATAATGCATCCCTTCTTAGCCTTTATTTTGTTAGGAGAAACATACCAAGGATTCTTAGTCCCAGCTTGCAAATTAATCATCCTTCTTTGTGCCTACTCCAGTTTGAATTAATTTTTGGACAAGGGCATCCAAAACTATGTCTAATATTCCACAAAAGTCCTTATCAGGGCCTTGTATAATGGTATTAAAATGGACTTGTTTCTACTGGAAATCTGTCGCCTGAAGTACTCTTTTTCTCGACTCTGCCAGGGTGGTGGTTCTTATTCATACAATGTTCAACTAATAACTTGTATGTCTTTCTCCTTCGTTATTATTTCTAACTGATGAACCCACATCTTACAGGCAGGTCTGTCCTGGGGTGGGGGAAGAGGGGGGAGAGGCGAATCAGGGAGATCGCCCTGGGCACCGCACTTTGGGGGGTCCTGCAGAGCAGGGTGGAGCAGCGGCGGTGTGAAGCTAGGCAGAGCAGTGGCTCTGCATGCAGCAGCTCACTACCACCACCCTCCCACATACACCCCTGCCGCCAATGGGAGCAGCAGCTTCGTCAGGGACGCAGCCCCACATAGGATGATTTACCCCTGGCCCTGCACCCTGCTCGGGTTAACTCTGCTTACAAGAGAAATTCTTGTGATTAGGCCCCAGTTACATGAACTTGCACCTTGTATCGTTATACTTCATCCTATTTCTGCTACTCCCGTTTTAGACATCATTCATGGGGGGAGTGAGAAAGAAGAGGCAGGAAGAAAAGTAATGAACATGAGAGAAAAAGAAACACACAAGTAATGAAAATAAAGGGAGATGAAGAGGAAAATTAAATTATGGGAAACCTAATATCAAAAAAGGGATGGCAGGAGTGAGATTACTTGGAGGAGAAAGGAAAAGAAATATGGAAATAGAGAAACAGAAAGTAAGTAAGGAAAAACAAGGGAGAGCAATTGATTTTAATCATTTCAAAATATTTTAAAACTAAAATTTTTACAATAAATAGACAATATTTGATGTACTACAAAATTCAGCTTCAAGCCTCTTTAATGCAGTAGTAACCAGTGTATATCTCTAGATTAAAACACAAGTTACTTCAGAGAACTGACTGCAGTTTTGGCAGATTTTGTGGGCTCAAGGGGAAAATGTGCCTTTAATGAAAGGACAGTGGAGGATAAAGCTAGTAGAAAATGTACTCCAACTCTGTTTCTCATTTTAGTGACAGTCTAATTTTTAACAATGTGGGGAGTCTAAAATAACAAAAAGATAGTAGCCTTAGACCCCCTGTACATGTTACATTTTTGTTGAGATGAATGTGTTCATCACAGCAGGAATGGAAGGGGTACTACCCATGCAATTAGCCAATTGTAAACCAGGGCCTCTGTACCTTCTGTGAATTTCAATTAAAGATACCATGCAAAACATATGTAGAACGTCCTTATGGCTGGTGTGCCATTTTATGCAACCTTAAATTGGGTGCATATGTAGCACCCTTGCTGACCACCTCACACACACAGGTTTCAACTTGCTTTCAAGCTTTCAATTTGCTAGTGCAGAGGGAACCCACAATCATGATCCCAGGCTGTCAGGATACCTGACGTCAGTCATCAGTGACTTGGATGAGGGGGTAGAAAGCACCCTGTTCAAGTTTGCTGATGACACTAAGATGTGGGGGGATGTGGGTGCACTA
>NW_017728922.1:15994017-15998358 GCF_001723895.1 Crocodylus porosus
CGGTGCTCTTTCCTGCCAAGGCAGGGGGTCGGACTAGATGATCTACCTAGGTCCCTTCCGACTCTAGCTACTATGAAACTATGAAACCTGGGGCTTGAACGCAAGTCTTCCAACCTCACATTCAGAGGCCTGAGCTGCTGCAGCACCACCAGACAGCTGGCAAGAGGCTGGACCCAGCCAGCCTGGGCCTACCTATGAGGTTCCCAAAAGGGATTGTGTAACCCAGGGAAGCCAATAGGAGCCACAAGGCCCTGATGGCCACAAAGCTATAACATCCTCCCACTTCCTGCAAGGCTTTCTCTCTGCAGCAATGCAAAGAGATTCATACAAGTACAAGTATTCAAACTGAAGCTAGCTGGATGTACATCATTGGTTACAATATGCCCCCACCTACTCAGCTCACACAAAAGCTACCAGACTAGAAACACTTCCAGATACTCAGACCCTATAGACTCTTCATAACCCATTTGGTTCTCACATATCAGACTTGTGTCTTTCCTGATAACAAAATTATTTTTTGAACACCACTTTCAATTTTGCTTTCCCAAGAAAAGCCATACATTAGCTGAGGTAAATGTTGAGCAATTAAAACATTTTAGGGCATGATCAGAGCACTGATTTTGTCCTTGGGTAAGCAAAAAAAGTTATCAGCCTTAGATAACTTTTTCCAGGGAAGGATTCATTTCAGGAAGACTCCACTAAAATTACCCTATATTTGGATACAAATCTTTCCCTCCATCCTCATTAGGTACAACAAATTTCAAGGAAATCTGAGTAATCATGAGGATTTGAGAGCACTTGGAAGAGCTGACCTTTAAATAGAAGGATTTTCAACCTTTATTATAGCAGAGCTAGAACTCCACTGTAATTATCTGAAATACATAAAGAAAATTAATTTCTTATCCAAAACTCTGATTTCTCAAAGGTTTTCTATTTCCTCCAGGATATTAAGTAATTAGAGATTGCTTACATGTAACAATCTGATGAGGTACAGTTGGAGAATTTTTGGTGGACAGCTCAAGTTTCACCATCTGGCTTAAGATGGAGGAGTATGTGTGAAAGGTGGATGGTATGGAAGGGCAAAATTAATTTATTTCAGAGTTATACAAATCAAGAATTCAGCAATCCCCTGGGAAACTACTTATGTGTGAAATGCAATAATTTCTACCACAAATAGCCAGCACTCAAGTTAGACACAAACTCTTAGTTATACAAGTTCCTGATTTCCATCTTATACACTCTTCACCCATAAAGTTGTAAATCCCTCCCTTCTGATTTCCATTTTTTAACATATCTTTCTTGTTGTCAGTTGAAAGATACACTTCCATCCCCCCATAAATTTCCTCCTCCTTTCACATCTCCAATCTGTTTCTCCCTCCTCACAAACCCCTCATTCTTCTTGCCTCCTCTCCCCTCTTTTCACAATTCTTCCTGTAGAGAGAGGTACTCCTGTTTGACTCAAACCCCTACTCCTCCCCTCTTTCTACTCTCAACAAAAAGTTTATCTCCTCAATCTTTCTTCCTGAGCCCCCCTCTCCTTACATTCTGCCTTCTACTGTTCTTCACGTAATTTTTTTTAACTATTGGTTTATGAGTTACAAGGAAAATGAGCTGGGGGAAAAAAACGCTACTCAAACCAGCAAACCATGATATAGTCCACCCGGGTTGGATCACCTAGCTCTGCTCTGGCATTCCACAGCAAATTAAGTGCCTGCAAACATGAGTCTCAGATGTAATCCCCTGCAGGGGTAACAATGGGAGAAACAATCCCTATTAGTAGCCTAAAAGGGAGATGCTGACCATGGAAGCATAAAGCAGAAGTGAAGGAGAACTACTACTAACTTAGAATCGGAGAAAATTAGGGTTGGAAGGGACCCCAGGAGGTAATCCAGTCCAACCCCCTGCTCAAAGCAGGACCATCCCCAACTAGATCATCCCAGTCAAGGCTTTGCCTAGCTGGGTCTTAAAAACCTTCAAAGATAGAAATTCCACCAACTTTCTGGGTAACCTTTTCCAGTGTTTTACTACCCTCCATGTGAGAAAGTTCTTCCTAATATTTAACCTAAAGTTTCCTTGCTGCTATTTGAGACCTTTGCTCCTTGTCCTGTCATCTGCCACCCCTGAGAAATCTAGCTCCATCCTCTTTCCGCCCCCAACTTCAGGTAGCTGAAGGCTGCTATTAAATCCCCTCTCAGTCTTCTCTTCTCCAGATTAAATAAGACCAGTTCCCTCAGCCTCTCCTCATAAGTCATGTGCCCCAGCCCCCTCACCATTTTCATTGCTTTCTGCTGGATCCTCTCCAATTTGTCCACATCCTTCCTATACTGGGAGGGTCCAAACTGGACACAGTACTCCAGATGTGGTGTCATCTACAAGCTTGCAGAGGGTGCACTCCATCCCATCTTTCAGATTGCCAATGAAGACATTGAACAAAGCCAACCCCAGACTGACCCTTGGGACACTCAACTTGATAGCAGCTGCCATTTAGACCTCAAGCCATTGACTACTACCCTCTGAGCCCAGTGATCAAGCCAGTTTTCTATCCACCTTACAGTCCATTAATCCAATCCATATTTCCCTAGCTTGGTTGCAAGACTGTTGTAGGAGGTCATACCAAAAGCCTTGCTGAAGTCAAGGTATATCATGTCCACTGCTCACCCTCATTCACAAAAAGCTCAAAGGAGACAATTACGTTGGTCAGAAATGCCCTTTATGAATCCATAGCAACTGTTCCTAATCACCTTCTCCTCCAGGTGCTTAGAAATGAATTCCTTAAGGACCCGCTCCATGATTTTTCCAGAGACTGAAGTGAAGCTATATTTCCCTAGATCCTCCTTCTTCTCCTTCTTAAAGACAGGGTGCTATGGGCTATTAGCATGCATCAGAGCAGACTTGATTAATCGAGTCTACTGGAGGATGCTTATTAGCACACTCCAGCAGCCTCCATATCACATGTATTCAGTGTCCCCACACTTCAAAAATGGCACCAGGAGTACTTTAAAGCTTCTTTAACAAGCTTTAGTTAAAGCACCCCACTGCCATTTTAATGCACAGGACACTGAGTACATGTGACACTGTCAGTGCTTTAATTAAAGTGGCTCAGAGCGCCCCATCCCTCTACCCTAGAGCACATGTAAAGACGCTCTACATTTACTAGGGCTGTGCAAAACACTATCGTATTGTTTCAACATCCATTTCGAAGGGGCAGTATTTCATTTCATTTTGAAGCACCGTTCCGTTTCAGTGAAACTGTTTCAACGCATTTCACTGTTTCACCCATAGGCTATAATAGAGAATCATGAAAATGCCTACAGCTTTGTCATTTCTTGCCTGATTCAGATGAAAATTGAAGGGATGGTAGCCCCTTCTGAGGGCATGAATCCTACCAAGTTTCAAGGACATAGCTGCAGAGGTTTCTGGGAAACTGCACCTCAAATTGTTCCAAGGAAAACTCCTGACACTTGCTGGCAGCGACAGCCTCCTCTCATCCAGCGCTCAGATCCAGGGGCCCACACCCCTGGGAGGGCTGTATCAGACTCCTCCCAGGGGTGTGGGCCCCTGGATCTGCAGGTCAGGTGACAGGAGGCTGCCCTGGCACCTGGGACCAGCGCTGGGCACGGCGCACACCCAGCGCCGTGGAAGATTAATGCTACCACCGGTCCCAGGCAGCAGAAGCAGCCTCCTTTCATCCAGTACACAAATCTAGGGACCCACAGCCCCATGGAGCTCAGCCTGGCAGTGTGACACGGGGAAAGCCAGGGCTGTGCTCCACCTCCCGCCACCGAGCTGAGCTCCATGGGGCTGTGGAGCTGCTCAGAGCTCAGCCTGGCAGAGGGAGGCGAGGAGAGCCAGGGCTACACTCTGCCTCCTGCCACCAGGTTGAGCTCCACGGGGCTACAGAGCCACTCAGAGCACAGCCCTGGCTCTCCTCTGCCTCCTGCCACCAGGCTGCTTCAAAACAAAGAGTTCCCTGCTAAGCCATGCTGGACTTCTACTATACTTCCTAGTCTTCCTGTGCATTGGGATGGTTTGTTGCTGCACCCTCAGTATACTGTTGCTTTAAAGTACATGTGATTCTTTAAGGTACAGCTCTCCTGGACTCCTTTCCCCCCCACTCAGACTGGCTTCCCAGTGACCCTGCCCGTAAGTTCCCCTATTGATGTGAAGTCTCCTTTTCTGAAGTCCAGGGTCCTTGCTCTGCTGCTCTCCTCCCTCAGTTTCTTCAGAATTATGAACTCAATCATCTTGTGGTCGCTGCTGCCCAAGTTGTCATCCACTACATTCCCCACCAAGTCTTCCCTGTTTGTGAGCAGCAGGTCAAAAAAAAACCATGGTCCCTAG
>NW_017728922.1:15999013-16021322 GCF_001723895.1 Crocodylus porosus
TCCAGTCGTCGTCTCTGCTACTTTCTGCCTCTATGCCTCTTTTATAGATGTTGGTTGGACTGCCTCTGTGACACTAACTATGATATAAGCCAAGCATACAGGGATAGGATAGTTTCTTTTACACAGTAGTTACTAGGCAGATTTTCTACATAAGTTTCGTTTCTGCAGAAATGACACTTACAGATAAGAAATGAAATTTACAGAATGCGCATGTACAGCTGGATACAAGCGGAGAAAAGTACAAAGCGTTCATTTTGATTAAAAGCCAAAACTTCAAGGTTACATAAAAGTGAGAGTGCCACACAGCAGTTATACAGAAAAAAAAATAAAACAGTTACAGTTGGCTTCACACTTGCACCAGGAAGTTGTTCCCAACACTTCCTGGATTGTCTGGGCATGGCTGTATTGCCCTCCCAGCAGATGTCAGGATGATTGAAGTCCCTCGTGAGAACCAGGGGCCTGTGACTGGGGAAACTTCACTAGCTGTTTGAAGAAAGCCTCGTCCACTTCATCTTTCTGGTCTACTGATCTACAGCAAACATCTGCCACGTCATCCCCTCTGCCCCTAACCCAGAGACTTTCAACAGGCCTATCTCCAGTTTCGTACTGGAGCTCTAAGCAATTATACAGGTTTTGTTTTGCTTTTGGTTTTGGATTTTTACATAAAGAGCTCCTCCTCTTCTCCCCTGTCCGTCCTTCCAGACTAGTTTATACCCATCCATGACAGCACTCCAGTCATGCAAGCTATCCAACCAAGTCTCTGCTATTCCAATCACATCATAGTTCCAGCACTATGCAAGGATTTCCAGTTGTTCCCACTTGTTTCCCAAGCATTTGTGTACAGACACCTCAGGTAGTTAGCCAATTCCCTTATCATCTCAGGAAGAATAAGAATGCTTTTCCTGTTGCCCCCTCCTGCTTGTTCTTTCTCCAGGTCACCCACTTACCTCAGGGCTATGATTTCCATTCCTCAGCAAACCTAGTTTAAAAGACTACCTCACTAAGTTAGTGATCCTGTCTGTGAAGATGATCTTCCATCTCTTCATCAGGCAGATCTCATCTCTTTCTAGTAGTTCTTCTTTTGGAACAATACCCCATGGTCAAAGAAGCCAAAGATCTGCTGGCCACATCGTCTTCATAGCCATGCATTGATCTGCAGGATGCATCCACTCCTGCCTAGGACCTTCCCCTTTACCAGAAGGATCAAAGAGAATACCACCTGATCCCCTATACCCTTCATCCTTGCACCCAGTAGTCAGTAGTAGTAGTTTAAGTAGGATTTCATAGATTTCATAGACATTTGGGCTGGAAGGGACCCGGATCATCGAGTCCAGCCCCTGCCCCAGGGGCAGGAAGTCAGCGGGGGTCATAGGATCCCAGCAAGATAAACATCCAAATGTCTCTTGAAGGCATTCAAAGTGAGTGCTTGAACCACCTCCGGTGGCAGTCTATTCCAAACCTTGGGGGCTCAGGCAGTGAAGAAGTTCTTTCTTATGTCCAGCCTGAATCGGTCGCGGTGGAGTTTGTGACCATTCGATCTTGTCATCCCTTGGGGCGCTCTGGTGAACAGACATTCCCCCAGATCCTGATGAGGACCCCTGATAAACTTGTAGGTGGCCACCAGATCACCCCTGAGCCTGCACTTTTCCGGGCTGAAGAGTCCCATGGTTCTCAGCCTCTCAACATAAGGTCTGTTTTCCTGAGCTCTGATCATGCGTGTGACTCTCCTCTGCACTCTCTCAAGCTTCCCCACATCCTTTTTGAATTGTGGACCCCAAAACTGGATGCAGTATTCCAGCTGTGGCCTCACCAAGGCTGAGTACAAGGGAAGAATGATGTCCCGGGATTTGCTTGAGAAGCATCTATGGATGCAAGCCTGCATTTTGCTTGCTTTACTAGCTGCAGCAGCACACTGAAGGCTCATGTTTATCTTGTGGTCAGCCATGACCCCCAAGTCTCTTTCATCTGTAGTGCTGACCAGTGTAGCACTACCAAGCCTATAAGCATGCTGCAGGTTTTTCTTCCCAAGGTGGAGAACCTTGCATTTTTCGGTCTTGAACACCATCAGGTTCTTGTCTGCCCATTTCATGAGCCTGTCAAGATCCTGCTGGATCACGCTCCTGTCCTCAGGTGTGGATGCCTTACCCCAGAGTTTGGTGTCGTCGGCAAACTTGGCCAGTCTACTTCTGACACCAATGTCCACATCATTGATGAAGATGTTAAATAGTATAGGCCCTAGGACAGAGCCTTGAGGAACCCCACTGGTCACAGCACACCAAGATAATTGGCTCCCATCGACCACCACCCTCTGGGTCCTACGCGGAGCCAATTCCTCAGCCAGCGGATTGTGGTGAGATCGAGGCCGCAGTAAGCCAGTTTAGCCAAGGAATCCTAACATAGTTACTTTTCATTTAATCTTTCTGGGAAATTTTCCTAATAGTTGAAGTAGACTTCTACTATTTTCAGACTGGCAAGCCCAACCCTACAATCATCTCTAGCCTTTATAGCATGCAAAGAGAAATCTAAGATTTTTTCCCCCAGATTACCAGCAATTCAGGGGCATACAATTTACCACTCAAAATGAAAGAAATGAAAAAGTTATGTTTGCGTAAGGAAACAACGCTGTATTCTTGTGTAATATATTGTAACAGAGTATTTAAATTAGGTGATTATATATCATTTATATTATGGTAGAAGCCAAAGTCCCTAGTCAAGATAATGCTTCCAGCATGGTTCCTATCTTGGGCATCTCTATAGTTCCATTATCATTGTACACAAATACTTCATATTGCATTTTCCCAATGCTCCTGTGAAGTAGGACAGTGCTAATAGATTAAAATCCCTGCTATCTGGCATTTAAATAACTGGAATACTTCCAGCTAGAATTTCTGGCTGGCCAGACACAGATAGGGGGTGGGGGAAAGCTCACATGTGGCAACCACACTGCCACTGCCACCACCACCACCCTGTTGCTGTGCTGCCACTCCAGATGCGCCACCCTGCACTGCCCTGTTCCATGGCACTGAGCACTGCTGTGTGCTGCACCCTGCAGCTGCCACCACTCCACATGCAGCCTCTGCCACCTCCCTCCCACCCCCAGCCCCACGTTATATGAAAAGCCTGCTGGGTCATTTCAAATAACCAGAGTTTCTACATAACCGGCAATCCCCTGACCTCAATGATGTCAGATAATTAGAAATGCTACTGTATCTCTATTTTAGATATGAGAAGTTGAGGCACAGATAAAACTAATCAAATGACTTTCACACAAGAAGTCTCGCAGAACATGGAATGGAATATGGTTTCTCATTAGTCTAAGGCTGTTGCTGTGATAACTATAACATACTGAACATAGTAGAAAAAAAGAGCAAAAGGAGATACTTGTCACCCAAGAGATGAAATGACTGTTTGCCTCAAACAAACATTCAGAAAGAATAGGGGTGGAAGATGTGGGACTTAGATTGGGATGATTTTGCATTGATAACAAAGTCTACGATCAGGCATAAGCTCTAGGATCTCGTCAGATCCACATGCTGGCCTGGTGAGATTATTTGCTGCAGATATCAGCATGGCAGTGTTTATGTCCTAGAAATGTAAATGTAAGGGAAGCTAGATGATAAAGATATAGCTTCTCAGATTTCTGTCATTTTGGAACCAAATAAGATGGTTCCAAAGATACCTAAGCAAAGATACCTAGAAATTTGAAGGAAGCTTCAGCAAAAAAAAAATAGTGATTGTAATAATAAATAAAAGAAACAGTGAGTTTGGAACCAAAGTTCATTTAATCTTACTTCATGAATAGTGGACAAATATAGTTATCATATTAAACTACTCATTACAATTTTACCTTTCTAAACATAAGCAAAAACAGAACATACATATCCGGAAAAGTTCGAAAAAGGAGTTTCAATGTTTGTCCTGGGTTTCTTAAATTAATCCTGCTGCAACATCTGTAAATTGTAAGACATCAAGTTTTGTCCTTGTACACATGAAAAAATCATATACCACTTACATGGTGATTGTCCCTTTGTGAATCAAAACCACATTTTAATAAAACACAGGGTATTGAAACTCTGCTTATTTACAGAATTTGTTTACAGCACTACCAAGGTCAAGTTTATTAATTTCACCACTTTGGAAAACCACTGATGTTTGATTTGGCTGAGTGAACTGAGGTATTTCTGAACAGACTTTAACATTCTTTCTGTAAGTTTACAGCTGACTGGAAACAAATGAAACTCAATAATTGGACAGTCATGGCAGAAATCGGAACCATATACCTGAAGTACATCTTGAACTTGTATTTCTGACAGAGTTATAGTTATTATTCATAGAGTTAAGATTTGGAATAATTTTGCAGTCTCCCTGCTTAAATCTAGATTGGATACTGGACTTCGTAAAATCAAAGTGGATGCATTTATGAAAAAATTCCATTGCTGAATTTGGATAGCTAGGTTCACCTGTCCCTATTCATATTTTTGGAACAGTTCTATTCCTTTAAAATTCAGGTATTATAATTATCTCCAATCTTAGATTATTCTTGTGAATTTTCCCTTGGTGAATAATAATAATATTAATGATTCTGAGGAATATATAATAGCTTGCTTCTGAGCAAATTCACTGATCTGAATTGTCATTTGCATATTACATTGGCCACCTGTTGCTGAAATAACCAGTTCCTGAACACCATCATTTTGAACACGTTTGCCTTTATGTCTGCCATGTTTGCCTTTATGTAATAATCCCCTGAGGTCCTGTCACCCATAGATTCTGACATGGAAAAGACTAAATAATATGGCAACAGAAGCTCTTGTACCCTCAAGAAAGATGGTTTGGGGTCAAAGGCTGTAAAGATCAGCCATAGAATCATGGACTCTTATGATGTCTGGGGAAGGAGGAAAGCAGCACAAGAAAGAAGAGAGCCAATCAAGAAAGGGGTACTCAGTCACCCCCAGAGAAGTAGCATCTAGCTGGTTCTATCCCAGTCTTCATAGAGAGATGGAATCTAAAGACTTACTCAGCCTTCAGAGCGAGGAAAAAGGATCAGTAACCTTCCTTCAAAAAGAATAACAACTAACCTGGCTATAGAATTGGTGGGAAAAGTAAAGATGCATGAGATTTACCTAAACACAGAGTTCCCTTTCAGATCGTGAGACCTTCTTGCTGAGTCATAGCATTGCAAAAGAGACCTTCAACATCCCTTAGGCTATCAAGAGATATTTGATACTCTAAAGGAAAGGAACAGACCTCAAGCAGACAAGAATATCTGAGGACTGAAGAAAGCAAACTGAGTCGGTAGGGAACAGTTCCTGCTACTATAATTAGAAAGTATGAACCCAATATTCAGCAGCTGTTATTTTATCAAGTGTTAACATTGGCCCTCTCCCACACCTAAAGAAAAAGTATCTAGATTCATGTCATATAAATATGGCTACTGGGTTGCCACTTCATTATTGATCACAGGAGCAGGCAACATACTCAAAACAATTCTCACCTTTTGGTGTCAATTATAGCTGTAACTGTCAGAAATACAAGTTCAAGGTGTACTTCAGATATATGGTTCCGATTTCTGCCATATCAAGTAGTGAACGCTGTACTCAGTCAGGCCAAAGATCTTATTACTTTTCCTATTCCCTACCACTGTAACTCAAAAACTCCGAGTAAGTATAAGGAATAACTGAATATACATCATACAGAGAAAGACTGAACTTGGCCAGGTATGTCATATTTGCACACTACTTGGCATTAATACATTGGTGAAACTTTTTTGCAGTTAAGAGTCATCAGATTGAGGCTTGTTGGTGAGGCCCTAAGGAACCATGAGGGGAGGGGAGTGCAGGAAGAGCAGTTGCTCCTCAAGGGAGCGATCCTGAAAGTACAAGCAATGTAACTATACAGCAGTCAACTCACACCAGACTTGCCTAGAGCTCCAGAGATCATATACCCAGCAGGCCACTGGGCTCATCCAAGCCCCTGGCTTCACCACCAGTTCCAATCAGGGGCTTGCCTAGCCCCTCAGTAGGCCCACAAGCTCTAAGCCCCTTCCTAGGCTGACCTGCGCCTTCTCTAAGCCTAGGTGTACCTGGCTTCTCCTCAGCCCCAGGCCTACAGCCACTTCCTTGGGGCTTGGTTCCTAGGAACCTCCTCCTTCCCCATAGCTCCTACCCTAACCTCCAGAATATTCCTGGGAGCAGCAGACCTCAAGCAGGGCCATGTTAACGCGGCAACACGCCTGCAGCAGCTGCCCACTCTGCTCCTCAAGGCCTGCTCTTATACTGAGGCTGCTCCACCCTGCTCCAATCAGGCAGCCTCCTGGCTGTCATGTGACCCCCTGATTGGCTCTGCTGTCAGGCAGGCTGCCTCACAGCCTGCTCAAGCCTTTAAAGTGGCAAGCACCCAAAGGTGCTCCACCAAATGAACTAAGATCAACACCTCAAAATGAGCTCATTTCTCAAATTTAGCACTTCAGATTCTGTTCTGCAACTGCAGCATAATCTAGAAGCCAGCGCTGTCAGACTTACTTCAGTAAAATGATGCCTGCTCCAGTATCTCCAAATAATGAAGAACCCAAAAAGCCACAAATTACCTTCATGCCCTGCTCCCTGCTTCCCAGCGGAGTTCCAGAAGCTGCACATGGCAACCAGGAGTGGGGAAGGCAGCCAGCTCCATCACACAGGGCTTTCCCACAGGGGTGTATGATTCCCGGGAGCTGCATACGAGCCCCATGCGATACATGCAGGCTATCCTGCCTCCACTTATTTCTTCCACATGAAGCTCCTGGAACTGGCTGGAGCCAGGTGCCACCAGGCGGCCATGCCTACACAGGCTATCAGCACCCCAAGGGCCCACTACTTCCTGCTGCTGTTGGTGTCAGTGGTGGGGGCTCTGCACCACAGGGGAGGCATGTCAGAGGGATCTCCACATCTCCCTAGCCTCCCTCACACCCCACACAGCCCACACACACCCTGTCCACCCAAGTTCCATGCTCCCATTGCCTCACTGGGCAGGAGTCCCGGGCTCCCACCATCCCCAGCCCCATGCTCCTTACTCTCCCCAGCTATAGCTTCCATACCTGCTCCTCGGAGTGAATACTACAGCAGGGACACAAGGAGGAGCTTCTAGAGGCTGAGGAAGCTGAGCAAGACCCCCAGCAGCTGCAACAGTGGCAGCAGCCCTGCCCAGAAGCTGAGCAGGCCCCTCCCACACAGGAGGATGGGAGTGCAGTGTGCAGGTTGGGTGGGGTACAGTTAACTGGTGGGTGCCCACAGGCCAAATCAAATCACCTGGCAGGCTGGATCTAGCCCACAGACCATAGTTTTCCCATGCCTGATCTATGCAGACCCTCAATTAAGTCAGGCTTCATGCAATTGGTGGGATCTGCTTGTGGTGTTCTCTTTCCAACCCTGGGCCATAACTTTTCAAACTTCCAGTTAGTGACTTCTTGCTATTATTGCAGGGGAGGGGTAAGCCTGAAATAATTGTCAAAACCTGTATTTGTTTACAGTTAGTGTGATCGGGGGCTCTCTCAGGGCTGGTCTGTCATTGGCCCAGCCACATGTTTCTGGGCCAACCGCCCACCTCCTCTCCTGCCATGCCTTGATGATACATAATTATGGTGTTAATTAGGCAGGAGGCTGCCCAGTCTTTCCCCGATGCCAGGGGGCGCTATCTGCAGCTCCATTCCTCCCCTACACTGCAGCCAAAACCTTGCAGATGGCATCCATGTTAATATTACTCCCGGCCTGAGACTGCAGCAAACTGAATCCAAAGTTGGGCTCCATGCACACTCATACCACCTCCCCTCTCACAGGAGGCCTCTTCCACTCCACCCCCCTCTCACTGGGGCCTCTGGCATACTACCAATTACTGGACCACACTCCACCACCCTGCTTCTCCTTGAGCAACTCCTCTAGGCCATCAGGCTTCGTTACTCACATACTGGCCTCACCACACAGCCCCTTTGGTTCCCACAAGTTCCCCTACTCTGTGTGGTCCGGCCTTGTGCCAAATCCTGGGCTAATTCCACTCCAAACCCCTCACTGGGCAACTCTATACACTCACATACATATACTCGACTCCCAGCCTTCTGGTTTCCCCCTCACTGGAGCACCACACCTACCCCCTCACTGGGGCTCCACACCCGCCCCCTCACTGGGGCCACAGGGTTTCCCTCCCCAGTGGGGGCTCAGGTGGCCATAGCCATGCCTGGCTCTCTTGTACCCCCAGTATTGTGAGGGCTAGGGGTTAAGGTACCCCGACGCACGATTCACCAGGGTAGTAACTGGCTTGGTATTTCCTGGGGCCTCCCACACCACTGGGAGTCCCACCAGGCCACCCACTCCCAGCAGGGTGCAGTTTTAGGTCATGCCCAGGACCAGGAGCCTCCAAACCATCCCCTTAAGCTCCTGCCCTTACTTCTAAGATGTTGCATACAGACTTGCAGCCAAACAATGTTTCTGCCTGGCCTGCCAGCAACAAACTGCTCTGTTTATATAGGCAGCCAGAGACCTAAAATGGCCACTGCAATCAAGTACCTGCTGGCTGCTTGCCTCAGCCCTTAAAGTGGCAGGCACCAACAGTGCCCTGCCACAGTCACCAATTCCATGTTACTGAATCCACCAGTGCCCTAAATCAGCTCTTCTCAGCAATGCTGTGGGATATGACCCATTTTTGACTCAAAGTAATCTTATTAGAATGTTGGTTAATTTTTCCTATAACAATTGTGTGATTATTGAAAAAGCCATATGTTTTTGTGTAGAAAATTCTTGAAAAATTAGGCATTGTGCAAGAAACTGAAGTGACCATATGGTTTGCTTGTCTCTGCACTTACAAACTAATTCCAGCTGTTATATCCTGTAGGTAAAATTGACTTAAATATATATACTTACACAAGTGTGCGCATAAATCTACAAAAATAGATGCAGCTTATCTTTGGACTGCTATACACTGCACAATTTTAGGTATACAAGGAAATATACTTTGTTTGATCCAGCAAAAATAACTTGTATGATCTAGTGTTCAAAGACATTCACTAAAGATAGGGTGCTCTTAAGAGTTTCACTCCACAGCTCCCCTGTTTCTTCCTACAAATTTCATCTTTAATAGAAGGATCTGAACAGCCCTAAACTAATCTATGTAGACTATTTTCTGAACTTAAAAGCAGAGATAGATGATAGAAAAAAGAAACTAATAATGTGGACAATATAAAATGACTAAGGGTATATCTGCATCATTTCCCTGGTATGCCGAACACGGATATAAGGCAGTATAAGCCACTCCAGGGGGCATCGTCCGTGACCCCTATTAATTCTACTAGAAATCTCAGGAGCAATGGGACCATGCCTGGACCTACTTCAGAGCCTCAGGTTCATACATGTAGAGCAAGAACAGAGTGGAGGAGCATCTTTGAAAGACACACTTCCTAGACCACCAGAGAAGTATGTGGATACCCTGTAACACTTAATACTGAACACCTTCTAGAATGAGTCTCTGAACAAGCAAATATGGTTTCATATCCACTGCAGTTTGTCCACATCCTCATCAATATTAAATGAAGGCACATTTTACAAATGACTTGTATTTTTTTTTCAAAAGGCACCAACAGTTATTAGACCACGGTCTATAACTGATACCATCTTAGCTGAAGATGTAAATTTATTAGCCAGTGTAGCAGCTAATTTCCAGCTTTCACATCCATAAGACAAGATGGAAATAACATTTGAGTTGAAAATATGTAGTTTGGTCTTTAGACTTTTGATGACCAAATCTTATTTAAACTGTTGAATGTATTTACCACTTTGCCAATTTTTTTCTAGATATCTCCACTGACTTTTACATTATTGTCAAGAAATGTGAATTGACACATCTTACATTTCCTTTTCATTCTAATGTAATGTTTCAGTTGAAACATAATGAAGTTCTTGTTTAGGTTTTTTTTTTACTTAAGAGTTTTGGTGCTGGGTTTGTTTGTTTGGGTGGGGGGTTAATGCAGTACTTTGATTGTAAAGCCCTATGTTGTCAGCAAAATTCTAAGCCTGTTAGAATATTGTTATTAACCCATTAAATGCCTGATTAATTCTCATCAAAACTTTTTTCACAATGAAGTCTATGGCATTGTTAAATAGGTGAGATGAGAGGCATCTTCCCTTGACACCAGTTTAACTTTTGCTTAAATTAGTGTTGCCAACTCTTATGTCATGTCCAGATGAGCACGAATGTTAGTTTCCCCAGGGACAACTAGCAGTAGGATACCTTGTGCCACTGCTGGTTGTCCCCAGGGACTGCACATGCCACACACCCTCTGGCGCGCAGCAGGTTACCTCGGGTGGGGTAGGGGATGCTGGGGCCAGCAGGTTACCTTGGGTGGGGCAGGGGATGCTGCAGTTGAAATGCAGGTGTATAGCTGTATTTCTGAACCTGGAATTGCCTCTGTAGCTTTGCCCAGGATAAAGTTTTTGCCAGTGACACATAAAAGTTAAATTCTGGTAGTGGCAGAGCTTACCATAATTGTTCCCTAATATGTATTAGGAAGAAAAAAAAACTGCTAAGAGTATATCGTAGCTCTACAGAAAGTATGTTTTCAGCAGTATCTATTTCTAGGCAGGATATACCTAGGGATTTAAAGTCATCAAAACAATCGTGCCAGCATGTGTATCACTCACCAAATTCATTATACACATCTAAGAGCTGAAAATAAATTCTTCCCAATTCTTTTACTAGTTGGTAGCTTTTTACCAAAGAGGAACTACTAAGTTGGTAAAAAGCTTATAGGATTTTTTCTTTTTTTGTAAACATTTCCTTGTAGTAGAAACTTCTTAAATTGGTTTCTTCCCTAAAACTGTTCAATTTTCCTAGAAAAAATCTTTTGCAGCCAGAAGTTTTCACCAAGTTATTTCACCAGGAAATTTTATATGTGTTCTTTTGTGTGCCAGACCAGAATTCCACAACAGTTTTTTTATTGGCATCTCATTGTAGAACATACTGTATCATTTGACCTAACAATTCCAAACCTGCTAAGCATTTATGAAATAGGAAAAAAAAACCTGAACACCTACTATTTTGTACTCCTTTAATCAAACATGACATAACCTAAATCGAAGGTTCCCAACCACCAGGCTGAGGCCCAGTACGGGGCCACTAAGGGTTGGCTGCCAGGTCGTGGCACGAGCCCCCCACTCAGACCCTTGTCTGTGTGCTTGGGCAAACGGCTTCCGCCCCTGGCAGTCACATGCAGGGTTAAAGCTGGGCGTTGGGGCATCCCTGGGAAGGAGGCAGCCAGCTCCATGCACCCCGTCCTGCTCCCGTGCTGGTCTTCAGCATAAAAAAAGTTGGGAACCACTGAGCTAAATAACCTAATTTCAGTCCCCATACTGGATGTGAGCAAAAGCAGAGGGAAGAATGAACTGTAAAAAAATGCTTGAATCAGCTAAGGGAAGGAGGGAACGAGGCAATGAGGGATGGATTGTTGACAGCTCTCAAGGCTACAGCTGATTAGAAATTTTAATTGGAAAAAAAAAAGACCAAAAATAGAAGCATGTTTCCAGAGAAAAATGTACGTCTTTCTAACGATGCCCAGGTTGTGTTTACCCTATATGGGACTAGCTCTGTTATTCAAGGAAGTCACAGAACTCAGTCTCCCCAGAAAAATGTGAGGAAACAGTCTGCAATAGATTTCATGTTAGGAATTGGGTACTTAGTTGATAGTAATCACAGTATATGTACTGTTGCTGTAATTCCCAAACAAACATCAAGCGCTTTCTTCCATTCATATCTCAACTTTTGAAAGGAGTGGATGTCTTAATGGCTATCTAGTACTAGGAGTGTCTGTCTTAATGGCTTAATGTCTGTCTTAATGGCTTAATACTCCACATCCACCAATGCAGGCAGGTCAAGTGGGAACCATATAGAGCTCAACCCCCATTTAGGAGCTTAAATAATGGCCAGGTTTACAAAGCACCAACAGCTCCTATTGAGATGGCCAAATTGTTGACTTTTCAAGTTTTTTTTTGAAGTCTGGCCCAAACTATGATCTCTGTCAATCTAAATCCTAAATGGACTGGCATTTATACTTTCAGTTAGTAGAAACAACCTTATTCCATATTTCCTCTTTGGTTTGTTTTTTTACAAGGAAAGTCAGAAGCCTAGAACAAGTTCCTCAGCACAGTGTCATTTTTATCCTACGAACCCATCTTGGGGCTATCCAGCCAGCAGATCAGTTCCCAGAATAAATTATGGAAGTCTGAATCCTTCTCTACTTTATGCTTGCTGGCTGTAGATATTGAGAAGTGATCTGAAAGCCTGAGTGTAAATATGCCCTAGGCATATTCCATTTCCCCAGACACTGCTCCTTTCTCCTGGAGATTAGAAGCAGCTATTATAGGAACTACTGACCTGCCTGTAAGTACCCTGGCAGATGTTATGTTTATTGCACTATTAACATGTTAATTAGGAGTGTGTGAAGCAGGCCCTATTCGATTCAGATTCAGCCTGAATCAGGGACGGTGATTCCATTTGTTGAATTGGACTTGTGAATTCAAGTCTTATTGACCCATAGCACCAAAACTGTGAATCCATATAACACTGGTTTTAGAAATTCAAAATCCAAATTTTTCTTATTTTAGATGTAGGGTAGGAGAAAGTGGGTGGTTTTATAAGAATTTTATTACTTGTTTTGTTTTGCTGGAAAATGCTAATTTGTTAAATCAAAAAGTGTTTCATTATTGGTTTGACCAATTTCCAGTGAAGCCCAAACAAAGCTTCAGGAGGGTTTCTGCCAGTTCCAGTGATAACCTGCCACGTGGACTGCCCCCAAATCCCCAAGGCTTCCCAGTTCCCTGCTTTCTGCAGTGGAACCAGGGATCTAGAAGCCTTGACTTGAAACACATCTCTTAAGAGTTTCTGAGCTTCTACCTTCATGATATAGGATTAATGCCTGCCTCCCACTTCAGTGGAACATACAAGGGGAACAGCAAGGTAGTGTTGATCTGGACTAATGTGGCCCTTCCCCACCCTACTACTTCCATGAAGGAGCAGAAGACCCTGGGCAGTATCCTTAAGAGCCAGTCATGAAGGGTCATGTGCTCTACTGCCACAAGACCAGCCATGGTGATTCTTAAGGGTGCTGTACAAGGTCGTCTATTCCATCCAATAGGACTGCTTTGTTGTGATTACAGAACTACCTCACGTGTAAATTTGAGGGTGATTTTTATTATTCTTTTTTAAAGTAACAAGGTTGACAATATAATGGTTTTCTAAAGTACTCCTCACAGGTCTCCTGGGCAGATGCATAGTTCCCCTATACTTTCAATGGGGAGCAACTACACAGGTTATGCAACCCAGAGTTTAATTCAATTTTGCCCTGAAGAGCCAGACATCTCTCCCATTCATTTCAATGAGCATTGAGATGCCTCCAGAGACAGCTCCTCTGTTACACAGAAGGTTCCTGGCTCTCCCTTCATTTCAGTGGGGAATTTTAACTTGTGCCAAGATGCATTTGTCTGATTATAGTTCGACTTCTCTACAATAGCATAAGGGATACATGTCTTAGCAGGACTTGCTTCACCAGATTCAGCAGCATAAGGATCCCAAAAATTTAGTGATTAGAACACTTGTCCCAGACAAGGAAGACCCCTTGATTTGGGTGGCACAAGGTGCCTGCATGAGATGCTACTGCGCAGTTGTTACTGTGCATTTATTTAGTATTTATATAAAAAAGCATTAAATAAATGTGCAGTAGCGCTGGCTAACATCTTTTAGGTAAGGCCAGTGCACAGTAGCCTAATCATACTGCGCAGTAGCATATTAGCACTGTCCGTGCTGTGGCACACTACTGTGCAATATTTTTTGGCTACTGCACAGTCAGCGTTTCATTTAGACACACCCTTAGATACCTAAAAACTCTGTAAACATCACTTCTGTATCTTAGAGGGGAGAATTCTATTTCACTGCTATGTTCTTCATTCAAATGAAAGAGCAGTGGTGGACAGCATTTGCTTCCCTGGGAAGCCCTTTGTTCCTTTTCAGTTTGTCTGGGAAATCCTATGTGTTCCTGTTCAGACAGCTGCTCACCTGCAGTTCATCTATCCTAGCTACCCATCAGCAGATCTGACCATGTCTATGTTCCTGTACAAATACTCCTACAAAGACATTTCCCCTTTTATTCTTATTGGATTGCCAACAGCTGCCAAAAGGAGCTTCAGTCACACTGCACAGACAGGCAGGGTCAGATTAACACTTTAGTGGGCCCTAGGCAAACAAACTCATGGGCTCTGGGCACCCCTCCACCCCACCCTAGTGCTACCGCCCACAGGGAGTGGGGTCAGAGCCCCTACTAGGAAGCAGCCACCTCAGTGGTGAGGCCAATGGAGGGGAGGGGAAGGGAAAGGAAGGGAGATGGATGGGGCTATTCACACTGCCGCCACGGAGGGAAGGACCGGGGCCCCCACAGCTCAGGGCCTAGACATATGCCTAGTTTGCTTATGTGTTAAACCGGCCTTTCAGATAGGATCAATCATTATGCCTAACAGTGACACTAAAAACCATTCAAAGAAGCTTAGTAGACAGATCTTCAATCCATGTCTTTCAAATTCTGAACTGAACAGTTCTAATCCTTCCTCATCTAAGGCTAAGCTTACCAGTTAAGATGTCAATAGTAAGCTCCTGCCCCAAAACAATTCAAACAAAACCCAGCAGACTAAACTTTAACATTTAGGTGGTGAAAAATTCAGAAAATAAAATTGTCAAAAAAGTCTCATTTTCAAGCTACTTGTTCCAGTAGTAGAACCAAAATATTGCAAGTAAAAGCATGTGTTTGAGGCATATCAGTGAAGTTGCATCACTCTATAACAAATCATTTCTGAGATCCTTCTTTCTCCTTCATGTGAATATACTAGTTTGCAACTGATTCGGGTGTTCATGAAAATGGATTTTTTTTTTCTCCTCAGGATGGAAAGTAAGAACCTTCTCTTTGGCTTTCTTCTCTACTGCATTTTGCTGACAATTACCTATTCTCATATGGTAATTGAGGAGAACACAGAACAGAGTCTGGCAAACAGCAACAAAATGAATCTCCCAGACCTCCCACCCATCTCAATAGTAGGTTAGTAAACTCTGCCACTTGGCAGCATGCTAATGAGTTTTGCAGAAAGAAGTATGTTTATAAACTAACACGGAGTAATTTGACACAGTTTTTCCATCTAAATCAGATAATGTGGTGTTTTGAAGAATAACAAAATGTTACATTGTTGGTGTGAACTCCAGTAGCAATGTCAGCCAAGATGTCACAGCACGAAAGTTTGGCAGGCCTCTCAAATTTCCAAAACAAATGGAACTGAACAAATATGTTGTCAGTATCACATAATTGCTTCCATTGCAGTCTTTTAGTTCAATGGTTTCCAACCTGTGGCCCTCAGACCAAACATTTATCTAATGATGATAAATTCAGTTGCATAGCAACCAAACTGTATTTTGGTTTTGCTTTTTGGGTTTGTTTGTTCTTCTAATCCTTGGACATGTGGTTGCTGCATGTAAGCACCTTCATTTGCTACCACAGGCCCTGATTTTTCTGTTACCCCTTACTTCTTATCTTCTTTTACACCTGAGCAGTCTGTGCAGAAAAAGCTATCTAATCAAAATGGCACCAATTTACACCAATTTTACTCACTTTGCATTGAAGCAAATGTCAACATATTTTAAAATCTATTGGGTACAGCTACACATGCACTTTACTGCAGAATAGACTAATTAGCTCTGCAGTAAAGCATCACAGTCTAAACATGCACCAGTATTAGGGTGCAGTAAACTAATTAATTCCACCAGAGGATACTGTCGGGGACAGTAATATCTCATGACGGATAGGGCTGTGCAAAGCTTTGGGTGCTGATTTGATTTGGAGGATATTCGGCCCAATTCAGTGGTCAAATCTCTGAATCGAATCAGGGGACCAAATAAAAGGTCTGAATCAATTTGAAGCTCTCCGAATCTATTCAGAAAAGATTTGGAGAGCTTTGACGATTCGGGCAGTCCCCACCTGCTGCAGCAAGGAGCTGGACCCGGACCCCGAGCTGCTAAGTAGGGGCCAGGGGAAGAGGGGGGATGAAGAATTGGGGACGGGGCATGAGAGGACCCCTGCCAGGCCCCAGCCCCTGCCTGCTGCCCAAGCCCCCCTGACCTCTGCCTGCTATCCCAGCCCCCACACTCCCCATGACTGGCCCCAGCTCCCAGCCCTTTAAAAAAAAGCCCCTACAAATCAGGTGGGGGCCAATCCATGTTGCCCCCTACTGCCCAACACCACATAGGGAGCTCTGCCATGAGCCCCCTGTCCCACGCTCGCTCCCCCAGCCCTTCCCATGGCAGCCCCACCCACCCGAGCTCCCGGCCCTTTAAGAGAAAAAAAACGCCTCTCGCTGTATTCACTGGCTTCTGCAGGAGCCTTGCAGCTATGGGGGACTTTTGCAGAGCTCCCCATGTGGCATGGGGCAGTGGGGGGCCAGTGGGGAATGCTCCCTGCTGAGCAGGAGTCGGTGAGTGAGGTGTTTTTTGGCTTTTTCAGTTTTTTTAAATGGCTGGGTTGGGTGGCGCAGCAATGGGGGAGCAGGGGGAGTGGGTGGGGGTTGTGGGGCTCATGGCTGAGTCTCCCACATGGTGTTGGGCAGTGGGGGGTAGCACACCCCACCTGGCAGAAGCCAGTGAGCTGGGGCTTTATTTTTTCAAGGAGCTGGGACCTGGGGCAGGCGGGGTAGCTATTAAGAGTGGGCAGGGGACGGGGCCTGTGTGATTCAGCGATTCAGCTAACTTGGCAACAGCCAAATTGATTTGGGACAGTGATTCAAATCACCAATTGAATCACTGTCCCCCGAATCAGCCAAATCTGAATTCAAAACAAGTACTGGCCACTTCACACAAGCCTAATGACTACACAAAAATGCACACGTAAATGGTAACTGAAGGTGTACATTGCATCTACTCAGCCCAGCCAGCCAGGGGCCTGCTCTGTCGTGGATCAAATTGCGGCTGTCCTGGTTGCATGTGTAGATGCTGAAACCAGAAACAGTTGACTCCAGCGTGAACTACTCCAAAATTTATTGCATCACATTATTTGCACATGTAGATGCACCAACTGTGTTTCTGTAAAGATGGCTGGTAAGAAAAGGCTTCCAGATTTTAAGAACACACAGCTCTGCAAAATCAGGCCACTTTATTTCTTACCAGAAAAAAAAGAGAAATGAACCATATGTATATCCCAGTAGCATGACTAAAGGTGTCTGAGCAAAGCACCAGCCCTGGGTGCCAATTTAGAGAGGTTGCCAGAAAAGTGACCTGCACCGCTGCAGCAGCAGCTCAAATGCAGGGAGCCCACATCATGGAAGCACTAGCCAGGATCTTTGATTCTCCAGGGTCAGGTAAGACTCTTATGGCAATGGCCTTCACTTGGCTCCCACATTCCATCCTCTTCTCCAGTATCTCTGCCTAGGGCACAAAAATTGCTAATTATATCTCTGGTATACTCCTACATAAAAACAATATATTGTTTATCATAAGAGACAAATACAACTTGTGAGAGAAATTGACTTAATTCGGCTTTTCCTGTGCCTTTTTTTTCAAGAATTAACAAAAGCATCCCGGAAGATAAGTAGGAAAGAAGCAGAAAAGAAAATCTCTTCCAAGGTGGGTGATTGCTTTCCAAATGTTGTCAGATTATGATGGCATATTTTTATGCCTTTCTCATCCTGTGTTTTTAGCAGATTATCTCCTCAGTCTAAAGTACATAATTACACAAAACTGTTATTATAATTCTAAATCAATTAAATATATGTAAAAATGTAACAATAGAGAAAAAGTCAGAAATAAATAATTTCATGATTTTTTATCATTTTAGGGGGAAAAAATGCAGTATGCCAGGAGCAGAATTCTATTCCACCTAGTGAAGTTTGCAACCAAAGTAAATTAAATAAAGAGGGCAAACATGAACTAGCACAGGGGCAGATAGTTATGCTGGGTGGAGGGCTGCTTACTAATTTTTGGCAAGCTGCCGAGGACAGCTATAAGGGCATACGTTTGTAGGAGCTGTGGTTTTGTGGGTATGTGAGGTATGGGGGAGGGTATGGCTGTGTCCATGGTGGGGGATAAGTGTGGGGTTGTTTGGGGTGTAGGGTGAGGAAGCATGTGGGTGTGTGTGTGGATATGTGGGGTGTGCGTGGGTATGGGGTTTGTGGGGATCGGTGTGTGAGGGCAGGGTGGTTGGGGTGTGTGAGGAGGTGTGGGTGTGGGGGTCTGTGTGTATGGCAGTGCAAAGGGGGGTGTGGGTGCATTTGTTTAGTGGGATGTGCATGTAGGACTTACCTTACATGCATGCACACACACACGCGCGCACATGCACACACTCTGTCTCTCTCTCCCCCTCCATCATTGCACAGGCATGCAACACGCACATATACACACACTCCTCCCGCTTTTGGCCTTGGGGTGCTGGCATGGGCCCCATGCTCCCACAGTCCAGCGATGAAGCCAGAAGCCATGTGGTGCTGGAGTGGCTGGTGAGCTGGCAGGAAAGCTGGGAAATGGCAGCTACAGGTGGCAAGAGTGGCAGCAAGTAGGCATGCAGGAGCACAGTGACAAGCTGTGTGGGAGCGCAGGGCCCATACTGGTGTCCTGGGGCCAGCACCAGCAGGTCCTAGAGTGGAGCAGCAGGAGCACGGGGCCAGGCTGGTAGGGCTCTATGGAGCCAGGCTGGCTCCCCTTTCTCCCTACTGGCACAACCTGGCCCAGCTCCATAAAGCCCCTGCCATCCCGGGCCCCACACTCCTGCCACCCTGCTCTGGATCCTGCTGATGCTGGCCCCGGGACACTAGCATGGGCCTTGTGCTCCCACCCAACTGTCTGCACTCCTACATGCCCACTCACTCCCACTCTCCATCACCTGCCACCACTTTCACTGTTTTACTGCCCGCTGCCATGGCACTCCAGCACCACATGGTTCCTGGCTGCATGGCAGCAACTACGGAACTCAGCAGGAGCCAGCCCAGCCCCAAGGACTGGGGCAATTGCCCACAGTCCTCCACTCCCCCGTTATCTGAGTTTCACTCTCGGTCAGAGGGAGGTGGGAACAGCCCCACAGTCCCAGGCCAGAAGCCTCCAGTAGGCAGAGGCTTCCAGTTGGGGGGGCTGGGCCTGGAAGGCCTTGCTGCTAGGCCCTGCCACTGGATTTCTTTGGGTCCTACTGCCCCTAGCTCCTGTCATCTTTCACAGGCAGCCAGGAGCAGATAAACACTAATTTTCTAAATTTTTTAGGGGCTCTGCAGGCCTGATAGAATGGGCTGGTGGGCCAAATCCAGCCCTCAGGACATATTTTGCTGGCACCATAGCAACATGTTCCCCATTATAATGCATCACCATAGACAATGTAGTGCCTAAAAATAACCGTGTGCAGTGTGCACAGTGCAATACAGGCTATTACTATGCCATTTTTTAGTACTTCCAAAAAGAAGTACTAAAAGATGGTGCAATAACAATGGCACCATAGCAGCACGTATAGATACACCCACATACAGTCACACACGTACTCCTCACCACCTGATGAAAAAGCAAATGCAAAAATATTGATCCTGAAATCTGGTATCAGCTTGTCTTCTCACCTCAACAGATTAACAACAATCAACAGCATAACTAGCAGTGACTGGGGCATGAGCCCTAGGCACCAAAATAAAGGGGCTGCCACCTTACTCTCTCCATGTGCTGCTAGTAAATAAAATTAGCAGCACGCAAGACCCTGCCAGCAAGGCAACTGAGGGCTCTTGCCCCTAGTCCTGTCAGCTTCATGCCATTCAGTCAATGACACTTCTGCAAGGACAAGTGTTGGCACAGCTAGTAGCCAGAGGGTTAATGCAGCCCCCTCCTGTGGCAGCCACTGGCTTAGATGCTGGGGCAATGGTACTGAGTTTAGGGGTGGCTACAGTGGGGGCTCTGAGAGGGTCTATATACCTGACAACTGCTGCGCTAACACGCTGCCTACTGAAGCAGCTGGCCAGGGCACTAACCTTAGCAGTGACAGCAATGAGCTCAGTGGCTGAATGGAGATAATTTATGCTTAAATACTGCATATTGCTGAACTCCTACTCTTTGCTGACTGTCTCGAAGACTACAGGAAGCACAGGCCTCTCTATCAGGCCTGATTATATTTAGTAGTCAGATGCCATGAAATGTTGCCATAGCAGCTGCAAGGCAGTCAGGACTGCTCCTAAATGAACTGAAGGAAAAGGTGGTTGTGACAAAACTCTATGGTGTCAGGATGCTCCCAGAAATAAACCCAGGGTTTATGAAAGCCTGTTAGTCCCCCATTCTGCTGAATAGGGATGCCCAGGGTAATGTGCCCAGAAATCACGATGTAGCTATCACAGCCCCTTCAGTAAAGTAACAGGAACAGTAAGGCATATATTATGAGGAAGAACAAAAATGCAATCAATGCTTTGATAACAGAGTATGGTACAACAAAAGGAACAGAGTCCTTGACTGTGCACAGGCTGCCATAAGGCCCTCTTGAAAATTCCTGTGAAAATCACCCAGGGTCAATCACCCCTCAGTCACAGCTTCAACTGGGGACCTGCATTCCCCACACTCCCTGCAGGGAGCCTCCTCTACCAGCCACTGCCTCCAGAACATACCACATTGCCTCCCCCACCACCCATCTTTAGGGGCGCCAGAGAATACTTTTGAGTGTTGTTGCCTGTGGACCCGTGACAGTGGTGTTCTGCCTCTCTGCTCCCCTTTGAAAATCCTCCTCAAAAGCTGTTGGACACATTCTTGGGATTAAACTTTACAGAGTAAAAAACCTTTTCCTCCAAAAATCACAAATGTGAGGTTCAGTTTTCAAACAAAAATCCCATCCATAGAGTCAATGGGATTTAGGCTCTTAAATCATGTACATAGGTTTGAAAATTTTCGACTAAATCTGAAAACACTAAAACTAATTGAGATATTAATGGGCGTTTGTAGATGACACTATGTTTAGTCCTTGTTAATTAATCGCACCTTTAAAATTCTAGCCTGGATTACTTTGGTGCGCCGTGTTTGTGTTTGAACGACATGCTCTTTCAAGCGACGCAAGTCCCATGTGTTATTCCTTGCAGATTCCATCAGGAGGAGCCAAAAACCAATCTACACTCCCCCCCCACACACATCTTTCTTAATGCTTTACAGCAGGAAGTGCATGTGGAGCAGCCTCCGCAGTTCCTGCCCCCAGCCCCACCCCACCAGTAGTCTCCTGCTAAGTCCCCCCTATCCCGCAGCTGGGCACATTCACCCCAAAACAACCCTGCCACTTGCACCCTTCCAACCACGGGGTGAGACAGACAGACATAGATGTAAATTGTAAAAGAATTTATTGTAACCTAACCAAAAGAAAGAACAAAAGCACTGCTATTCTTTGCTCCCAAGCAATCCCGCACTTGCACTGCCTCTCCCAACTAGCCTTTCCTGAGGATGTCTCCTCGGTCCCTGTGCTGCTTGCAAAATCCACCTGGGAAGCCACCAGACACTTTGCAAAATCTCCTACAGGGGCTGATGCCTGGCCAGTCTGCTCTGCCTCTGGGGTTTGCATTTGACTGTCCTGCACAGACCCCAGAACTTTGGCACAAAACCCAGAAACTTTGCACATGCACAGCTTCCTGCCACTTTTCCTGCCTTCTTTTCCACCCTAGCACCAGACTGTCTGGGTTTTTTTCACACCAAAATGAGACCAGGTGAGGGGGTGGAACCTGCCCCGCTCAAGGCCTATAAATTTTGGGAACAGTAGTCACACTGCATGTTCATAGTATTGACAAGAGAGGGAAGGCGGACGAAACATGGCTAAACACCAGGAGCAGAAAAAAATGGCAATATAACATTCGGCAAGGCTGCAGGCCACAGAACTGGGGTGCAGGGAATCTTCAAGTCCCTGGATGAGCACAGCCTTAGGATGTACGACTTGAAAGAAAGCAGCACCATTATGCATTCGTTGGTAAGTGAGGGTGGAGGGGGTCGATTGTTTACTTCAACTTTCTTGTAAAACCGGTTTGTTGGAATGTTTTATTTGCAGCTGGTACACGTTGGTTTTCAATAAAAAATCCTATCCTGTTTTTCTATGCTTTCATGGTAGCTCTATAGTGGCTGCTCCTGGAAGAGAAAGAGGCCATTTCCTTCAGCATTCTCTGAACTATATCCTGTAGTATGTATTACTTATATTATACTTTTGTTATATAGAGTTCTCCAGTAACATGGAGAAGCAGGCTGGGGCACAACCACCCCACGCCTCCCTGATGTGATGTGATGTTCGTGG
>NW_017728922.1:16021677-16046803 GCF_001723895.1 Crocodylus porosus
GGACTAAGGCCTCTGTTGTCCCCACCTGCCCCGCCATCATTCTTGATAGGCAATTTCTTAGTATATGTGAATATGTTATACCATATTATATTATTGTGCTATGATGCCCTCCCTTCAATTTTTAGGTACCATTCCCTTCCTAGCTGCATGCTGTTCCCAGAGCAGGAAGAGAAGATGAAGAAACGGAAGAGCCTGAGTGACACTTCATTCAGCATTCTCTCAAACAGTATGCTATTGCATAGTATAGCGTGTTTATACTTATAGTAGACTTTTATTACATAGACTGATATAGAAACGTATATTGTATGTACCCTGATGTCTGTAGACTTATACTATATAGACTTATAATAAATATAACTTATTATAAGTAGAATATAATTATAATATAATAATTATATTATACACACAGTTATATGTACATTTCCATTTAGGGAAAGAATCTTTGGAGTTAGCAGTCATTTTCTCTAAACTTCCTGACCGATGTGTAGTTTCCTCCTCTTGGGAGAAGAAAAAGGAGGTCACCCACTGTCAATCCTTCCTGTTATAGCCATGATGCACTACTTTATGTCCCACCAGGGAGGTCATTTAGTAACCCATGTAAACCATGTAAACATTTGTAAGTACATTTGTAACCCATGTAAACCATGTAACCCAAATGTAAACCATGTAGACCATGTAATACAAATGTAAATACAAATGTAACTCACTCTTGCTTTTGCTATTGAAAAGAAAACCATATAAAGACAGTAATGGATTGTTGAAAGACAATGACTCCTGTAACTGACTGACTCCTTTCTTTTGTGAAACTACAAGCAAAAATTTGCATCAAAAGAAATCATCACCGGCCTGCATGACCAGTGGGAGTGGTCATGCATCACCTCTCCAAACCAACCCCATGAAGAGAGAAAAAATGAAGAAATAAAACATGCCACACATAAGTAGTCAAAAAAATTGCAAAACATAATAACAAAATTTACAAAGCCTTATTAAAAAAAAGGTGGTGGGTGCATAAGTACAAAAAAAATGTAAATGAGGTTGCTGTTGAGCTTTGGGTGGAATACGACCTCCCCCACCGGTCACACTCCTAAGGTGCACTTCATACTGTTCACTCACCCCCACCTATCTCCCATGCCCGCCACCAGGTGCCCCCCGGCCAATGAACTTAACCCTTCCACCCACAGGACAGTAGGTGCTGGTGTGCAATGAATGCCCCCCTGACCACTGCCAGCCTCCAAGCATCAACCACATACATCACCTCGCCCCCTGCCCTGCTCGTCCTCCCCTTCACCCCCCATCTGCTACACCACACACCCCTGCAGACAGACACAGATGTTTAGTTATAAATCTCAAAAGAATTTATTGTACTATCTTAAAAGAACTTATTGTACTGAAAAGAAAAAGCACTGCTAGTTGCTGTCAGGAAGTCTGGAACAAGTGGACTCCCAGAACAAGAGGACTCTCTCCTCCCTATGAGGAGAGGCTGAGGGACCTGAATCTCTTCAGTCTCCGCAAGAGGAGACTGAGGAGGGATCTTGTGGCTGCCTACAACCTTATCAGGGGCCACCAGCAGGGACTCGGGGAAAGTCTGTTCACCAGGGCCCCCCTTGGGGTCACCAGGAACAATGGCCACAAGCTGAGGGAGGATAGGTTTAGGTTAGATATTAGGGAGAACTACTTCATGGTAAGGGTGGCCAGAGCCTGGAATAGGCTTCCCAGAGAGGTGGTGCTCTCACCTTCCCTGGAGATCTTCAAGAGGAGACTGGACAGGCACCTGGCTGGGGTCTTATAACCCCTCCCACCCCCAGTGCTCCTTCCTGCCCATGGCAGGGGTCAGACTAGATGATCTGTCTAGGTCCCTTCCCACTCATTGATTCTATGATTCTTAAGTGCTGGTCAACCAGCTTCTCCTTGTTGATATCTCCTTCGTCCCTGCACTGCTGCCCGGCCACATCTCCGTCTGGCCACTGCCTGTTGCATTTCTTCAGCTCATGACTCCCTGAAAATCTCTCCGCGGGCCTCACAGAAGATGTGTAGCATGCAGGCTGCCACTACAAATGCCATGATATTTTCTGGTTCCAGCTCGAGCTGGCATGTAAGCTCCTGCCAACATCCCTTCAGTCAGCCAAGGCATATTCAATAGTCCTCTTCTCTTAACGTTGGACCAGCCACCTAAATACATTTCCAAGGTCTGCAAAAACAGACTGTGATTCTGCAATAAAATTATTTTATTCAGCCATAACAAAAAGGCCTTCATTGTGGAACTAACTAGGAGACGACAAGCCAAAACACAAGCAGGCAGGGGAAGTTTGAATTGATTTTGGTAACATGGTAACATTCCTGGGCATTGGCCAGCCATCCCAATGGACAGTGGCCCAATGGACAATCACTTGCTGTTGACCATGAGCTGCTTCCCCATGTCTCAGAAAGTGAAGGCCAGCAGTGTGGTGGTCTCGGAGCAGGAGGCTGATACCTCCAACACACATGGACCCAACTGGACCTGGGAAGAACTGCAGGACTTAATTGACATTTGTTTGGAGCAAAGCATCATGGACAGTCTGGAAAATAGGAGGAATAAGCCTGTTTATGTCACCATTGCAAAAGAAATGCAGGCTCAAAGGCACAATCGTAACTGGACCCAGATCAAGGCCTTGAGATCTGCGTTTTACCATGCCAAAGATGTGAACTCTCGCTCTTGAGCAGGGCACACAATTGCTGTTTTCTACAACCAGCTGTCCTTCATTCTCTCCAAGGATGAGGGCGACACTCCAGGTATGCTGACTTTTGGGACTGGGTTGAGGAGGAAGAGAGCACACCGACAGAGGCAGAGTTGTACCATGACCATGTCAGAGGAGTACAGAGACTGCTCTGTGTTCCTGGTAGACAGGCACTGCCAAGAAGAAGAGCAAGTCACCCTACACTTGATCCCAGTGCCAGTGTCCCCTTCCACTCCAGGGAGTAGCACAGATTATCTGGAGGAGGAGAAGGAATGGGGAGAAATTGATGCAACTGATGCAGTTCCTCTTCTCAAAACTCAGTCATCATTTTGTGCTCCTGAGATGCAAGAAGATGCGTGACTGGTGACTTGTAAGTATCTTGTAATGTTCCCATAAAGTGTAAGTGGTGTATCACCCCTCACAAGCCATGCATGCACACTCTGAACAGACTTTGGCCCAAGCATCCCCCCTGTTGCACCCTAGGCTGTGGCCTCTCCCTCCTGCCTGTTACCCCAGGGCTGGGGCCAAAATATGACCCTGCTTCTGGTGGGAGAAAATTCCCAGCCTATCTATGCGCACACACACACACACTTACACTACTTCACACTTGGTAGTAGTAATACTGATCAATACTAATCAAACAAAAATATCTATACTGTTTCAACTGTATTGTGATTTCCCAATTAAAATAGATAGCATTTTAATTTATTGTGAAAAAATGAAGAGCAGAAAGGAAAAACTGATTTGTACATGCTCCTGATTGATTGATTGATTGATTGATTGGGGAGGGGATGATGTTTTGATTGATAGGAGATGGTGTTTTGATTGATTGATTGATTGATTGATTGGGGAGCCAACCATTACACAGAAGAGTTGCCCTCATTCAAGCTCCCTGCATGCACGCCTGGCCAAGTATTGCCACTTGCTGTTTTTTCTTCTTGTGTGTCCAGTTCTGGAGTGGACGGGCAGAGGGGGTGGGGGACAACAAGACAACTATTGCTTACAACAAGGTGATCCTGGCTTTGGGGTTGCAGGTAAAGAAAGCAGTGGAGGACCTCCCATTTTTCCAATAATGCCATGACTCCATAAATACCCTACCTTATAAACTACAGTTAACAGCAAGTGATTCATGTGACCTCCTGTCATTTGTGAAATCATCTTGCATACATGCAAAGGATCCCCAGGCTGAAAAGGACAGGAGCAGCCAGCACTTCTCCCAACTGACCGACTCCACCCACTCCCAAAACACAGTCCACCTACAAATGAGTGAAAGAAAAAACACTGGACACAATTTCAAATTTCTGAACTTTATAACCATAACAAAAAAAGGTGGCTTCTTGATAGTGTCAATACTGTAACTTTTCTATCTCTGAGGTTCATAGTGTTCTGCAGGGAGGAGAAGAAAAAAGAACAGGGGTTTGAACCAACAAAAGTCAAAAAACTACCTGCCCACTGAACCTCCTCCCCGCCCCCGAGGTCACTGGGACATTTATTACCTCTGTATCAGCAGGGATACTACATAGTCTGGGGGGACGGTCTGGCAGGCAGCATCTACCTTGACTAATCATCGTGGTTCTAGAATGGAAATGTGAATTAGAAGAAATAGGAAGGTTTGAATATTGAAGGGTTAAGGGCACACACTGTTGAAAACTTACCATTCTGGAGATGCTGCTGTGCTCCACACTGAACATTGTGCTGGGTACAGCAGCAGCAGGTGGGGGGCACTGGTGCTGGATGGAAAATGAGCATGGTGGGGGACAGCACATACACTACCAGCACATACACTGACCGTCCCATAATAAGTTGGTCTGCCATTACCTTCACTACCTGGCTCCCTGCAGTCAGCTGTGGTGTGAAAGCTGGGGGAGGGATGAAGGGATGGATGGGCAGAAAAAATTCTGTTTGAAGATGTTCCAGGGGGGACACTCCCTGCCCCCTCACCCCCAGGGGGAACATGCATTATAATACAAGAAAGAGTTGCTAATCATCATCAATAAAGGTCCATACATGCCTTCTTGTCTGCTTACCTGCTTGTCACTGTGCTACTGTTTTATTAACAGGAAAAGTGGTACTTTTTATCAAAATAAAAAAAGACAAACTAAGTAACAGTTCTTAAATTAAATAATAGATAATAATTAATGTAAGGAAATTATACATAAATAATAATATTAAATATTAAAGCTATCTCTATCTATACAAAATACCTCTATATCTCTATCCATAAACTCTATCTATACAAAATCTATCTCTGTCTATAAAACTATCTATACAAAATCTAAGCACTATCATTCTTTGTTCTTCTTTTTTCTCCAGATTGATCAGAGGACTTGCTGCATTGTTCAGAGAGAGGGGGAAGAAAGAAGACATGAAACTGGGGGGCCAGGGGATATGTTAAATGGCGCATCTGACAGGCAGCAACCACCTGGACTATTTACCATGGTTCTGGAGACAGAACTGTTTGAAATAGGAAGGTTTGAAAAGAGAAACCTTCAAGGAAGTCTTAGGGTAGGGGTAGCAAACTCAAAACTTTACAAACTTACCTTTCTGTTGATGCTGCAGTGCTGGGCAGTTATGAACCCGGTGGGCAGGGCAGGTGGGGGGCACGAGTGGTGGGTACTCAGGGACAATATACATTACAGGTGGGAAAACAATTACCAATGAATAATTAACTACCACTTGTTGCACACTACAGGTTTGCTCTCGCTCAGCCATTTTCCTACCCACATACATTTAAAATAATATATTTTGAAAGCCGTGCCTCACTCAAACCCACACCTGATCAGCTGAGCAGTGAGAGGGAGGGGTTAACACATAAAATAAATTCACAGTACCACCTACTGGCTAAAGAAAAAGCACAGCACTGCCTGGTGGTGAAGAAAAGCAATTACACATCTCTGATATGTTTTGAGATGCTCAGTGTGCACAACACCATCGGGCGTGCTAAGCCAGAGTGCCGGGAAATAAAACCTCAGTGAGCAGGGTTAACTAAAAGTGTTGAAAAGATTTTTAAAGCGGTAGATTGTGCAAACACAAACACAATTGCGGCAGCCGAAACAGGAAACTGCGTGTCATCTACAAACGCCCAGTGCTAATCCTAGTAGTATGGAATCCCAGCTACCCCTCCACATACACAGTGCACTCACAGCAACTTTCTGCATTCATAGAGAACTTCATTTCTACAGTTCTCTAAAGGATTTATTCTCTTTTTTACTCACTTACTTGTGCTTCGAAACAGGGCTTCAATGCTCAAACAGAATGTGTTCTTGATTACCTGTTGGTATGTATAGTTATTTCATTTCCATGCACAAATATTTTGTCATGGTGGTGGGTTTTTTACAGCAGTGAGAGATATATTTTAAGAAGGTCTCTGAAAATATGGTTAAAAAATTAACAAATCAACGGAGATGACCACTGGATTTGTGGTGACAGCACTGGCCTAAGAGTCAAGAAATCTGTGTTCCATTTGCAGGTGTGCCACAGACTTCCTGTGTGATTTTAGATGTGTTATTTCACCTCACAGTCCTTCTGTTTCCCTGTTTATAAAATGAAAATTCTGCAGCAGAAACCTGAGATTCAGTTCACCATGTTTGAAAAGCATTTGAGATCTTCAGATAAATAGGCAACGGAAATGGGAAAATATTATGAGCTACTCTTAGATCATCTGGTCCAGCCTTTTGCCAATGCACAATTACTCCCCCGTCCTCACCCCCTCCACACACACGCTGTATTCTCAAGGGCTCTGTCCATTCTTGTCCAGTTCATCTTAAGCCAACATTTTGTATGGTTCAGGATCATTAGGTTGACTACTTATTTTTTATTGATTCCAGCCATAATATTAGAAATTTTCCCCAGCCTGAAGCCAATATTTCCAAGGTTCAGTTTTGTATCAATTATTCAGTCTTGACCTTTATTGGTGTTGTGTTTCATTTCTTTCTTGCAGAAAAAGACTGCACCGAAAAGGTCTCCTGAAACCAGGCCCACACCTGCAAATTGTGTGGCTACTTCAAAATCATGCAAGCCGTACTCTAACCCATGTTGTGACTTCTGTGCCTTCTGCCACTGCCGAATTTTTCAGACTGTCTGCTATTGCCGACGGTTAAACTGCTAAACCAAAACCAAGAGCACGTGGGGCACTCTGTCTCTCATTAGCCTCTCCAGTATATGTTTCAAACTATCTGTCTCATGTGTATTGCAAGCAAAGCAGAGAGCCTTTGAAGCTGGCTAGTTAGCTGGCTTTGTCTTCCCTACAATTGAATGAATGATTGGTTTTATCTCATGGGGTGAATGCTTCTGTAAACAAGTCAGTACATGAAGTACAGGGACAGAGAGATGGAGACAGAAGGGGTATTCACCAGAGAACTGAAGGTGAACTGGTTGCATGTCAAGAAGGAATTTTATTTCTTTCTGAAATGCAAAATTTTATCATATGCTGTAGTACTGCGTAATCAAGACTCAGAACCAGCAGGAAAATGGGATAGCATGTGCACTGATTTCTCAAATCCATTTACAGTATGAAACTGACCACATTAAAATAGAAATTGTGAGTACAGTTGAGGACCAAGTGTGTTTATAATGACCTTTAGACCTGCCTACTATGACAGCCACAGGTGACTGGTAGGAGGGGCACATGCCTCCCCTGAGATTGGCCCCCAACTCAGCACTGCTTGGGCTGGTGGCATGTTGGGCAGGGGGGGTACTAAGCCATGGCACATAAGTATAGGAGTGGATATAGAGCTTTTGGCCTACCCTCAGGCCAACCCACAAATTGTGCCCCCCAGACTCAGAAGGCACCAGTCACCCCTGATGACAGCACTGTACTGTGCAGCATTGTATCCTGGTTCTAACAAGGGCAAACTGTAAGGGTAGCCACTTCCATGACATGTAATAAAGACCAGGCCGAAACCCTAGATAGAACATACTTTTGGTCCTGTCCTCCCAGGTATGGCAAAACAGTTTATAACCACTGGTCGCCATCTGAATGCCAGCACAGCCAGCTTCAGAATCCTAAAGCTCTTGGACCTCTTACCAATTACAGTTCAGCATATGGGAAACTGTTATTTTGCTCTTGATCTCAGATAAGATAAATGCATGTAACAATGATATCAATATTGAACAATACAGATATAAGGTGTTAGGATGTAACTGTTAAATCTGCATGCTCTTATTTTAATATAAGTTTACCATAACTGTTGTAATTTTAACTCATCTCATTCAGGGTTAAAACTCCCCTGTAAAAACAGCTAAAAGTTATGTCTGTACATAACCTCAGTCTCCTAGGTTGTTTTTTTTGTAATGATACTCAACAGCCTCATTTGGCCAGCTTAGAAACTCTCCCTACCATTACCAAGAGCAAGCCTAGTTAAGGGGTAGCCAAACTATGGCCCATGACTCACACGCAGCTCCCAACAATTTGAATGCATCTCTAGAAATTATAGCTAAATAAAAACACTATTTTTCTCTCTGTCCATTTATTATTTTTTATTTTATTTATTCTAAGAGGTCATTTAATGACAAATTATTACTTGACCTGGGACATGCCACACAGATCATTGACTCTATGCATGCACACATCAGAAGTATTGTGTTCTATGGCTCTCGGCCATTTCAAAATTTTGGTTTGTGGTTATATGGGCAAGAGTTGCCTTCTTGCATCCTCTCATTCTCTATTTACATCCAAACTTGGAATCATTACTTCATTTTAACTGCTTACTTCTAAACATAGGTGAGGGCTACAAGACTCAAAAAATGTAGACATTCTCTCACATATAAATGCTAATATTTGCTCAAACATTTTGTTCTCCCCCCACTGCCTCAGTCTAAAGCCCAGCAAAAGATGGGCCAGATGTTGACAGGAAGCAGATAAGTGTCAGTCTCTCCCTCCATAAAGTTGAGAGAGAGGAACCCAAGGAAGTCTAAACAATGACAGAAAAAAAATGTGTGCATTCCTTCTCCTTTGCACAACCGATTTGTGGCGATAAATCTTGCAAGGTTGGATTCTGTTAAAATGTTGATAGATGTTTCTTGTAATCAGACATATGGGTTCAAGAGTCTGTAAACAATTTGGGTATGGGAGGGAAAGGCAAGAGAAGAGGGTTCTCATAGATGTACCAGCTGAAGATATAATCCAGACCCTACCAACCTTTTACTCATGTTGAATGGTATTTTATTCTGCCATAAACTGGTTTACAAAATAAGATACTTCTCAATATGAACATGAGTGACAGGATCTAGCCTGTAACATTCCTAAATGGACTGGCATAAAACTGTCATATATAACTACCATATTAATGGGCACGTGGAACCTTTCAGAGCACAGAGTGCCTTTCTTGCATAGATACCTTCTTGTTCAAGTGAGCGGTGCCTTGGCTGGAATTAAATTCCTCACTTGAATTGGAATTGCTGAAGTCCTAAAATATTGGCAAGATCAGGCCATTAAAGTCTAATAAGGACTGAATATAAAACCATCAAAGGCTGATCATGTGGCATGGTAAGCATTTCCAGAGATGCTGAGTTCCCAAAGCTACCAATACCAATTTCAGTATACTGCAGAATCTGGCCCCATTGCACCATGAGAAATTTGCCCTTATAGTATTTCCAGCCCCAGCAGAAACAAGAAATCTTCCAAAAATCTACTTTAAAAAGCCTGTTTGCCCAAGTTATGGAGACATTTCAGAGAAATAGATGCACATCTGAACTGATTCTGGGAACTTTTTAAAGTTTTGCTAGAGCTGTCATCTTTCTCACCTTTTGCTTACATAAAGCAGTCTTCCAAACAAAAACACTAAAGACACTTGAGTTTTAGTGGTGCCTGGAAGTAAAAGGAGAAAGTAAAAAGATATCTGTCTACAATATCCCCTCAGGCAACTTAAAGATGCACGTTAATGGCCACTGCATCCCCAACAGTTAAAGGACTGTGAATACGAAATAGAACATTTGTGTGAAAGGATATACAAAATGGAAAGTAAAGAATGTCCACTACTACAACAAGGAGAAGAAAGTTTTCCTAGACGTGTTGGTGTGGGAAAAACCATCAAAAAAGTTATTGTTGATTTATACCATAAAATATAGAGCTGGTCAGAAAACCTACATTTTTTTCTGTGGGCTTTTCCTCACTTTCACATGCTGTCTTACTGTTCTGTTGACAATAATTTGCCACTAACTACTATACCACAGGTCAGGCTTGTGGTTATCAGGAGGTATCAAAGCACAAGAACCTTTAATGGAATTGCAAATTATTAAGGCAAATTCAGCGATAGGATTTACAGAGAGTAACTCCCTTGATGTTAATAGCAACTGTCATGCACTTCACGAAAGGAAAAGATCTTTTCACATATAGCTGGATGCAAGAGTCTGGGCACATGTATGTATGTGTATCTACATATATAGTAACAAAGCTTTTTCATAGTGTATTATTACCCAATTTAATTAACTTGCTTATAAATGGAATTGATTAGGAAAGTATTATGGAATTATTTCAAGTCACTTGTCCAAGTAACTTAGTAAGGAATATGTGTTGTCAAGTCTGGTGCAAATTATCTTAAACAGTCAATACTGTGAAATTGTTATTGGCCTGAATGACTTTCCTCTTTCAGCAGCCATTCACATTGTACAAGCATTTTTTTAGCGTGCAGAAAATACACTCACATAATTTGCTTCCTGTATTTCATATAAGTGGTTATTTAGGCAAGGGAGTAAAAACAGCCACATTTTGAAGGGTTCACTGATCAAACTAACAGAATTAAATGTGAAGTTTTCAGAAAACAAATTAATGATAAAGTTTATTAAATGACAGAGAGGTAAAGTCAGATCCTTGGACCCTGTAAGTCAAGATAACTCAATGAAATCCCTTAAGAAGCCAAGAACAGGGATTGTTCACATAAAGTCCCAACACACAGCCTTATTCTGCTGACTGAGGTCAACGGAATTCTTGCCACTGCCTACAGATGAAGTGTGACTTGACCCAACTGTGGGAACATCTCTTCAATGGGTGGGGTACCCAAAACACCCATTAGGTTTTCCAGGTGCTATCTACTGTCCTGTATATATTTAAGTTGATACTGTAGCCTCCATCTCAGACTACCTTAGTTTGGCACTGAGAAATCATGGGTTCAAGAAATACATTTTCAGTGTTAATGGGGACAAAGTGTTATTTGGCATAAGCATTCCGAAGGTTACAGTAGCCTCAAATGTATCACCAGATCCCCTGGCTATAGCTGGGGACTGTGTGAAAGAGCCTGACAGGAGAAACAGCGATTTTCCATTGCATCCTTCAAGGTTTTTTCAGAAGGGGAGTGAACAGAGCCATGGTAAAACACCCCCTGCAGGTGAGGAGATAGTGCCTCTTGAATACTTACAACAAAGGCTTTTGAAATATGAAATAAGCGACTGTCAGAGGAAGAGATCAAGTCAATTTGGGAAGGAACAACCAAGCATAGCCAAAATGAGGAGCCCAAAGGGTGACTTAGGTAGACACTAAGGAAGCCCTGTTTTATGGTGTAAAAAACATTATAAATGCCTTTCCGTAACGTAATGCTCATTACCTACTACAATTTGGGCAGCTATTTCGGACACCTATGACCAATTAAGATGTTGGGTTTCAATATTACCCCCTAAAAGTTGTATACTTCCTGGGCCTTCCTATGCTATGAAGTCATGTATGGTACTCTGTTCACTGGAAGGATTGTCCAGGCTCAGAGTTACTTAGGTACAGTAAGTAGCAGTAGGGTTCTTTTTGACTTCCCACCCCGGGGTCGGGGGCTGGACTCGATGATCTTCTGACGTCCCTTCCAGCCCTAATGTCTATGAAATTTTATACATTAAAAAACAAAAGCACCACACACCAAACCCATATTTCTCCCTCAGAAGCTGGATTTGTTCACAGCATATTTACACCGTATTTAAATCAGTGAATTCTCTCTAGTGGGTAAATTGTTTGAGTCTCTTCACAGTTGAATCTTTATATTCCCTAACTGTGTGCTTACTTGTTTCTACTGAGTTCAGAGTTAATGCTTAATTCCATGGGCTTGCACCAATTGTTTGTGGATAATTGCAACATTCCTGTAATCTGTTTTAGCCTAAATTACTGATGTGGTTCTCAAACTTAACACAATTTTATTGTAACTGGGAAAAGAAATAAAAATAATTCAGTATATTCTAAGTACATCAGTATTATCATCATAGCCACACTTTTTGTAGGAGGGTTGGCAGGAAAAAAACTCTTCCAGATGTGAATAAGATGACCCTAGTGTTTTTGTGGCCCAAGCAGGAAGAATGCTCCATCCACAGAGGAACAGAGGTATGACAGTCTACTGAACTATACAGAGTTTGTCAAACAATATGAAATAAGAACTAGAGTTGGTCACTGTGTTCTTCCTTCTTTCACCCAGGAGGTTTTCCACAGCTAAGCAATTTTACACCAACAATAATTTGGAGTCCTGACCACAGTGAAGCTAACACGTATTTATAGTTCATGCTCCCATCCCATGTGGTACAGAGCTTTAAAAGTTCTGCCTTGTTTGAGTGCTCTGGGATAACAAAAACTTGATTCTGTTCAGACTCAGCATCTCTCCAATGTTGGAATACATTGCAAATTCTTCCATTTTTTCATAGATAGTCTCAATGCATTGTTTTCCTTCACCAGCCAGACACATTACTGTCCCCCATTACTCATCCGCTGAGTACGCATACAAAGCCAGCCGGGAGACCTGTTTGGAACCAGAGGGTGGGAAAGAGCTACACGTAGAATCCTGTAGAGTGGCCGTGGGGAAATGTGTTTAGCAAATCTCTGGCTATGGAACTCTTTTATCTGACAGTAAAAGCTGTAAGGAAGAACTAAATGGCTTTTGTATTTAAATGATTTAGAAGTGTTCCTATGACTTCTATTATAAAGCTGTCTTTCAAATCACAAAAATAAACTTTCATTTAGAAAGCAAATATTTATAGCACTAAATTAAAGCAAGTAAAGTGATCGAATTCCCCTTTATTCTTTTCAGCTATTTTATAGCTTTTCAGAACAAACCTGTATATTATGAGAGAAGTTCCTTACCATCCCTCTCTTCCAAAGAGGCCTTACATTCCTGGTGGACTTAGAGAACTTTTATTGCAAGGCGATAGAGGACGATTCAGTGAGGGGTGTCATCTTTCACCTTGTCCATAAATGTCACAGGTGTGACAGATCAGACATGATCTCAAGCAAATGTCTTAACTGCCAGAAAAGAGGTCAAATAAGAGTTTGAGACCAGATGTTATGAATGTTAAAAAATACTGACAGAAATAAAATGTTTTGGAGAAAAGAGAGAGAATGATCGATGTGAGCCAGCTCAGAAAAAATAAAATCAAAACAATAATATAAAACAGATACCAACTGCACCCATAGGCTAGAAACAGATGCTGATAATCAGCTTGATTAGCAGGAAAGTGTTTAAAGGTGCTTCCTGTATCTGTACTGCAGCCAAAAATGTTGTTCTTCAATCAAGGAAAGTGACTGCATGCCTGTGTATATGGGTTCACACAACATTGCCTTATGGAGAAAACATAGAGATGAAACTAAAGCCATGGTTTTAAAGTGTTCTTTGAAACTGACATTGAAATCTACAGAATGCAACAGAAAATGAGAACTGGACTTTAGATTCAGGATGCTACAAAATGTCTGAGCATCTTACTGAGTTTAATATCCCTGCTACACAATTTTACAGGTTGACTCAGAAAACCTGCAGAAAGGATCTCAATCTCTAGATGATTCAAAGGATTTTTTTCCAGTGCTTTTGTTTTCATCCCTATTAAATTCTGCAGGACTTCTCTGGATGAACTATATCTCTTATACTCAGGTTTGCTTAAATTAGTGTGCAAGAACATCACCTGAAAGACACCTCTGTCCACTAGCAATTGCACAGGGATTTAATTTTTATTCTAAGACTGTTGTATTTCCAAAGAAATGTGCAGTGGTCAGGAAGGACTGATTATCCTGACCAGTTAGATGCCTCTGAGAGACCTGGCTCTTATGAGTATGTGCCGTAAAACAAACTAAGTTGAGCACGGCAAAAATGCAGCCATAGAAGGAACGGTTCTTTGGGTAGATGTGATCTCTTTTATTAGACCAACTAAGTAGTTGGAAAAAATGTTATCTGCAAGCGTTTGGGCACAAACACCCTTCTTCAGGCTTTGGGAGACTCTGCTGCTGTTATGAGTTCTCCAAGGAGGAAAGAAGCTAAAGTAAACAAGAAGTCTGTGAAGATGCAAATGAGTGGAAGTCTGGAAGACAAAAGGTAAGATAGGAGGTGGGGAAGGGAGGGAAAAGTGAGAAGGAATGCCAGTGGTCAGCTAAAGACAGGTTACCTGGTATGTTAGATGCCAGGCAGGTTGTAATATGTCATAAATCCAGTGTCTATACTGAATTCATGATATTTTATCCAGTAGATTTATGAAGTGAAGTTCATAGGCTTGTCTAGGAAATGTGTTTTGTAAGTTCCCTTTAGGGATTAGAACTGCAAGATCACAGGGAGTGATTGTCTTCTGAGAAGTGGGCACCCACAGGTAATCAGATATTTTTCTTTGATGGATTTTCAGTGTGCATTCATTCTGGTATGCATTTGGTGTCTCTTACATATTTTCCACCAGAGCATTTGGTGCACTGAATGAGATATATTTCTCAAGGTGCAGGTGTAAGATCTAGGAATGGTGATGCTTTCATTGTGGGGTGTAGTTATTGTGGGAATGGTGGAGATGTGTTAGCGGATTTTACATGTCTTGTCCAATATGGTCTGGATCCATTTGGTGTGGTTTGGGTCATATAAAGTGTGCTTCAGGTGGAGAGGTTAGCAAGGTTCAATGCTTAGTTAAAGGCTAGGATGGGTGGTTCTGGAAAGATCTCTATAAGAAATGGGTCTTCTTCTAATATGGGTTGCAATTATTTGAGGATTCTCCGTATAGGTTCCAGGGAAGGATGGTGTGTCATAACTAATAGTATGCAATTCATGGGGATTTTCTTTTTGTACTGAAGCAGTTCTTCATCTGGCATCTGGGTGACTCTTTCAAAAATGTGATCTCTCTCTCTGGAGTATCCTTGTTGTGTGAAAGCCCTTTTGAGATTTGTGAGGTGACAATTGTGTGTATTCTCCTCAGTGCAAATTCAATGATATTGGGAAGCTTGGCTGTAAATTACAGCTTTTTCGGTGTATTTAGGATGATTGCTGGTTCAGTATAGCTATGTATGTTGGCCCATGGATTTCTTGTGGTTTATGGTGGTTTGGATATTGATCACGGTATCTAAAAAGGAAATGTTGTTGTTGGAGCATTCAAGAGATAGTCTGATGGAGGGGTGATGATTGTTGAATTTGTGATAGAAATGTGACAGGCTAGCTGGCAGTGACTTAGCCCAGAGGTTTTGAAGGGATAAAAGATGATTGGAGGACTTGGGATTCCCTTTCCTCACCAATCAGGCCCCAGAGACTCGCACTCCATGTGCCCTGATTGGCCCCTGGAGTCACCTGGAGGGGGATAAAAGGGGAAGTGTGGCTGACTCAGTGAGGGACTGCAAGGAAGGAGTTTCAAAGAGCTGGGCCAGCAGGGCAGGAGCAGTTGCCCCAGAAGAACCTGAAGGAGTGGGACCTGCAGGCAGCAGTTGGACTCTCAGCAGTGCAGTGTGTGGCTGGCAGGGAGGCTACCCACTGGGCTCCAGGATTGCCTACAAGAGGCTGTGGCCAGCAGGAGAGGCTCCCCAGCTCCAGCAAGGATCTGAGCAGTGACCTGAGAGGTTCCCAGCTCTTTCAGTAAGTGGCCAAGCAGCTTGATGCAAGGCAGGGGCTCCTGGAAGGTCAAGACCCCTACTAAGTAACCATAGTACAAGCACTGATGGCTAGGTGGCAGAGTTTTTGCCAACCATGTGGGAGAGCTGAGTTCAAGTCCCAGTTGGGGTGAGTGAACTTAATAGGGAGAAATTCTTTTTGCAGTAGAAAAGGGCCATTGTGTTTTACCCCTTTCTCCCCATCCAGGTACCTAGGCCCTATATTCCTTGTCATTTGACATTTTGTATTTTGTGCTTTTTATATTTTACCAACCAGTATTGTTTGTTCTGCTGTTTGTGTTTTATATTTTGGTTAACCCTGTCTTTGGTCAACTGGATGAATATGTCTATGATTGTAAGTGTCTAACCTTTGTTGAATCCTGCCCCCTCAGGCGTTGTAGTGTCCCCTATACCCCCTGGTTTATACTGGTTATGTTCCCAGTACTGTTCTCTCATTAAAAGGTATATGGTTAAGTCCCCATTGGTGGTCTGACTCTGCTCTACAGGGGGAGGTGAGTCCCTACACCTCCCACAGCGCTTGTGCACCTGCTTTGATCCCTTCAACTGGAGAGGGGGTACCTCTTGGAGTACCGCCTGGGTTACAGAAATCAATCAGAGACTGCAGGTTTTCAGTCCAAATGATGATGCCATCTACATATCTTAGATATAGTATGGGTTTAATGGTGCAGTTCTTGATGTGGGGCCATTCTGGTGCCCATAACTGTGCCAATAGTCTGAAGGAAGTGTTGGACATTGAAACTGAAGTTGTTGTGTGTGAGGATAAAGTGTATAAGTTCAGTGATGTCTTGAGGTCTATACTCTGAGTTGTAATCTTGCTTTTGTAGATATGTGAGGCAGGCCTGGATGTCATCTTATGCAAGGTGAAGTAGAATGTCACTGTGTGACTTAGACGGCTAAAACTTACAAAAGTATTGCATATCCTATGAGCCCAACTCTTCACTGCTAGACTCTTTGCTATCATTTACAGCCATGCAAGGAAGAAACCAAATACCACCAGGAGTAAAAACTCAGATCGGCTTCTCCCTTATACAGACTTGGCAGAGAGATAAATAAAGACACTCGGTACAAAGCAGGGGAGAATCAAGCCTTACTGTCCTCTGTCCACAGCTTGAAGAGTCAAGTCTTCAGTGCTGTTCATGTTCTGGAAATTCCACAAGTAAATCACCAATAAATCAGTGCCCCCTGACAGATGTTACACTTAAGACAAGATTAACTGGTCTTAAGTAGTGACCTGGCTGCATGTTCAATCAATTAATGGCATGATAAAACAAAGAATAAATGAAAAACCTATTACACAAAATACATTTAATAACTTTGTGCCTGATTTCTATCATGCCTCTAATTGAACATGTGGTCAGTGCCCAGCCTTTGGAGCACATAGGAGCCTTTCAAGATTCCTATATGCTCCAGAGGCTAGGAGCAGCCCCCACCTGACTGGGACTCCCAGCCTTGGGAGTGTATGGGGCACTCCCCCAGCTGGGAGTTCTGATCAGCAGGTGGGATTCCTAGCCAAGACAGCACAGGAAGCCAAGCTTGCTACATGCCAGTGCAAGGGAAGCCTGAGTTTGGGCTCCCCTTGCACTGGCATTATGCCAGGATGGGATCTGATGCAGGATCCCACAATTGTGCCTCCTGCCATGCTTGTGTGGCACAACAAGAAACATGATTGTTGGGATCCCTCATCGGTTCCCTTTGCAACTTTACTTGAGTGTCTGTGTGGCAAGGGCAACTTTGTGGCCAGATCCCAAAGCAGCAAGCCTACCTGCCTAGGACAGTCTGCCCTGTCTCTCCTGCCACAGTCTGGTTGTTTACTTGATTTATTAAGCGGGGAGGCTGTCCATTCCTTGCCCCAATGCCGGAAGTGTTATCCACGTCTTCGAACCTTCCCTATACCACAGCCCACGCCTCGCAGATGGCACCCAGATTATGATTACTTCCCCTGGCCTGAGGCTGGGGCAAATTCAGTCCATAATGGGGCTCCATTCACTCTTACACTCACTCCAGCCACCCTCTCACAAGGAGCCTCTTGCGCTCTGCCCCGCTCTCACAGGGGCCTCTTGCATACCTCCCATCCTGGCACACTCCACTGCCCTAGCTCCACTTGAGCAACCCCTTGTGGCCTTTTGGACTTAGCTACTCTTTCCCTATTACCACCACACAGCAACTTTAGTTCCCACAAGTTCCCCTCCTCTACGTGGCGTAGCCTTAGACCAGCATTACCCCAAGCTGCTCGCCAGGCAACTCTACACCACAGCCCAACATGGGGTCTCTTCATGATACTTACAACTAGTTACTCATGGGGCTGGCCCTTGCGCTGGTCTTCAGGCCTTCTCACAGTTCAGCCCTACTTGGCCCTCCTGGCATTTAGTTGAAACTGCCTCAACACGGGCAGCCCCATCAAGCCTCCCTACCCTGGCAGGGTGCAGTTTTAGGTCATGCCCAGGACCAAGGAGCCTCCATGGCACCCCCATATCTCCTGCCCTTACCTCCAGGATGTCCCTGCGCCATAGCAGCAAACTGCTGCCTCCCCCTGTATAAGCTGAGTCCTAAACTAGCCATTCTAATCAGGCACCTGCCAGATCCCTTAAAGTGGCAGGCAACCCAAGATGCACTGCCACAGTTTGTCAGGGGCCAGAATCAGAAGGAGCTTGGACCTTGAAGGCTTGAACAGTTCTTGCCTCGTTGTGCCTATTTGTCTGGTCTTCAGATACCAACCATACAGTGGAAATACATTGTTCTAAAGGCGATGTATTCTAGTAAACACAATATAAGATACTTATTGGCTATTTTAAAAGCAAGGGAAAAAGAATAAAACCAATTTGGTTCAGTTGATTAGAAAACAGAATGATTATATCACAGAAAACAATGTGCCTGTAACTTAACATAAGACACACTGATCTCTTAGAATTGCAGGCAGTCGGGCAATTTATACTAAAGTCTTGAATAACTCATCAGGATTTATTAATTACTCCACAATGCACTCTAGTGACTATAACTATATTCTGGTTTGACTTGCATCATAGCAGCCAAATTCATGGCAGTGCAGTGCATGTGATCTTTTTAATGTCTAGCAAGACCTTCTTAAATCTAGTTTAGATGAAGGCAGTTTCAGTGATAGATTCTGCAGGAAAACTATATGGACTTAAAGTGGCAGCCTAAATCTAGGAAGGCTCACTCTGTTCTTTACATTTTCAAAGAGCCTATTGACAGATGATTAAAGGAGCTGAAAAACAGAATAAATTCACTTATGGTACCTGATTCATTACTGCACTATTCCCAATTTGCCCCCACTGAATTTAATTGGTCAGATCCTCAACAGGTATAAATCACACTGTTCCATTGGTATCAATTTACCTGAATTTAGGTTTTGGCCCCATGGTGTCACACCAGCATAAACCTGGAACAGCCCACTAGTTAAGCAAAGCCATATGGTTTAGTAATTTAGCTGTCCTAATTATGTATGTTCCTAAAAATGACAAAGTAGAAAGATTTGTCAGCAAGGGGATCAGTATCCAACCTGCAAACCACAAGATCTGCTAAATTAGCAGGAGAGATGATGTTTATAAAATTTGATTGTTCCAAACATACTAACAGATGGTGTTCAGAATCAGAGACTAGAAATACTTAAGACAGTGAACACATTAACAAGGGCTATTTGGGTTTGAAAAGTTTTCATATTATCCAGCCAGTTCCCTCCATCAAAGCTGATTTCTGAGTATAGTTTCCCAAAGGTTAAAAGGCTGGCTGTTTTACAGTACTTATATGCTAAGATATTGACTCAATATCACAAACATTAGTAAAGGAATGAAAAAAGGTGCTTACCTAGAAGTTATTTCTAGTTGCCAGACTTAGGCCAAGATGCTGAAAAGAAAATTGGCTAATGTGTAGGAACCTACCTAATTAACAGTGGGAGTGGGCTGTGCAGTGGCTCCTTTAATTTTGAAGGTTCTCCTGTGCATTCCCCCCACACACATGCACACAGTGATTGGCAGAGGAGCCCCACTGCTTGCCACTTGTTCCTGATTGGCAGAGAGGCAAAAGCCACAGGTTTAAATATGGTATCATTTTTGCCATTCACCAGTGATTTAGCTAAGGGGCCCTGGCAGCCCTGCTGTCTGTTGCTGACACACCAGGAGGCAAAAACAGCACCATATTTAAAACAGCGGTTTTCACCTCCCCGCTGATCAGGAGTAATCAGTGAGCTGTGTTGGGGCATCCCTGCCAATTTTGCAGGCTTCACCATGCCCCCCCCCCCTTACTGCTCACTCCTGATCAGTGGGGAGGCAAAAACCACTGTTTTAAATATGGTGCTGTTTTTACCTCCTGGCCAGTCAGCAATAGACAGCAAGGCTACCAGGGCCCCATACCCAATCAGGAGCGAGCAGCAAAACCAGTGCCATATGTAAAACTGCAGGTTTTCCCTGGCTGCCAATCAGAAACAAACAGCGGGATCCCTCTACCAATCAGCTGGGCGGGGGTGGGGGCACAAAGGGGAAACCATCAAGATTAAAGGAGTTGCTGCACAGCCTGCTCCTGCCATGAATTTGGTAGATCCCTACTAATGAAAATACTGTAGTAGCTACTGAGCCACACCACATTTATCAAGTCAAGCATGAGTTCAAAGAGTACATACTGATTTTGCAGAGAAGAATAAGCAAATGCGCTTAGTTGTAGATGATGCTTATTCCAGCTCTCCCAGAGTTATAGTTGCAAATATTTCTACTAAAACACTTCGGGTGCTATTGAGGCATTGCAAATTGTGTTTGCCATATAAGTTTTATCTAAAAGCTCATTTTGTGTAAATGTCTGCAGTTTGTTTCTGAGGAACTTCAGATCCTCCTCAACCAACAGTTAGCTATTAAATATCAGATAATATAGCAAGATGCTTTATTCAGACACTCAGAAAAAAAGTGTGGAAGCCTGAAACAGAAGTTTACATTGCAGTCTATGTTTCACAGTGGAAGCTAACATGTACAATCAGCAACTTAAACAACAGCTAAGAATTAAATCAATTTAGTAACATAACAAAATGAACAACTATACATTGTGAAAAACTATACAATGTTACCTTACAAAATTAATTTGATTTATTACTCTGGATAACATCTTCCCAATAGAATACAGAATCAGAGGGTAAGGATCTAACCTACCCCTAACACTGAATCCAATGTAAAATTTTGCCATTGATTTCAGTGGTAGAGGAGCAGGTCTGAAAAACATTATTTTAAAAGTAGAGAAGAGGCAAATGCCCCATGGAGCACAAATGTTATGTGGTGAGTGGGTGGCTACTACACTTTTAAGATAGAATATTGTGAATGCTGAAGACATTTGTCAGTTGGAAACAGCTGCAGCCAGACGTGGTTGGAAAATTAATCCAAAAATGTAGTAAAACTGGATGCAGTTTGTAAATGAGGGACTCTCACACTGATAACTGGATCTATTTATAGGGTTGCTTTATTGCTTTTATTTATGGTTGCATGACCCACTTAAACTCAATGATAAATTCAGAGGCAGATTGGCTGATTAGATTTAGGGAAAAATGTTTAACTACATTGTTAAAAAAATGTATTTTTCCCCCTCTAAAAGCCTGTTTCCTTGAGCTTAATTGTATAAATGAGCCCATTTCATAATAAATACCACCATGTCATCAGCATCTGCGTTTAAATTGAAACCATATTCCTTATGATGCTCATTTAAATTATATTATAGTTTTTCTTTTTCTGACCTAGGCCTCATTTCTCTGTTAGTTGGAGAATTTCATTCCTCTAAGTAATTCTTTTGAAATAACCTACATGATTTCAGCAGCTGTCTTTGTCTCCAGCAACTAGCTTTATTAACCAGATGTACAAACAACTGAGTGTAGATATGTCTCTCCATAGTATGAACCTGAAACTTTCAGGGGTGTCAGGTTATAGTAGATGGTTGTGATGATGACCCAAAGGAGGTTTTCCTCAGTGACCTCAAGGTGGACAGCGAGAAAGAACCAGTGGCCCTTGAGTTAGGTGAAGGTGCACTTGACCAGGGTATGGGTCTGGCCCAGGCAAGGATTAAAGTGGGCCTGGCAGCGGTCCAGGTGGCTGGTGTAGGACGTCATCAGCCAGGGCAGGAGTGGGTAGGCAGGGTCCCTGATGATCAGGGTGGGACCATGATGCCGCCCAGCTTCAGGTCCAGCACCTGTTCTCTATGTCAAGGATCCCAGCAAGCTGACATTGGCACCCAGGGAGGGTGACTAGAGACCCTCTGGGTTAAAATACATGGGGAATGTGGCACAGGGGACACAATGGTAGGAATCTACTACAGACCCTGTAATCAGGAACAAGAGCTTGACCAGGGATTTGCCAGGGAACTGACTGAGGCTATACGCTCCCAGTGCATAGCTGTCATGGGAGACTTCAATTACCCAGTCATCTCGTGGGAAGAGCACTCAGCCAAATCTCAATGGTCACAAAGTTTCCTCACATGTGGATGAGCTCTATCTGACCCAAGAAGTCCATGGACCAACAAGTAAAGCACTGCTGGACCTGGTACTAGCTAAAGGGGAGGATCTAGTCAGTAACCTAAAGATCAAAGGAAAGCTGGGAGACAGTGACCATGAGCTGATCACTTTTATTATCACACCTAAGGACAGGAGGGCAATCCAGGCTGACCTTGACAGGCTCAGGAAATAGGCAGACAAGAACCTGGTGGTGTTTAACACCAAAAAAATGCAAGGTTCTCCACCTTGGGAAGAAAAAGCTGCAGTATGCTTATAGGCTCGGCAGAGCTACGCTGGCTAGCACTACGGAAGAAAGAGACTTGGGGGTCATCATTGACCACAAGATGAACATGAGCCTGCAATGCGATGCTGCAGCTAAAGTCAGCAAAACACTGGTTTGTATCCATAGATGCTTCTCAAGCAAATCCCAGGTCATCATTCTCCCATTGTACTCGGCCTTGGTGAGGCTGCAGCTGGAGTACTACGTTCAGTTTTGGGCTCCACAATTCAAAAAGGATGCGGAGAAGCTTGAGAGAGTCCATAGAAGAGCCATGCGCATGATCAGAGGTCAGGAAAACAGACTTTACGACGACAGGCTGAGAGCCTCAGGCTCTTTCGCCTGGAAAAGCGCAGGCTCAGGGGTAATCTGATGGCCACCTATAAGTTTATCACGGGTGCTTACCAGGATCTGGGGGAATGTCTGTTCACCAGAGCGCCCCAAGGGATGACAAGATCAAACAGTCACAAACTCCTCCATGACCATTTAAGGCTGGACATAAGGAAGAACTTCTTTACTGTCTGAGTCCCCAAGGTGTGGAATAGACTGCCGCCAGAAGTGGTTCAAGCACACCTCCAGGACAGCCTCCCTGACAGTGGCCTTGCCCACGCCAAACAGGTGGCCTACATACTGGAGGCTGGTGGGTGCGGCCAGCTTCAGCAATAACACTGCCAGGCAGATGTTGGTGGGGAGGGCCAGGCACATGCTAGTGTCCTGGAATTCCAGGTGGGGCCAGAGCTGCTGGAGCAGGTTCCAGAAGGTGGCCCAGGTCAGCCAGTAGGTATCTACCCACTGCTCATCATCCCAGGTCTGCTGGACAAGGTCCTGCAACCAGTTTGGTGCTGCCACAGGGGGCTCAGAGATGGCAAAGCTGGAGGCCCAGAGGGGCAATGGCAGCCCCAGCAGTGGCCTCATGGAGCCTCTTATTGGCATCCCTGACAGCAGCAGCTGCACAGTGGCAGTGGCCCTGGGTGGGTGTGCTGCAGGTGGGCAGGCAATGGGTGGTCATGGGAGAGCCCAGCAGGGTGAAATGGGCATGGGCCAGCCATTGGTCAGCATGGAACCCTTCATGATCACCTGAAGGGTTACTGTGGCAGTGCTACATGTCCCTACCCCCAACAGTTGAGGAGGACATCTCTGCTGGAATTGATGTGTTCCTTGGGATGTGAGAGGCCTGTACCAACCTGGCTGTGGGGACATGGGCTGCTCAATAAAGTTTGGCACTATGTCCAGCCTCCCTGCATGCTGTGGGGGGAACCCAGGGCCAGGAGAGTGTGGGAAGGCTAGACGGGCTGGGGCAGGGGCCAAGACTGGGATGGGGAGGGAGGGCCCTCCCCACAGTGCAGGGCTTACCACGTGTCTGCGGTTGGTGAAGCTGGTGGTTTGGTGCAGTCCTCCCCATCAACAATGGCATCCGTCTGCACCCAGTGTCCTGGGCCCATGGTGCGTGGGGTGTAGGTGCCCAGCTGGGGACCCACCCCCAAGGGTGGAGCTGATGCTGCTGATGGCCAGCAGTGACATGACCTGAAATTCCTTATGGTGGAGTCTGGAGCTACGCAGCTGTTGAGGCAGGTGCTGGCCAGAGTTCCCCAAGCTGCTGGTGGCTGCACAACCAGAAAGGTGGGCAGGACAGGATGCTGAACACCACAGAGGCAAGGTCAAGGTGCAGCACAGGCTCAGGTAGGCTTCCCATGCTGGTAAAAATGGCATGGCTGCGGCCTGGGTCCCAGGACACCAAAATGTGGGTCAGCTGCTGCATAAAGGCCATGGTCCTGCAGGCATGGACAAACCAACAGTTGTGGTCTGTCATGGCCACCCACTGTGCCCACAGGGCCTTGACCTTCATGCAGCATTGCCACACAAATTGGGAGTGCCTGTGCTCCTGCATCCCACTTGACAAAGCCTCGTAAATGTGGATATTTGAGCACTCACTCTGTCCAAATTTGTGCATTACCTCTGCGTCACCCAGAGTGCCCCAAGATCACCAACCTCCTCCTGGATCCAGTTGGGGCCCCAGGTAGAGGGCATGGACATGTGCACATGGGTGATTGCAGGCCTAGATGGGGAGAAGGAGGCCATCATGGGTCCTGAACCAGTTTTCTGGACTCTTGCGCAACTGTCCCACTGTTGCCAGCCATGGGCAGCTGCCAGCAACACCTAGCACAGGGGCACAGCATGGGACTGGCAGCCATGTGGCAGAGGCTATGCTCCACAGCACCTGCAGGCACAGGACAGGCTGCTGGAGGTCTATAGCAGGCAAGTGGCCCTAGCCCTCCTGCCAGAAGCAGCCTGCAGGCAGTCCTAGAGTACTGATTGGCTGGCCAGGGCTGCAGCAGCCTGCAACAACTGTTTTGCACCCGGCTGGCCTGACAGCAGTGCCCTGGCAGCCACAAGGCTGTGCAGGGCCAAGCAACAGCAAAGGGCTGCAGAAAGGCAGGCACAGCTCACCTGTGGCCTTCCCAGGGGGGCACACAGGGCCTGCGGTGCCCTCAGACTGCCTGTGATGGGCTCCTCAGGGCATTAAATGACTGTGGGCTCTTATAGCCTGCAGTCAGGGTCTACCACAGAAGCAACTCAGCCCTGGAGCAAGAGAGGCTCCTAGGTTGCAGCCCTGGGGCTGGCCTCATGCCCAATGGTGATGCATAGGGGGTGCGTGTGCACCCTGTAAGAGCACTGGTGCACCCCCTGTCAGCCAGCATTCCCAGGCAGGGGGGCAGGCGAGAGATCTGGTACCCCCCTTGAGATTTAATAGATTTCATAGACATTAGGGCTGGAAGGGACCTCGGGAGATCATCGAGTTCAGCCCCCTGCCCAAAGGGCAGGAAGTCAGCTGGGGTCATAGGATCCCAGCAAGATAA
>NW_017728922.1:16046814-16049016 GCF_001723895.1 Crocodylus porosus
GCCTCAGTCAGTTCCCGGGCGAACTCCTGGTCAAGATCCTGTGTCATGTCTACACTTGCATTACTGCACAGTTACTAATTGCAATTAGATTTGATACCTGCATTTGTTTTGATGAGTAGGGATTTTTGCTGCACAGTAAGTGTGCACATGTGTAGATGCACATGCGTACTGCGCAGTAAACTAGGCAACTGTGCAGTAACACGTCTCGTGTAGATGCACCCACAGTCATGTTTTTACACACTATTTCTCTGAGGTTTAACTCAGTGAAATACTTGTTTGAAAAGCCAGAGCTCCAGGAGAGAGGTAAGTTCATTGGAGTGTCATGGAGTTTTACATCAGCCCTCTCCTTACCAGTTAGCCAACCATGTGTGGTTGTCTCATCCAAATGGAAAGCAAAGCCAAATGGTTCCCATTAGATTTAATCATGGTGACAAATGCAAAGAACAGAAGTAGAAAGTTATTTGGTTGGTGAGCTAGGTATATGTTTAAACAAACTTGCATATAAGCCTGTAATCAGTGTAATTGTGAAAGACCCAAATTGAGAAAAATATTCAAAGCAAGCTGAAAATCAGGGTTAATCTATGTTCTGAAGCACTGCAACTGGAGACCTGCTGAAATTTTTAGTAGCAATTTAAACTAACAGATTCAGTATAATACACCAGTACTGCTGTGAGCATGCATATTTCACAGCATGCACCAGCTTCTTTGGGATTTCCTGCATATCTGGACTGAGACATACCTGGTCAACATATTTAGTTATTTGTCTGACAGACAGCTGTCCTGAGAAATGAGATGATTTTTCAGAGGTATTGGCTGAGCTATGTGGCAAGGCAGTTAAAGCAGGACTGGGCTGGGCTATAGGGAAACGAAGTGTTTGCCTAATGCTTCAAAATGAACTTCATGGACAGTGCTGAACCCTGTTGAGTAAGTACAAATGTAGAGCTTTTCATACTGTACACACAGACTTCTACCATGTGAGCTAAAGGCAGAATTATCTCTGCAAAAAGAGCAAGCCCCACAATTGCTAGCACCGGCCCTTTTAGAATAAACTAGTCTAACACACTATGTATTACACTAATGTATCTGAGATATTACTACCAAAAATCCTACACAAGTTAGTTACTACACAATTCAGGTGGAACAGATTAAAACACAAACAGTAGGTCTACATACATATACATAAAATATCAGGAGTCAGGGCAGCGGGCAAGCTAGGTAGTAGGGCAGTGCAAAGCTTTGCCGGCTGCTTCATTTTGACACTGTTTCGACTCATTTCAAACTCAAAACATCAAAATGAAACAGAGGGCTTCAAAATAGCCTCGAAACAAAATGAGGGCAGTCTAAACACTTCAAAAATTTCAAAACATTTCGAGTTTTGAAGATGAAGCTGGGCTTGCCTGCAGGGAAACAGAAAGTAAGAAGAGGGAGGGGGAAGCGAGGGCAAGAGGGGGAAGGACTGCTCTCATATTGACTATGTAGCTGGCCAGTGACTGTGATCCTTCCCTGAGGTCCCTACTGATCCCAGTACTCTGGGGGAGGGATGGAAAAACAGCATAAAAGGCAGCATTGTTTGAATTGTCCCACTTTCTGCCTTGGTGTCAGTTACTGAGCTGTGTGTTTCACTTGCTCAGCATCATCAATGACGACTACTAGCACTGATCTTCTCAAGGCATGAAAATGCATGCCCACGGCAGCTGGGGGGGCATGGTGGTGGCAGGAGCAGGGTGGCAGTAAGTGGGGAGCTACCACAGACACTGTTGGCAGTGTCGACAGCAGGGGGGAGGTTGGCAAGTGCTGACCAGGAGTCAGCAACCACTCGCAGACACTGCCAGCAGCATTAGCGATGCCCAGTGGCAATCACTGACTGCCTGCAGATGCTGCTGGCAGTGGGGTGGGGTAGGGTGGGGTGGCAAGCAGCAACTGCCCGCAGGCACCACCGACACTATCAGCAGCACCTTTTTGTAGGGGGTGCACCCCCATGTTCAGGGGGTTCACATGCACCTGTGTGCACCCCCATTGCCAATGTCTCAAGGATTTCCTACTTGCTAGACTAGGCTAGCTTAGTAAGAGGGATTTCAGAATACTTTTCTGGCTTTTTATTTCTTCCACCTGCTTTTATTTTATTATTATATTCATTGATTTATTCTTTTCAATTTTATAATTATATTGGATAGGATTACAATAGAATTTAATTTCTATAGG
>NW_017728922.1:16049116-16051884 GCF_001723895.1 Crocodylus porosus
TCATTGATTTATTCTTTTCAATTTTATAATTATATTGGATAGGATTACAATAGAATTTAATTTCTATAGGAAGGCAAATATATTTATATTTTATTTCTATACATTTATACTTTGCAGCACACATACATTATAGAATTTATATAGGAAGAAAGAGATATTTATATTTTTTCATATACATTTCTACTTTGCGTTGCACTCACTCACATTATTGAATTTATATAGAGGAAGGACATTCTATTCTTCATATTTGTTGTTATACATTTCCACTACACACACATTATTGAATTTATAAAGGAACACAAATAAATGTATATATTTGTAGAAAAGCATGACATGAAACACACCATAAAGTGTGATGGAAAGACAGGTGGTGGCAAGCCTTCAGAGAAGGGTGGAAGAGGGGGTAGAGGGAGAGGTGGGAGTTCCTCCCCCCCACCGAACTGAGATGCAGCCTCTTTCCTCCAACTAGAAGGGATGAGGCTTCCACAAGCAGCACAAAGAGGGGAACGGTGCCAGTGCTATTGCCTGTGCCCGAGACTGCATCCCTTCCACAAGCACCAGCCAGAACCCCCCCAAAACCATCACCATGACAACAACAAGCACCAGCACCAGCATTAGTGTCCTCCACCCCTATTTCACTTCCCATGCTGAGCTGGATCTCAATGCCCTAGCAAGGGAAATTCTGGGGAAGGAGGGCGAATCATCTGAGTTTGTCCTCCACACCCCTCAAAGTTCCCCTGAAGCCAGGTAGTCTTCCCCAGAAGGCACTTTGGAGGAGGTTGACGTAGAGGTGTAAGCAAGTAAGCAGGTAGGGTGGTCTGGGATCATTTTGAGCTGGCAGATGATCCCACATACACTATCTGTCTGCACTGCCGAGCCAAAAGCAGCTGGGGCAAGGGAACAAAACACATGAGCACCACAGGGATGCTCATGTGTTTCAAGGAGATGGGTGCAGTGAAAACTGCAGGGATGGTGGCCTCTGCTGATAGGTGCAGGGGAGTCTGGGTTCCAGGGTCCTGCACATCCAGCTGTTGACAGGCAAAACTCATGACATGGGTGTTTGTGCAACTGACTGTGTCTGTCTTGGGGCACAGGGGGGTGAAAAAAATACTACTGCAGGCCTGCTAGGCCCTGCTGCAGCCACAAAGCCTGGCAGCTGTTAAGGAGACAGGTGCAGGGGGGTTCTGGGGCCCTGCACCTCAGGCTGCTGACAGGCAAAACTCGTGACATGGGTGGGTGACACTGGGTGTGTGTTAAGATGTGCCCTTCCTGGCACTAGGGCCTCTGCACAGTGGGGTCTCCTCCTCCCCTATAGCTGAATTCTACTCCACCACTTCACATGACAACAGGTAAGACAATCTGGTGTCCTTTTAGTAGGACAACTGTATAGGTAGAGAAATGTATTTTAGCAAGCTTTTGGGTTGAAAAAACCTTTGTCAGGGTGAGAAAGCACCTGCAGTTGGTGTATCTGCTGGTCCTGAATGAAAGGAATAGTAAAGAAGCCAGAGATTGACCTGGCATGCAGTACAGGCAAGAAAGCCAGTCAGTGACAATAGAAATGGAGGCATCAGGGGGTGAGGGACAGGATAGGATGGGGTGGGGAGAGGGAGGAAGATGTAGCAGTGCAGGTAAAATTGCAGAGTCAGATGTGCAGCAGGTTGCAGTGTGTCAGAATTCTACTGTGTATGGTGAGTCCATGAGTTTCTGTCCCTACCACCTACAAGGCTGATAAAGTGAATTTCATAGGCCCAGCTCTGAGAAGTGATTTGTAAATTCAAACAAGCACCTAACCTCATCACCAGAACTGAAGCCAACTTCCTACAGCTCAAAACATAAAACCTGCCAACTATCTCCAGTAACCCCACAAACTGCATACCAGAATCTATCAAAGACAATGATACCCAACTACCTGTGGGGGCACATTCCTCACCAAAAAAATACTCTGCCTCCAGTCTCTCAGGCCTGATCCTGAGAGCAAACAATTTACAAACCATTTTTCACAGCCGGACCTATGAACTTCACTTCATCAGCCTGCTACATACAGAAACTCATGGACTCAATATAGATTAGACAGTGGAATTCTGACAAACTGCAACCTGCCAGACACCTGGCTCCCCAAGTACATCTGCACTTTTACCTGTGCTGCTACACCCCCTTCCCCCACCCACCCCAGCCTGTCCCTCACCCCCTGAACACCTCCATTTCCATTTTCACTGACTGACTTTCTTGCCTGCATGGGCACGCGCTGCACCCCGAGGGTCCCCTTGGGCTCTGCGGCCCCCCCATCGGGCACCACTGAGGCCTCCACCCAGACAGAGCCCATGGTGCTGGCCACTACCCAGACAGACTGCCAGCATCTGGGAACAGGAGCTAGGTCACCCCCATCTGTGGGGTATGTTCCCTAGTGAGGTCTCTGAAGTGCCAGATGAAGGAGCTCTCGGCAGAGGTGAGCAGGCTTTGCACCATCGGGGCCCACAAACAGGTGATTGATGATTACTACCAGACCCTTCACCAGACAAACACAGAGGGAAGTGCACAGAAGCCCATCATCAGGAAGATGGACAACACTGAGACCAACCTCGAGTCCCCTCCTAGAGTTGCCTGGAAGATGTTTGTCTTTGGCCCCAAGGCATGCAGTGCCAGGGTCACTTCCCGTTGGAACGGTGGAACAGGTCTGCGCTTCTCACAGCATCAGCAGAGTCAACAGCGGAAGCACTGTTAGGCGACATATCTTAGGCTAGATATCAGGAGGCGCTACTTCACAGTCA
>NW_017728922.1:16051984-16053836 GCF_001723895.1 Crocodylus porosus
CTTCTTTAGTATTCTTTCCATCCAGGAAGAGCAACAGACACACCAACTGCGGGTGCTTCCTCAGCCTGACAAAGGGCTTTTCAACACAAAAGCTGGCATCCCTGGCAGCTAAGCTCAGCTCACCTGGAGCCTCACAACTCCACTACAAACAGCAAGCCTCAGGCCTATCAAAGATGTGACAGGTCTGGGCTTTCCCCAGCCAGGACTGTGTGCATGCATGCATTACCTGGAGATTATGGCACCTCTTACCCACCTTTCACCAAGGGATCATTGGTCCTGGCATTTACAGAGCTGCCACACCAAGAGCAGTCCCACCAGGCCTCCCTACCCTGACAGGGTGCAGTTTTAGTGGTTGTGCCCAGGACCTTGGGTCTCCTCCTTCCCCATAGCCCCAGCCCATACCTCCAAGGTCATCCTGGCAGAGGAGTGAGCTCAGCAGGGGCATGTTCTTCCCCTGCTGGCTGGTGATGCAGTGAGCAGTGCCCCTCCAGCTGAGAGTGGGGCATTAACTGGTTTTTAAAAAAGGAAAAAAGGAAATAGGTGCAGATAGAGTGAGGAGGTTGGCACTCAGTCCATCTGCAGGTGGAGCTTGGGAACCCCAGCAGTGGGTGTTACCTTCAGAAACACCAGCTGCTGCACCAAACCAGGATCCAAGCAGGTGCAGTGGGGTGTTAAACACCCTCTCACTTAGAGGCTGGTGGAAAGGACAGGTGTCACCAGGCAACCATGGCCAGATCCTGCTACGTCTGGCTGTGGCTTGCCCAGTAGGCCAAGGGATCACAGTCCAATGGTTCCACATCCTCTGTGAAATAGGTAGCCACCAAAGCCTTGGTGCTACCTGCCCGAGGCCAGGGTCTGGTGTGTTTGGACCTCAGCATTGCCCTCGGCCCACATTGGCAGTAGCTGGCATGGAGGAGACGTGCTGGTGCTGGTGCTGGTGCTGGGAGTGCTGGCATGGGACAGTGGATTCACCTCTTCCACATCCCCTCGCCTCTGCCCTTCTGCCTCCCTGTTCACCAGCACCTGCGTCCAGTGATCAAGGGTTTTGGTGCTGCCAGTGCACATGCTCCCCTTCACCCTCAGGTCACATATGCACACCAGTATTGTGGACTGTACTGAACCACAAGGGATCCAGCCATCTCCTGATGCCATCCTTCAGCCACCTCAGCAGTGCCTACAAGTCTGGTGACAGCAGCCTGCCCCAGCCAGAAACACTTATCCCCTGACATGTCTTCATTTGGTTCTCCAGTTCCCTCACTATGGGGACCACCTGGCTAAGGGGTGCTGAGGGTCTCGGTGGCCTTGAGAGAGGGTTTGAAGACCACCAAGATCTGGTAGATGGTACCCCAATTCTGACCTCATGAAGGAACACCTTAAGAGGCTGGACACCTTCAAGTCAGCCAGCCCTGACAGTTTATACCCCAGAGTACTCAAGGAGCTGGCGAGCATCATAGCCCCTGGCATGGATCTTCAAGAACTCCTGGTGCTCTGGTGAAGTGCCCAAGGACTGAAAGAAAGCCAATGTTGTGCCTATCTAAAGCGTCCACACCTGAGGATAGGAGGGTAATCCAGGCTGACCTTGACAGGCTCAGGAAATGGGCAGACAAGAATCTGATGGTGTTTAACACAAAAAAATGCAAGGTTCTCCATCTTGGGAAGAAAAACCTGCAGCATGCTTATAGGCTCGGCAGAGCTACGCTGGATAGCACTACACACAAAAAGGACTTGGGGGTCATGATTGACCACAAGATGAACATGAGCCTTCAATGTGATGCTGTGGCTAGTAAAGCAAGCAAAACACTGGCTTGCATCCATAGGTGCTTCTCAAGCAAATCCCAGGACATCATTCTCC
>NW_017728922.1:16054087-16061240 GCF_001723895.1 Crocodylus porosus
GCTGACTTCCTGCCCTTGGGGCAGGGGGCTGGACTCGATAATCTTCCGAGGTCCCTTCCAGCCCTAATGTCTATGAAATCTATGAAACCCCACTCAGCTCTGTTCAGGGGGCCACTGATCCCAATCTCCCTGAGCAAGACCATCTCATGGATGGCCTTCTGTTGCTCTACCAGCCTTTCCAGCATCAGGTATGTGGAGTTCCACCAAATCTCCACATCCTGCATGATTTTGTGCTGTGGGATGCTCAGCTCTGCCTGTTTTTCCTGCAGCATCTTGCCCCCCTTGATCCTGTGATGGAAGTAGCCCTCAACCTTTCTGCATTTTGAAATGAGCTGGCTCATACTGGTAGTGGTGGTGGTGCCATCCCCAGCAGCCATGTCTCCCTCCAAGGCATCTCTGACTATGAGGTGGAACTTGTGTGCCACACAGCGGATGCCAAGAAAGTTTTCATTATGAACCACTTTGACCATACTGGCCCCATTGTCGGTGACCATGAACACATGAGTGAGCCTGGCCTGTCCAACAAGCCACCCCTCTACCATGGAGTTCATGGCCCCAGTGATTTCTGTTGCCATGTGGGACTCATCCAGCACCTCAGCCTGGATGAGAGACCACCGATGGGCCTGACTGATCACACCAGTGCCCTGTGAGAGAGAGGTAGGCATGATCGCCACCCCAGCTGCTCCAGATGTTGGAGGTGAAGTGCAAAGCTACCTGCAGACCTGCCTTGTGCAGCTCCTCCCTCAAGTACTCCCTGCATGCCTCATATAGGGAGGTCACCACTGTCCTGCTAAAGGTGATGCATGCAGGCACTTGGTAAGATGGGTCCATGAGTGCCATGAGCTTCCTGAACCCTGGCCACTCAACTAGGAAGAAGGCCTGGCTATCCAGAGCAAGCATTTCCTGAATGGTCTGGGTCATCTTGCTCACCTTGGGAACATGTCCCCCTCTATCTACAGCTTTCCCCCACTGCTCCAGGGTGGTCTGCCTCTGCTTTGGGGGGGACAGGGGCTTTGGGGCATGTGGGGGACTTTCCTTTGGGTGCTCTTGCACTAGTGCCAGGCTGAGCAGGAAGAAGGGCAAGGGGGTGCTGCCTCCTGAGATGCAGCAGCATCACCATGGTGGTGAAGTGTTTGACCTCCTTGCCCCGGCTGATCTGCCTTTGGCAGTGCTGTTGGATAGCAAACCTGGGATCATCTGACAGCTCAAAATGATCCCACAATACACTATTCGCCCGCTTCTGGGTTGAGGGTGGGGATCCTGCTTTATCCCCCTCTTCAGCAGGCTGAGACACAACAGCAGGAGGAGCTGCCTCAGCTGAGCCGCTTTCCTGAGCCTCCTCAACCTCAACCTCAACCTCCTGCACAGTGCTTTCTGGAGAAGGAGACCTGGGTCTAGGGGAACTTTGAGAGGTGTGGAGCAAAAGCTCAGATGTGGTGCAGGGACATCAGGTACTGCTCCCACCTCCTTGGTTCCACTGACAGCAGAAGCCTCATGGCTGCTTGGGAAAAGGATGCATCTATGTTTAGGGTGGAAGGATCTTGCAGCTCTATCTCTCCTCCTACCCCCTCTAGCCCCTCTCTCTCCCCTGCCAGAAGACCTGCCACCTGCCTTTCCAACACACTTCAATTAATCTTTCCTGTGCTGCAAAGGTTGTGTGTGTGTGTGTGTGTGTGTGTGTGTGTGTGTGACTCTTTGTGTTGTGTGTTTTCTTTCCTTTGTGTTGCATGCACTGGACTCTTCTTTGATTGATTAGGATTGATTGATTACTAAGAGCTATATAAAATATGTGCTGTCTGTCTTCTTCTGTGCTGTGATGTATTTACTTATTACGAATTATGAATGTGAACTGTGCCTTGTTCTGTGTTTTATGTTTTCTTTCCTCTGTGTTCGTGCACTGGACTCTGCTTTGATTATTAATAACTATATATGGTGTCTTCTTCTGTGATGTGCTATTAATATCCAGCAGGTTGTAGTGTGTCAGAATTCCACTATATTGAGTCCATGAGTTTCTGTACCTAGCAGGTTGACGAAGTGACGTTCATAGGCCTGGCTGTGAAACGTGGTTTGTAAATTCCCTCTCAGGATCAGGCCTGAGAGACTAGAGACAGAGTGGGGTTTTTGTGAGAAATGTACCCCCACAGGTAGTTGAGTATCATTGTCTTTGATAGATTCTGGTATGCAGTTTGTGGGGATACTGAAAGGGGCTGACAGGTTTTGTGCTTTGACCTGTAGGAAGTTGGCTTCAGTACTGGTGATGAGGTTTGGTTAGCAAGTTTCAGTACTCATTTGAATTTACAAACCACTTTTCAGAGCCGGACCTATGAACTTCACTTCACCAGCCTTGTAGGTAGTAGGTAAAGAAACTTGTAGACAGTGGAATTCTGATACACTACAACCTGCTGGATATCTGACTCCCCAGGTACTTCTGCACTTTTACCTGTGCTGCTACATCCCCCTACCCCCCACACCCAAGCCTATCCCTCACCCCCTGACACCTCCATTTCCAGTGTCACTGACTGGCTTTCTTGCCTGCATTGCATGTCAGCCTCTGGCTTCTTTACTATTCCTTCCATCCAGAAACAGCACACAGACACACCAACTGCAGGTGCTTCCTCAGCCTGACAAAGGACTTTTTAACCTGAAACCTTGCTAAAATATATTTCTCTAACTATTCAGTTTGGGTTTTTTAGTAATAAATATATAAACATAAAAACACAACATAATCCATCACACACCACAAGTAAAACATTATTTATATATCCAACACAACATCTGTTTTTCTTCCATTCAATTATTTTATAAAAAGAAAGGCTCTGTCACAGTTTGCCTGCCTGAGATACTACTGGTGCTGCTGCTCGCTAAGTTAACATTTGCACTGGCGTTCGCATAAGGCGAGCGCACGGTAGCGGCCCAGAAAGGCACCTCCAACAAGCGAGAGTAGTAGACTCAGCCCTGCGGACATGGTGCAGATGTGGAGCACATCTGCTAGGGGCCCCACCCCAGCAGCGCCACCTGCCGTGGGCTTTTCTGAGGCCTCCACCCAGACAGAGCTTCTGCTAGGGTCAGCAGCCCCTTGTCCCCCTGTCTGTGAGGGAGCTTCAGTGGGGTCCTGGAAGTTGGTGAGAGGGGGAGGGGCCTGGTGGTTCCCTTGCCTGTCCCTCCTGTGCCTGACTTAGGGCTCTGGAGGAGCAGGTATGGGAGCTCCAGGCTGACGTGAGCAGGCTGTGGGGGATCAGGGCTGCAGAGGAAAAAATTGATTCATATTTCTGTTCACTGCAGGACCAGTCATCCAGAGTACGGTCCCCCCAGAAGACGAGTTCAATACAGGAGTGGCAGAAGGTATCCACCAGATTCAGGGCTGCTCGGGCTAGTGTGGTGGAGGCTCCCCAGGTACAATTGAGGAACAGGTACGAGGCGCTGGCAACTGTGATGGAGAAGGATGAAGAGGATGCCTCCATCAGCAAAGACGCCACTCCACATACAACACAGACGGCGCAGAGAGGGAACATCAGGAGAAGGAAACTCTGGGTCCTCGTCATCGGGGGACTCCATCCTAGGGGGAGTGGAGGGTCCCATCTGCCGACCTGACCCCATGGCATGAGAGGTCTGCTTCATGCCTGGGGCTCAGATTCGGGACATCACAGAGAGGATCCCAGCCTACATTCGACCTTCAGACCAGTACCCCATGGTTCTCATCCATGTGGTAACGAATGACGTGGCCAGAAGCAACCCAGACCACATCATGAAGGACCTTGAGGCCCTGGGGGACAAGCTCAAGGAGACGGGAGCACAGGTGGTATTATTCTCTATTCTCCTGGTGAGTAGGCATGGACAGGGACATGAGGCCTGCATTGGCGAGGTCAACCGGCGGTTACAGAGTTGGTGCCTCCAGGAAGGCCTCGGGTTCCTGGATAATGACCCACACTTTTGTGCAGGGGACTTGCTTGGGTGGAATGGTCTACCCCCTCTCCTAAAAGCAAGCGTGTCTTCTCTTCCAGGTTGGCTGATCTCATGTGGAGCGCTTTAAACTAGTTTTGCCGGGGGATGGGACCACAGAAAGATGTGAGGACACCTCCCAACCAAGACAGGTGACATATACAAGGAATACCCAGGAAAGCAGCAGGGGCCCAGATAGTCCTGAGAATTGGGGGGTGGCATACACACCAATTCAAGGCCTTAAATGCCTCTATACCAATGCTCATAGTATGGGGAATAAGCAGAAGGAACTCACCCTCCAGATAGCTAGTTCAAACCCAGACATAGTAGGGCTCACAGAAACCTGGTGGGATTCATCCCATGACTGGGTGGTCAACATTAAGGGCTATAGGTTATATAGGTGGGGTAGAACAGGGAGGAAAGGTGGGGGTGTGGCACGCTACACATCCTCAACCAGCAGGATGGTGTCAGAGGAGGGGCAGGCTAAAGTGCTCTGAGTCAGGATACAGGGGGGTCATGGGGAAAGGGACTTAACAGTGGAGGTCTACGACAGACCTCCCAACCAAGGGGAAGAGCTGGACCACGAATTCTTGGGTCAGCTTGTGGAGGCACTTAAGGCAAGGGATGTAGTTGTCATGGGTGATCTAAATTACCCAGACCTGTCTGACTGCTCACGGAGGTTCCTGGCTGAGATACAGGACCTCCACTTAACCCAAGAGGTACACAGTTCTCCCAGGGGGAATGCCCTGCTGGACCTGGTCCTGGCCACAGGCGACAACCTGGTGAGGAGACTCCAAGTCCTCGACCACCTGGGCAATAGTGATCATCACTTGCTGGAGTTCACCATCCAGTGCAGGGTGTCAAGGGCCTGCAGCAAGGCAGTAGCCTTAGACTTTAAGAGGGCCAACTTCAATGAGCTGAGGCAACTAGTGGGGGAGGCACTAGGGTTCCTGGAAAGTAGGGAAACTGGGTGCCCAAGATGAGTGGTCATTCCTTAAGGAAAGGATACTCAGATTCCAAGGGCTGACAATCCCAACAAGAAGCAAAGGGGGCAAAAGTGCCCAAAAGCCCCCCTGGCTCACCAAAGGCATTCATGAATGCCTGATTGCCAAAAAGGAGGAGTACACCCAGTGGAAGGGAGGGGCTATCACCAAAGAGGAGTATACCTCCACCGCTCGGGTCTGTAGAGGGGCTGTTAGGAAAGTTAAGGCAGATACAGAACTAGGGCTAGCATCAAGGATCAAGGATAACAAAAAGTCCTTTTTTAGATACATGGAGAGAATGAAGAAGGGCCCGGGTAATGTGAGGCCCCTGCAAGATATGCTTGACAATCTGGTGGTCACACCAAAGGAGAAAGCAGACCTCTTTAATGATTATGTCGCTTCTATTTTCTTGTGCAGGGACCAGGACTCCCACACCAAGATTCAGGATGGACTCAGGAGAAACTCCGCCAAGTCTAGGGTCAGGGAGGACCATGTTAGAGAACTTCTGGAGGGGCTGGACATGTTCACATCAGCAAGTCCAGATGCTCTCCACCGCAGGGTGTTGAGGGAATTAGCAGGGGTTATCGTGGGGACCCTAGCATGGCTTTACAAGCACTTGTGGTGCTTTGGCCAGGTGCCAGACAACTGGAAGAGGGCCAATGTGGTCCCCATCTTTAAAAAAGGGAAGAGGGAGGACCTGGGCAACTATAGGCCCGTTAGTCTTGCTTCAATCCTAGGGAAGCTCTTTGAGAAGATTATCAAGGAGCACATCTGTGATGGGCCAGCAGCAGAGATGATGCTCAAGAGCAACCAGCATGGTTTCGTTAGGGACAGATCCTGTCAAACCAGCCTGATTGCCTTCTACAATCAGGTCACAAAATCACTGGGCGCAGGTGTTGCGGTGGACGTAATCTTTCTGGACTTCAGGAAGGCCTTTGACACTGTCTCCCACCCCATTTGAATTAAAAAGATAGGTGACTGCTGCACTGATGCCTACATAGTCAGATGGATTGCAAATTGGCTGAGGGGTCAAACTCAGAGGGTGGTGGTGGACAGGTCATTTTCAACCTGGAGGGATGTGGGCAGTGGGGTCCCCCAGGGCTTGGTCTTTGGGCCTGCACTGTTCAATTTCTTTATTAGTGACTTGGACAATGGGGTGAAGAGCAGCCTGTTTAAATTCACAGACGACACCAAGATTTGGGGTGAGGTGGGCACGCTAGAAGGGAAGGACAGATTACAGCAGGACCTGGACAGGTTACAGGGGTAGGCAAATGAAAACAGGGTGGGATTCAATACTGACGAGTGCAGGGTGCTGCACTTGGGCAGTAGGAACCAGCAGCATACCTATAAGCTGGAGAACTTCCTTCTTGAAAGCAAGGTGGCAGAAAGAGATCTTGGAGTCATTACTGACTCCAAGATGAACATGGGCTGACAACGTGAAAACAGTCATTACGGCTAACTGTACCTTGTCCTGCATCCACAGATGCATCACAAGCAGGGCCAAGGAGGTGATCCTCCCCCTCTATGTGCCACTGGTCAGGCCGCAGTTGGAGTACTGCATCCAGTTCTGGGCGCCGCACTTCAAGAGGGATGTGAACAGCATTGAGAGGGTCCAAAGAAGGGCCACTCATATGATCTGGACACAGCAGGGCAGACTCTATGAGGAGAGGCTACAGGACCTTAACCTGTTCAGCCTTCGCAAGAGAAGGCTGAGAGGGGACCTGGTGGCCATCTATAAACTTACTAAGGGGGACCAGCGGGGTTTGGGAGAAACTTGTTCCCCCAAGCACCTCCCAGAGTAACAAGGAACAACGGCCATAAAGTTGCTAGACAGTAGCTTTAGACTAGACATTAGAAGGCACTACTTCACAGTCAGGGCAGCTAGGATCTGGAACCAACTTCCAAGGGAGGTGGTGCTGGCTCCTACCCAGGGGGTCTTTAAGAGGAGGCTGGACGTTTACCTGGCTGGGGTCATTTGAGCCCAGTTTTCTCTCCTGCCCACAGCAGGGGGTCAGACTAGAAGATCTACAAGGTCCCTTCTGACCCTACATCTATGAATCTATTAATCTATTTTACCTGTTGTCATTTAAAGTGGTCAACTGGACTGAGGCTGTAGGGGAGGAGGAGACCTCTTTGGGGCACGCTACTGTGTTGTGTAGGTGCCCCAGCACCAGTGAGAGTGCGCCCCACACACACACACACACACACACACACACACACACACACACACA
>NW_017728922.1:16061340-16082734 GCF_001723895.1 Crocodylus porosus
CACACACACACACACACACACACACACACACACACACACACACACACAGAGTGAGGGTGAACCTTAATATGCATGCTGAAGAAGAAGCTCCTGCAGGACAGGAAAGAAAAGTTCTGTCATAGTTTGGCTGCCTGAGATGCTACTGGTGCTACTATGCTAGTGCACACTGCTAACTATGTCATTTTTTACCTGTTGTCATCTAAAGTGGTGGACCGGACTGAGGCAGTAGGGGAGGAGGAGACCTCATTGGGGCACACTATTTTGTCGTGTAAAGGCCCCAGCGCCAGTAAGGGCATACCTTAACACAGACACAGTCACCCACGTCAGGAGTTTTGCCTGTCAGCAGCCTAAGATGCAATTTCCCTGAACTCCCTGCACTTATGTTCCTGAAAGCTGGCAGGCTTTGTGGCCTCAGCAGGGGCTACCATCCTGGCAGTTTTTATCCCCCTGTGCCTTCACACATACAAGTGACATGAATTTTGCTTTCAAGACTTTGAAGTGCAGTTTCCCAGAATGCCCTGCACCTATTACCTTGAAACTTGGCAGGCTTCATGGCCTCAGAAGGGGCTACCAGCTCTGTAAGCTGCATCTGAATCAGGCAAAAAATGTCAAAGGTATAAGCAGTTTTGTGCTTCCCCATTATAGTGTATAGGTGAAACATCGAAACAGCATTGAAACAGTGTAACAGTTTGATGAACAGCGGTTTTGAAACTAAATGAAACTCAAAATGAAACACTGTTCCATCGAAATGTCAAAAGGGAAGTTGAAACGAAACAGTGCCATTTTGCACAGCCCTAGAAGATAGTCCCCAGATAACCCTAGTTTCTGATTGGGACTGGCCAGTACTTAACTACTTCCAGGCCCAGTTGTCTATATGGTTATGGCTGCTTACTTGTAAGCAGAAGCTTTTTCCATGCCCATCAGGCTACTTATCAGAACAGATACCTCCCTGTGAAGACCTGGGCTCCTGCCTGGACTGCTCTGTTCCATAATTGTGGGTTCCTGACCTCTACCGTCCTCTTGACTGTAATCCAGACCTAAGACTTCTGCTTTCCAGCTTATGCTTTACTTTGCCCCAGGGAGGGCCAACCTTAATTGTGGCCTATAGGAATTTTTTCCATTCCCTACCCTAGGCTTTGGATCAAGGCCTTAATGACTAGGTCTCAGAAATGCCACTGTCAAATTACAGTAATGCATATCTGTTCTTGATACAAAGAATGTTTGTCACTAAGCAGGTGTTTCTAGACACAAAATAAACAGCTTCCCCCTAACAGGTTTATTGCCAAAAAACCTTTTCTTCTTGGTTCCCTCCCTCTAAAATACTTAGTCTTGTATACATTATCTTCAGTCTATGTTATAATGACAGGTTCTAGCTTTTACCATTTATTATAGGTGAAGCAAACACCCTTGAAGTGAAAGAACAATACCCCTCCTGACACCCCAAACAAATCAGAACCTTGTGTAAGTTATAAAATTACTGAGTTACAAAGCCACCAAGTCAATTCTTATCCAACCACCCTTATTTGTTAACATTTTCTGTCCATATACTTGTAGGTTTCAGCTTGGAAAAGAAGCAGGTTTTAAAAATCCTAACCTATCCAATCCATGTTAATGTCTTCTGTAGCATCTGAGCACTAAAAATAAATTATATATGCATAGTAAAAGCCCCTTTCTCATAGAAACTCAAACCCAATATTGACATCCCCACAAAGACTCAATTTTGGAATGAGCAAAGTAGTCACTAACATTTTATTGCTGAGTAGTCCAAAGCTAATTCTCCAACCAATAACCAGATATTTCTAGAGGGCAAATATTTTTTAACTGTTTACATGCAGTGCTCATTTCATTTCTGTCTGCATAATACGGCATGCAATAGCTGCTTCCTAGGAGCCCAACACTTGTGCCCATTTACCAAGATGGAGCTGTCTAAAAACATAAATCTGATTGAAAAACTGGGGCTATCAGTGCAGCAGTCTGTGTCACTGTGTCGCTTTCTTTTCTTAGAATAGCACCTTTTAAATACAGAAGAGTCTCCTGGAAGCATCTGCTGTTTTGTTTTCAGCTGTGGTCTCCGACATAGCACAGACTATCATTGTGCTGTCTTGGAGAGGTTGATTTTGCTCTTTTCATTTTGTTGTTTTACCTTAAACTATTATGAAAGATGCATGCACACACATATATACTGAAGCATATTGTTGCTCTTTGTATAAGGGAACATACTGGAGGTCACACTGTAGGAAGACGTATTTGACTTAAATCAAGGCTAAATGGTAAATCTATAGGGGTTGGGTTGTGGAAGCTGGTAAAGATTTTCTAATAAATATTGGTTATAAATGATTCAGTGGGATTTAGTGAAGACTGATGCTCTCTTGACAGCAAAATGCAAGTTCAAGAATTTTGGAAGTCCCATTGCAGTGTTTTGGAATGCCGTTTTAGAAACGGGATCCTGGACCTGGTGAGAAAATGATATTTTTTTCAAACAGATGTCAGCTGCTGTTCCAAAGACTTCCAGCCACTCCAGCAAGCTTATAAACAGAAATAACTGTCTTCTGGGTTGGTGTAAATGTAAAAGTAATTCAAAATGTTCCAGGAAGAAGCATTCAATAATAAGCAAACATAGGCACTGCAGACTTAATCTCAGACACAACACTGTCCTCCCCTTCTAATTTATGATGACACGGTGCTAGCCAAAGTAGAGAGTGTGCTTTCAGCAGCTAAGCAGCGTCAGCCCTGTTTTGCATTCACATTAGGGATCTCTAAGGAAAAGACTGGACATGAAGGAATCATTGAATAGGTCTCTTTCCCTTACAGATGTTCTAGCAAAGCATTTCTCAGCCTGTAGGTCATGACCCAAAAGTGGGTCACATGAATATATGAAAAGGTCACAAACTTTAAAAATGGGTTCTTCTTTAAAGGAGAAATGCGTAGGAAACTTTGACTTTTCCCTTACGGGCTGACAGAGTTCCAACCTGTGAGGGGCTGCTTGGGACCCGCATGCCCCACACACCCACCCCCTGCCCCACACACAGGGCACAGGGGACAGCAGGTTAGGAATGAGGGCACTGGGTAGGGACTGGCCATTGATGTTTACAAATGGGTCCTGGAACAAAAAAAGGTTGAGAACCCCTGCTCTAGCATAGTGAGGCTACTGCTTGTCAGATGAGATGGAAGCATGCTATGCTGGTCAGGAGAAAGTGAGCTGATGTGTTGGTGGAAAAGTGGCTGAACATGAAGCAGAAGAGGGAGCCCAGCAGGAGGGCAGTGAGAGGTGTGCAGTTTTGTCTGACAAACTGTTAAAGAGAACAGGTACTGAAGAAGCGATGAGTACAAATGCTGCTGATTGATGAGACCTTTGTCAGTCTCTGTTGCAAGGGTATTACTTCGAGTGATTGGGGTGAGGGGTAACTTCACTGAAGAGTGCCACCCACATACATGTAGACTTCTCCCCTCCGCGCTCTTTTATACTCAGAAGCCTGTTTCCTTTAAGTCCCAGTTACAGCATATATACAGTTGACAGATACAGGGTGTCACTGCTGTTTAGTTCTTTCTTAAGCAAGCCAGATGTTGGGTGTGCATATTACAAAGCTGTTAATAATTCAGGAAATGTGACCAGCAAAGCCTTGTAGATAGAGCTCTTCAAATCATAAGGCCAAAGCCTGCTACAATGGATTAAAAGGGAATTTTGCAAGTGTTTTAATAGGATACAGGTGTGATCTCATCTTCTCAAGCCAAAGAGGTATGACAAGGTCTAATACTGGGAACATTTGCAATTAATTTAAAGCTTTTTGCCCATGAAAACATAACCACAGACAATGTGGAAGTTCAGCTCCCCGTATCTCTAACTTATTGAGCCCAATGAAATTCAGACTAGATTTAACAGCTAAACAACATCAGACCTTTTCAATATTTCTGGGGATTGCCAAGGAGAAGGCTGGATATTAGGGCATCATAGCAACATGGTTGCAGCTTTTCAAATGAGTTACAGATGAAGTTCTCTGTCACAGATCTAGATAAATGGCCCTTATCTACATGCTCACCAGATTGCTGTATTTGGGCCCAAGCTACTGGGCCCATGTGTTTTAAGCCTCTGGGGTCTGAACATGGCCTAACACTGGCTTAGGGTTTCTAGGCCTGCATTCAAGATGCAGATCTTTAGGCTAATATTTCCGCCAGAGGTAGGATGTCCAGCCCAACCATCTAACCTCTGGAGCTAGCCCTAGCAGAACTCCAGCTGTTGGGATGTCGGTGACGCTACAGTTTAATTCCTTAAGGGCTTGTAATAGGGAAAGTACATTATACACGTAGGTTTTTTATGGGTTGTTCTTTTTTAACTGATGTTGCCATTGACTTTACAGCACAATGAAAACAAAGATCTACACAAAAAATAATAATAAACTCTGTATGTATTTTCCCCCTCTCAGTTTTCTCACCTCAGTGGGGCTTTTTTTAGGCAGGTATCAGGTCTTGTAGGATCTGCACAAGGTCCCTCTGTGCAGTTCATGGTTTACCTTTTGAACTATGAAAACCTTTAATCTTAATTCACTCTTTCAGGGTCTAGGCTTTTAAGTTTCTGTCTGGTTTTCTTTAGCTAATGTCAAATACACGTACAATCATGGGAATGGGTCTCCCCCCACAATGTCCCAGGTGAGTGTCCTGATCATTAGGCTACAGTCAGACTACTTTGTGTCTAATCTTCCCATAACCCTTTTGATCTTTGTCACCATGATCCCTGCATTCTTGGCTTCATGGAGACTCAGCTTCAGCAGGACAGGTAGAGGGTGTCCCATGAAGTCTTTTCCATAGGCTATTGAGTAGAGCAGAGTTTCTCAACCCAAGGGTTGCAACCTAAAAGTGAGTTTCAAGATTTCATAGATTTCATAAACATTAAGGGCTGGAAGGAACCTCATGAGATCATAGGGTCCAGCCCCACCCCCTGCCATAGGCAAGAAGTCAGCTGGGATCAAATGACCCCAGCAAGAAATATATCCACCTATTTTTTATAAGAGTCCAGAGAAAGTGCTTGCACCACTTCTGGGGAGAGTTTATTCCAGACCCTGGATGCACACAACATACAGAACTGTTTTTTATGCCTAGTCTAAATCAGCCTTCCTGGAGCTTATGGCTGTTAGACCTTGTTATCCCTTGGGGTGCTCTGGTGAACAGCTGTTCTCCCAGGTTCTGATGTACCCTTCTTATGTAGTTGTAGTCTGCCACCAAATCCCCCCCGAGCCTTCTCTTCTCCAGACTGAAGAGTCCCAAGTCCCTCAGTCTCTCCTTGTATGGCCTTCCCTCCAGGCCTTGGATCATACGTGTGGCTCTCCTCTGGACTTTCTCAAGCTTCTCCACATTCTTCCTGAAGTGGGGGGCCCAATACTGGATGTAGTACTCCAGCTGCAATCTCACCATGGATGAGTAAAGCGGGAGGATGACTTCTCTGGTTTTGCTTGAGATGTATCCATGGATGTACGCCAGAGTCTGCTTTGCTTTGCCAGCCACAGCATCGCGTTTGTGGCTCATATTCATCTTATAGTCAATCAAGACCCCCAAGTCCCTTTGGTCGTGATGCTAGTGAGCATAGCACTGGCAAGTCTGTAAGTATGTTGAGGGTTCTTCCTGCTCAGGTGCAGCACGTTACACTTCTGTACATTGAAGGCCATCAGGTTTTAGTCAGCCCACCTTGAGAGCATGTCCAAATCAGCCTGTATCCCTAGCCTGTCCTGCAGTGTGACCGCCCTCCCCCATAATTTGGTATCATCCACGAACTTAGCCAGTTCACATCTGACTCCCAAATCCAGGTCGTTGATTAAGCTGTTAAAGAGTACCAGTGCAAGTACCAGGCCCTGAGAGACTCCACTGGTCATCCTGCACCACTGTTGATTTGCTCCCATCATCTAGTACTCTTTGGATCTGACATCATGGGAAACTAGGTCAAAGGCTTTCTTGAAATCCAGATATATGATGCACACACATCATCTTTCTTGTCCAGGGCATGTTACCTGGTCATAGAAAGAAATGAGTTTGGTCAGGCAAGACCTACAAGTCACAAAGCCATATTGATTGGCATGCCGAAGCTTGCCTTCCAGTAGTCTGGTGTTGATGGGTCCCTTGACAATTTTCTCCAGGATTTTTCCAGGGACAGACATCAGACTGATTGGTCTATAGTTCCCCGGGTCATCCCTCCTCACTTTCTTGAAGATAGGGACAACGTTGGCTCTTTTCCAGTCATCTGGAACCTCGCCCAAGCACCACAAATTTTCAAATTTCTCTGCCAAGGGAGATGCAGTGATGTCTGCCATTTCCTTCAAGATGCTCGGGTGCAATCCATCTGAGCCCGCAGACTCGTAAATGTCCAGTTTCTCAAGGTGTTCCCTCACCTGATTCACATCAATTTTGGGCCTGTTGTCTGCTCCCAGAATGGTTTGCATCATTCCTGATAGTGTGATTCTCCTGAGAGGGTGAAAAAACAATGCAAAAAAGTCATTTAAAAGATGGTCCTTTCTTGGGCTGCAGTTGTCAGTTTCCCCATTGCATCACGCAGGGACCCAATGCTATCTTTGTCCCTTTCCAACTTCTCACATATCTGGAGAAGGATTTTTTGTTGTCCTTGATTCTTGTAGCTAGCCTGAGTTCAGTATGTGCCTTGACTTTTCTCAACTGCTCTCTACATGTGTGGGCGAGTGCAGAGTAATCCTCTTTGCTGCTGCTTCCTGTTTTCCAGCTGGTATAGGCTTCTCTTTTGAGTTTAACGAGGTCCAACAGTTCTGTACTCAACCATGGGGGCTTCCTTGCCTATTGAATGCATTTCTTGCAAGATGATATGGCTTTTCCTTATGCTTCTAAGATTATGTTTTTGAGAGAAGACCATTCCTCATGTACTGCCTTTGTGGGGAGGGGGTATGGCCTCTAATTACCTGACTGACCAATTCTCCTTTTGCAAAAGTCAGCCTTCCCAAAGTTAAGGACTTCTGTTTTACTGAGGGGTTTGCCTGCTCTTTGGTGAACTAAGAAGCTGACCAATTCATGGTCACTGTCACCAAGCTTCCCCTCAATCCTCAGATTCCTCACCAGGTCCTCCTCTTTGGCCAGGACCAGATCAAGCAATGCCTCTCCCCTAATCAGCCCCTAGACCTCTTGCATTAGGTAGAGGTCATTAATGCAAGTGAGAAAGCTATATGACCTGTCAGATTTGGCAATCCAATCATCCCAAGAGATGTCAGGGAAGTTGAAGTCCCCCATAACGATTGTGCATTGGGAGCGTGCGGCTTCAACCAGTTCCCTATTGAATTCCCGATCTAGTTCTTCCTCTTTGTAGGGAGGTCTACAGTAGACTTCTACAAGTACATCACCCTCCCCATGTTCTCCTCGTATCTTGACCCAGAGGGTATCAAGATTCATAGAGTCATAGATTCATAGACATTAGAGCTGGAAGGGACCTTGGAAGATCATCAAGTCCAGCCCCCTGCCCAAAGGGCAGGAAGTCAGCAGGGGTCATAGGATCCCAGCAAGATAAACATTCAAATGTCTCTTGAAGGCATTCAAAATAGGTGCTTGAAACACCTCCGGCAGCAGTCTATTCCAAACCTTGGGGGCTCACACAGTAAAGAATTTCTTCCTTATGTCCAGCCAGAAATGGTCATGGAGGAGTTAGTGAACGTTGGATCTTGTCATCCTTTAGGGCTCTCTGGTGAACAGACATTTCCCCAGATCCTGATGAGCACCCCTGATAAACTTATGGGTGGCCACCAGATCACCCCTGAGCCTGCGCTTTTCCAGGCTGAAGAGTCCCATAGTTCTCAGCCTCTCATCATAAGGTCTGTTTTCCTGATCTCTTATCATGTGCGTGGCTCTCCTCTGGACTCTCTCAAGCTTCTCCACATCCTTTTTGAATTGCGGAGCCCAAAACTGATTGCAGTACTCATAGTTTCATAGTAGCTAGGGTCAGGAGGGACCTGAACAGATCACCTAGCCTGACCCCCTGCCACAGGCAGGAATGAATGCTGGGTTCACAAGACCCCAGACAGGTGATCATCTAACCTCTTTTTGAATTTACCCAAGGTAGGGGTGAGGACCACTTCCCTAGGAAGTTGATTCCAGATTCTGGCCACCCTAACTGTAAAATATTGCCTTCTGATCTCTAACCTAAACCTATTCTCCACCAACTTATTACCATTGTTCCTCATCACCCCAGGTGGTGATCTTCCTATTTGCTGATGATCTCCCCTGATGAGTTTGTAGGCATCCACCAGGTCCCCCCTCAGCCTCCTCTTGCTAAGGCTGAACAGGTTCAGGTCCCTGTCTCTCCTCATAGGGCCTGTCCTGCTACCCTCTCCCCAAATGGGTGGCCCTCCTCTGAACTCTCTCCAGGCTGGCCACATCCTTCTTCAAGTGCGGTGCCCAGTACTGGACTCAGTACTCCAATCGTGGCCTAACCAGTGTCACATAAAGGGGGAGTATCACCTCTCTGGACCGACTTGAGATGCATCTTTGGATGCATGACAAGGTATGGCTGGCCTTGCTGGCTGCGGTCTGGCACTGGCAGTTTATGTTCATCCTGAAGTCAATAATGACTCCAAGATCCCTTTCTGCCTCTGTGCTTTCAAGAGGGGAACTCCCCAGCTTGTATGTATGCTGTGGATTCCTTCTCCCAAGGTGCAGTACCCTACATTTATCTACATTGAACCCCATCCTATTCTCATCTGCCCACTTTTGTAGTCTGTCTAAATCTAGTTGCAGCCTCTCTCTCCCTTCAAGTGTGCCCACCACGCCCCGCATCTTAGTGTCATCAGCAAACTTGGAAAATGTGCTTTCAACCCCCTTGTTCAAGTTGCTGATGAAGATGTTAAACAGTACGGGCCGAAGGACTGAGCCCTGGAGGACCCCACTGCTCACATCTCACCAGGTTGAGTATGACCTTTCCACCACTACTCTCTGGGTGTGCCCCATCATCCAGTTTTTTACCCATCCAACTGTGTAGGCATCAATGCCACAGTAGCTTAATTTATTAATGAGAATGGGGTGAGAGATAGTGTCAAAGGCCTTCTTAAAGTCTAGAAGGACTACATCCATGGCAACACAATCATCCAAGGATTTAGTTACCTGGTCATAAAAAGGCAATCAGGTTGGTCAGGCAGGACCTGCCTTTGATGAACCCATGCTGGTTGCTCCTGAGTGTGATCTCCCTTGCTGGCCCCTCACAGATGTGCTCCTTGATGATTTTCTCCAAGATTTTCCCGAGGACCGAGGTGAGGCTTATGGGCCTATAGTAACTTGGGTCCTCTTTCCTCCCTTTCTTAAAAATGGGGACCACATTAGCTAGTTTCCAATCCCCCGGCACCTGGCTAGATGACCACAGATTCTCATACAGCTGGGCAAAGGGCTCCACAATGACCCCTGCCAGCTCCCTCAACACCCTTGGGTGGAAGGCATCTGGACCTGCAGATTTAAAAATGTCCAGCCCTTCCAAAAGATCCCTAACTACCGTTGCACTGACCCAAGGCCTGTCAGAGCTATCCCTGAGACTGTCCCTACCCCTGGCAGGAGGGATGTCCCGGTCCCTGTTCAAGAAAACAGAGGCAAAGAAACTGTTAAAAATATTGGCTGTCTCATCTGGCATAGCCACAAGGTTACCATTTGAGTCTTGCAGGGGCCCTACATTGCCTGGTGCCCTCTTCTTGCTCCCAATGTACTTGAAAAAGGACTTTTTGTTGTCCTTAATCCTGGATGCTAGCCTGAGTTCCATCTCTGCCTTGGCCTTCCAAATAGCCTAATATACTCACAGGCCGAGGAGTACTCCTCCTTGGTGATAGCTCCTCCCTTCCACTGGTTGTACACCCCCCTTTTAGTCCTCAGGCATTGCTGAATGCCCTTGCTGAGCCAAGGGGGTTTCTGAGCACTCTTACCTCCCTTGCTTCTCCCAGGGACTGTTACCCTTTGGGCCTGAAGGTACGACCATCCCTCATGGACTCCCATCTCCTCTACCTTCTGGGCCCTCAATGCCTCCCCCACTAATCTCCAAAGCTCATTGAAGTTGGCCCTTCTGAAGTCAAGGGCTTTAGTCTTGCTACAGCTGCAGCCTCACCAAGGCCCAGTACAATGGGAGAATGACACCCTGCGATTTGTTCAAGAAGCATCTATGGATGCAAACCAGCATTTTGCTTGCTTTACCAGCTGCAGCATCACACTGAAGGCTCATGTTCAGCTTGTAGTCAATCATGACCCCCAAGTCCCTTTCATCCAAAGCACTAGCCAGTGTAACACTGCTGAGCCTATAAGCAAGCTGCCAGTTTTTCCTCCCAAGGTTGAGGACCTTGCATTTTTCACTGTTAAATGCCATCAGGTTCTCATCTGCCCATTTCTTGAGCCTGTCGAGGTCAACCTGGATTGCCCTCCTGTCCTCAAGTGTGGACGCTTTACCCCAAAGTTTGGTGTCGTTGGCGAATTTGGCCAGTCTGCTTCTGACGCCAATGTCCACATCATTAATGAAGATGTTGAACAATATAGGCCCAAGGACAGAGCCTTCAGGGACCCCACTAGTCACAGGGCACCACAACAATTAATTTCTATCAACCACCACTCTCTGGGTCCAACCACATAGCCAATTCCCCAGCCAGCAGATCGTAGAGAAGCCGAGGCCTCAGTTTGCCAGTTTTGCCAAGAAGTGATCACGGGATACAAATCAAAGGCTTTTTTAAAGTCAAGATATATGTTATCAATCTCTTCCTCTTTGTCCAGGTGATAGGTCACCTGGTTGTAAAAGAAAATAAGATTGGTCAAGCAAGATCTACCTATGACAAACCCGTGCTAGCTATCTCTGAGGATTTTGCCATCGGCCAGTCTGTTGAGAATGGTCTCTTTAATAATATTTTCTAGGATCTTCCCTGGGACAGAGGTCAGGCTGATGGGCCTGTAGTTTGCTGGATCCACTTTCCTCCCCTTCTTGAAGATGATCACTACACTGGCCTTCTTCCAGTCCTCGGGCAGTTCACTGGAACACTAGGAGTTCTCGAAGATCCATGCCAGGGGTTGGGCTATGATGCTCATGGAGCCCTGCTTGGAGCTGTGTGACTGGCGGCAGCGGTGCAGCACAGGGTGGTGGTTGCCAGGAGCCATGCAGCTATTCCCAGCCCCACCACCACGCTGTGCTGCTGCCGCCGGCTGCAAAGCTTCAAGCAAGGCTCCATGGTGGCAACGGGAGGTTTTGTGAGCAGCGGCCATCACCATGGGCACAGGCAGCCCCACAGGCAAGCAGCAGCAGCTTCCCATGCCAACGGTGGCTGCTGCTGCCTACAAAACCTCCCGCTGCCACTGCGGAGCTGTGCTCGGAGCCATGTGGCCAGCAGCAGTGGTGCAGCACAGGGTGGTGGTGGGGATGGCTGTGTGCCACCCGGCCACCACCACATTGTCACTGCCACCCAGTGGCAACCCACACAGCTCCAGGCATTGCTCTGCAACAGCAGTGGGAGGTTTTAGGATTTGGAGGCAGCAGCCATCACTGCCATCACGGGCCTCCAAGTAAGTGGCCGCCATGTGCAAACCCAAGCCCCCACCCCCCTGCCCCATCCCTCACCATGGCTGCAGAGTCGGCCACGGAGCTATGCTCCAGCCACATGCCAGCCTCCCTTCTCCCCCTCCCCCGGGCAGCCAACCAGGTGGCATGTGTGTGGCCTGCACATGGCGGGCACCACCACACTGTGCCCCATATCACTTGACCTCAAAGCCCCCCACCAAGGGGCACCCCTGCCCTAACCCCCTGGCCCTGCTCCCAGCTGTGATGTGCTGCCTGGGGCTGGCAGCACTCCCCACTCCCTTGGCCCCCAACCATCTTCCCCAGCCCTGCCCCAAGCCCCACTTACCACCATACTCCAGGGCAAAGGGCGAGTCTGAGCCTGAGCCCAGCCTTGGCTGCCTCAGAGACTCAGGCCCCGCCTCCCCTCTGCTTTCCCTCTCCCTCTCCGGCCAGGACTGGGGGTTTCCTGCAATTGGCTCTTGGAGGCTGCTAAAAAGAGAAATCCACATATTCTCTGATAAAAACAGGGAATCTGTGATTTTCTCTGCTTTTCTGTGGGAAACAGAAAACCTGGATTCCTGGTGATCAGTTTGCACATAGAGGTTCTCATGGGCTTAAGCATGCTTGGCTGTGGCTCACAATAGGAGTCTATGCCATTCTTTTGTTATAAAGAGAAATGTAGCAGAATGACAGGTGAGCAGTGTTTCTTGGGACAGGTCTTACATGAAGAGAATGGCACCAAAGATGAACTCAGTCCCTTTGCCTTTGGTGATATTATGGACACTAGTCACTTGTAATGTATGTGGCCTTTTCCCCCCATTATCAGTAAATGATTAAATATGCCAGATGACTTGGGTTTCATCAAGAAGAAACCAGGTTTTTGTAATGTCTTCAGGTTACACTGAGCTATAGATGGTAATCAGCTGTGGTAGTTCCTTGATACAAGGATGACAGTCTGCTAGAAAATAGGGAAGTCATTAGTGAGTCCACAGATGGCTGAGGAAGCTGATCCAAGATCCACACATTTGATTGCAGATATGGCAAATAGTTCCAGGAGGAAGAAGTAGGTCCTGGTGATATTAGGTCACAGCTCTTTCCATTTGTCTCACTTGTCTCTCTACCTATATAGCAAGGCAAGTTTGTTCAAATGGTCAATGCCATTGGAGACAATTTACTGCTAGTCTCCCAGCTATATTAATATCACATTTCTTCATATGGCCTTCAGGGTGCCCCCATCTTTGCACACCTCTAGACTGATGACCATCAGTGAATTGGGAGTATATGTCCTGTTTTGGGAGCTGGTTGTCAGGCATTTTTATGACATCCTCTCCAACAGAGCTGGGGCTTTATCAACATGACTGGTCGTGTTTGCTTGAGCCAGAACTCTGAAATTTGTTCTTCCGTCCTTCCAATTGATATGGATGTTTTTCCAAAGACATCACTGATGGCCACATTTGCCAACTTTGGGTGTTTCCATTAAATCATCCATGTTTCACACCTATACAACAGAGCAGAGATGACAACAGCCTGGTAGACAATAAGTTTGGTTTGGATGTCATGATCATCAAGAGCTATAGTTGATAATAGTTCTGTGGGGGACCAGTACAACTAAGAACAGTGTAGTATGTGACAGAGCTATTGCTGGCAGCATGGCTAATTTAGTTAATTTTCAGTTATTTAGAAAAACTGTTCTATAATTTGGTTCTCTGCAATTTTAAGAGAACATTTAGATTCCAGTTGTGGTCAGCAAGGCCATCTGTGTAATATCATTTATGACAACTCCATCTTGAGCTCTTACTTCCAGCATTAGTCATGTATGGAGCAGCAAATATGCCAAGAACCTATCACTTTAAAACAGATTCTGCTTAAAGCAGTCATCTGCTTACCCTGCCTGAGACTAACTCTAGTCCCGGGATTTTTTTTTTTTAAGTGTTGTGTGTTTATAGAGGGCATAGGTCAGCTTGCAGTTCTATGGCCACAAATCAAAGTGACATATAACCCATATCTGCATCATCACTACATTCACTCTTATTACATTATTTTCTCGACATAAATTGTACTTCCAGCTATTGCAACTATATCTGCCATGATATTGCACAGCCAGCAATGACAGTGTTAAAGCACTACTTGATCAGCATGAACAAAAAGTTAAACTCCATCTCAACCTCATCTTTCCTTCTCCAGGTACTCAAGGGATGATAAGAACAGCAGTTTTCTATGTTGCATATCTCTAAGTATCACATGTTGAATATACAGCAGATTCTGACCCATTTCAGCAACGGCTTTACTAGCTCTATTTATCATGTTTAGCAGCTACATACTTGTTCCTGTTGCATGCTCTATGGTGCAGGCTGAACCCAAAACTGATTGCAGGAGCTTTGATATTGGATCCACACAGCACTATTCTTGTGCTCGTATGTCACAAACACCTAGCCCTGTGCAATAACATTATGCCCTTTTTCTTTAGGTCCAAGACTGAGTTTGCCAATGCATAGCGAAGAACATTTAAGGGAAGTTCTTATTCATTATAGAATCATCTCAGCACACATCAAAAATAGAAATTTCCCTTAACATTTAAAATAAATATTGAAAACAGGGTGGATTAGTGTAAATCATGGCGATTTAAATCACCAAGAGGAATGCTTTGGTTTAAATTATTCCATTTTAATCAAACTCTCCATTTGTATTTCCTTTATTATGTAAAAAAGATAATATTCATAGCTGCCCCACCCTCCACACTCCTGCTGCCCCGCCCCAGGTCCCCACTGGCCCCAGCACTAGTGTGGGCCCCACGTGCCTGCCCAGCTGCCACTTTTCTTCTGCCTACTGCCACCCCCACCCCACCCAACTACAGCCACCGCCAGCACCATCACTACCCCCACCCCCACTGCCACCCACCCCCAGTGAGGAAGATGCTGTGGAGAGGAAACTTTTCATTAAGGATTCTATCCTTCAGATAAGGATTGGAAGGGACCTCAGGAGGTCATTTAGTGCAACCCTCCACTCAAAGCAGGAGCGTCCCGAAATACATCATCCCAGCCAAGACTTTGTCTAGCCAGGTCTTAAAACCCTCCAAGGATAGAGACTCCACCAACCTCTCTGGGTAACCTGTTCCAGTGCTTTACTACCCTCCTACTAAAAAACTTCTTCCTAATATCTAACCTAACCTAAACCTCCCTTGCTGCAACTCGAGTTGATTGTTCCTTGTTCTGTTGTCTGCCTCCACTGAGAACAGTCTAATTCCATCCTCCTTGGAACCCCCCTTCAGGTAGTTGAAGGCTGCTACCAAATCCTCCCACAGTCTTCTCTTCTGCAGACTTAATAAGCCCAATCCCCACAGCCTCTCTGCAGAAGTTATGTGCCCTAGCCCCATCACCATTTTTGTTGCCTTCCGCTGGACTCTCCAATTTGTCCACATGCCTTCTGTAGTGGGTGGCCCAAAACCAGACACAGTACTCCAGATGTGGCCTCACCAGTGCAGAATAGAGAGGAATAATCACTTGTCTTGCTCTGCTGGCAACAATCCTACCAAGGCAACCCAGTATGTGCTTAGCCTCCTTGGCTAGACCCCTTGCCTCCAACGGCACTGTTGGCTCATATTCAGCTTCTTGACCCCTGTGACCCCCAGGTCCTTTTTCTGCAGAGCTGCTGCCCAGTCAGTCAACCCCGGCCTGTAACCGCATGGGATTTTTCTGTCCTCAAATGTGAAGACGTGGTGAGGAAGGCTAACTGCACCTTGTTATGCATCCACAGATGCATCATGGGCAGGTCCAAGGAGGTGATCCTCCCCCTCTATGCAACACTGATCAGGCCACAGCTGGAGTACTGTATACAGTTCTGGGCGCCGCACTTCAGCAGGGATGTAGACAGCATTGAGAGGGTCTAGAGAAGGGCCACTCACATGATCAGGGGGCAGCAGGGCAGGCCCTATGAGGAGAGGCTATGGGACCTGAACCTGTTCAGCCTCCACAAGAGAAGGCTGAGAGGGGATCTGGCGGCCATCTATAAACTTGCCAAGGCAGACCAGCAGGCAGTGGGACAGTCCCTGTTCCCCTGAGCACTACCCGGAGTAACTGGGAATAACAGCCACAAGTTGATTAAGAGTAGATTCAGGCCAGATATCAGGAGGCGCTACTTCACAGTCAGGGCAGCTAGGATCTGGAACCGACTTCCAAGAGAAGTGGTGCAGGCTCCTACCCTGGGGGTCTTTAAGAGGAGGCTGGATGTACACCTTGCTGGGGTCGTTTGACCCCGGTACTCTTTCCTGCCATGGCAGGGGGTCGGACTTGATGATCTGCTCAGGTCCCTTCCGACCCTACCAACTATGAAACTATGAAACCATGCATGACTTCTCCTTGGTGAATCCATGCTGACTATTGCTAATCACTTTCTCCTCCAAGTGCTTAGAAATAGATTTTTTTGAGGATCTGCTCCATGATTTTTCCAGTGACTGAGGTGAGGTTGACAGTCTAGCTTCATCCTCCTTGGAACCATTTTTCAGGTACATTGAAGGTTGCTATCATTTACCCCAATTCAAGATGACTTTGAATTTAAGACAACCTCCCCCCACCCAATAATTGGATTCTATAAATGGAAAAGTATAGATGTGTTATACATAGTAGAAGGTTGTCTTAATTTTCCTCCCCCTTACTGTGGCTAGGAAAGCAGCAGTGGAGGACAAGGAGCCAGATCCCCACCCCTTCTTATTCTGCCTGCCCCTTCTGCCCCTAGTGTCTGCCCCCCATGTAACCCCTGCCACATACCTGTGCCTAACCACTGCCCTTTGCCCCCCATGCCTGTGCCTGCCCCCCACTCCCTACCCCACAAGCCCTGCTGAACATGATCCAACAGCGTATTCTTGTTGCAAAAAAGGGCAACAGCATACAGGGTTATAGTAAGAGCTGTGTCACTGACAAATCAAGGGAAGTGATTTTTATGCTCTATTCAGCACTAGTGAGGCCTCACCTGCAATACTGTGTCCAATTTTGGGCCTCACACTTCAAGAAAGATATGGACAGTTTGGAGAGAGAGTCCAGCAGAAAGCAACAAAAATTATTATGAGAGTTGGAAGCATGACTTTTGAGGAAAGGCTAAAAGAGCTACCATTTAGCCTAGATAAGAGAAGTCTGAGTGGGGTTTTCATAACAGTCTTCAAATACCTGCAGGGTGATTATAGAGAATGGAGATGGGCTTTTCCCTATGACCCTAGGGGACAAGACTAGCAGCAATGGCCTCAAATTGTAGCAGAAGAATTCTATGTTGGAGATTAGGAAACAACTTTCTCACAATGCAGGTGGTCAAGACTGGAACAGGTTAACTGAAGTGGTGAAATCTCCATCCCTGGAAATTTTCAAAAGCAGGATGGACAGACACAGGGCTGGGGTGGTTTGTCAGGGATGATCCTGCCATGAGCAGGGGGCTGGACAAGATGACTTTGTGAGGTCTGTTCCAGCCCTATTATCCTATGCTGCTAAAATGAAATGTTTCTGTGGTGATAGGATACAGAAATAGCAACACTAATGAACTTACTCTATGCCCCTGGGTGTGGAGTGGGGACATAAATTAGTTATCACGGGGTTATAGATAAAAAAATACTTTTGGTGATCCACCCTCTTGCTAAATGCATGCAAGAAACCTTCCCACATTTTCATCAGTAATGGAGCAGACCATTCCATTTCCAAATACTTCTCCAAACCCATACCGACTGGAACACAAGATAGAGATTGCCTAAGATTGAGCTACCTGCAGGATTTCCCGGACTTGTAATCCCAGCTGCAGTACAAGGATTATCCTACTATTGTTTGGGGCTTACACTGGAGTTGCAGGCTCACTTGTCAAAGTATTTCTTTCCCACTCTGAGATGAAATAGGAAACAAAGCAGAAAAACAAAATAAATGCTTCAGATTTTTATTAAGGTTCAAATAGTTCTTGCAGAGGACACAAAAAACATCTAACATAGAACCACAAAACCCCTATAGCAGTAAATAATCAAAGGGCTATTTTGAAATGGGCAACCAGTGTTTTACAATAAAGTAAACTAAAACAACAGAATCCCCAGTGATCTGCTTTATTTTAAAGATGAGCTTGTCTAAGGAGCCCCTTTGTTTTTTGCTGCTGAGTTTGAAGGTCCTCAAAGCTTAAGGGCATGGGATTTCAGAAAGGATTTTCCTGCTCTGGAAAGTTTCTGGGATCCTGCGTCATGGGAAAGCACTGTGCAACTCTCATTTATCAGAAGAGTGCTGACATGTAATCCCAGTGGGGTGCTTATTGGTTCCTTTATCTCTGTATTCAAACACGGCCAAGGGCATATCAAGGCATCTGTTAGCAATTTAACAAAAAAAAACCCCACACCTGCATTTAAAAGAATTACAGTTAACAAATCCCTTGATGGTCTAATGTCAATGGGTTCAGACCATCCTTGCTGCCAAATTTTGCACCTCTCCTGCCTTTTTTGTGGTTGTCGTGATTAAGTGAGTGGATTTAATGTTCAAGATTTTTCCTTATACTTGCTGCTGCTGCTCCATCTTTTTTTTTAATATAAAGCCAAGCCTTAGGGTAAGGATTGTGTGTTGCATCTCATTAGATGTAGCCTCCAGAGAGAAAAGGCAAAGGCATTTGCTACTTTCACAATTCTGAAAACAATGAAGATGATTCTGTGTATTTTTAAATCCCTATGCAAATGAATAGCTTTTATGCTGCTTTAGTCCAGCATCCATGGAACAAAGACACGGCCTTAGTCTGTATTAAATTAGTAGAGTATAGTGAGAATAGCTGCCATTTATTATAAATAGCTAAGTACTTTATGTTCGGATAAACTGCACTCAGGATTTCAGGGGGGAAAAAGTTCCAATTTTCTTTGTCACAGGGATAGAGGCTTGTTTTTTCCCTCATTACAGGCAAACCACTACTGTTTAGAAGCAGTAACTATCATGCTGGGAAATAAGAGTAAGCATGAACATGGAGCAGTACTGTAGTTTCTAATCCCCTAGAACAGCGAGGCCTGATTCTTTCAGCTCTGTGTGCCCAATCTGGCATGTGTGACCATGTCATCCAGCCCACAGGGCTTCCTAGGGTCTGGAAATTTGGTGATACAACAAGCAGCAGCAGTATTAGTTTCAACAGCTCTGGGGCACCGCGGCAATTAACACTGCCACTGCTTGTCCTGCCACCAAATTTCTGGATCTGTGGGAAGCTTCACAAGCCAGATTCAGCCCATGGTTCATATCTAGGTTGCCCTGCCCCAGAAAGATAAGTCTACTTCTGCTATCTGTAAACTAAGGAATATGATCTATAACCAAAGTGAAAAAGAAAAAATAAGTGCCATACTGGTCAGACCAATGGTCCATCTAGTGCAGTATGCCATCTTCAACAGTGGCAGAAATTAATACTATAGAGCAGCAGTTCCCAAACTGTGGGTCACGACTCCAAATGGGGTTGAAACATCATCAGCAAATGGGGTCATGGAACAACGTTCACTCTCTCTCCCGCCCCCAGGTCCTGCCTGCTGGGCTGCAGGGGCCCAGAAGAAAGGCAGCAGAGCAGGGAGCCACAAGCCTGCAGCCTGCATCCTCCCTACCCTCCCGGGCTTTGCGCTGGTCATGCTGCCCACAAGGGAGGGAACAGGGGCAGTGGGGGCAAAGCTGGGCTCCACGCTCTGGCCTCAGCAGCTGCTGCTTCCTGTGGGCTGTAGCCAGGGCTCAGGCGCTGCTGGGATGGGGGGCTGCAGATTGGGAGTGAAGGGCACCGGCAGGGCCAGGAGGCTGTGGGTCAGGAGTGATGGGCACCTGCGGGGTAGTCAGGGGACATTCTGAGGAAATGGGGTCATAAATGGAGTCACACGAAGGAAAAGTTTGGGAAGCACTGGTATAGAAGGAGAGCATTGCACCATCTATCTCTGGAGTGATATATCCCCTACTCAATATCCTTCCTGGCATCCACCATTATTGGTTTAGAGATGTGAAAGGAAACATCTCAAACATTCTGTTCAACAGCCATTAATAGATATATCACCCATTTATTTATCTGGTCCCTTTCTGGCTATGCTATCTGCCTCCAGCACTTCCCGTGGCATGGAATTCCATAGATTAACTACGCATTGTGTAACAAAGTTCTTTCTCCTGTTAGTTTTAACCTGTCTTCTATTGATTTCAGTTCAAGTTCGCTGGGACTTAGTGAACAACTGAGTCCAAAGCCTTCATGATTTTCATACATATCTATCACGTTTGCCTCTCCAGTGTGCCCCCTGTCAGTCTTCTCTTTTCTGAACTGAAGAATCATAGCCTTTTTAGTCTCTCCTGGTATGACAACTGCTCCAGATCCCTGATCATTTTAGTTGCCCTTCTCTATACCTCTAATGAAACCCCATCAGAACATCAAAAAAAGTGCTGCTCAATCTCAGATCAGCAAAGCCATGTCATCCACCCTGTGGGTCTCACCACAAACCCAGAAATTTGTCAGTGGAGAAACAGTGGATGCATTAATCACTGCTCTCCTGCTTCAAATTTCTGGACCAGTGAGGAACCACACCACTCAGCTAGTCTGCAGGGCCAGGTCAGTCGCCCCTGGACTGCTAGTATTGGACACCCTAAATTACCTGTAGCAGGCTCACCTTTCACAGCTTGGGTTGAGTCCCAGGCTTGAGATCCTGCTGTTTCGATTGGTGGAGCCCATGCACCAAGCAGGAGGCAACAGGAGAAATAAAGTCACGCCCTTTTCCTGAGGGGAGGGAGAGAAGAGCTCCCTTGGACCTGATTGATGACTGTAAACTGCCAAGTCCAGAAGACTTCAGGGGCGGAGCCTGGAGCGTATAAAAGGAGCTGCATGTCCAGCACAAGAGGCAGATGTGGCGAGGGACTCAAGAAGAGTGGAGCCAAGAAAAGCTGGGGAGCTCTCCCCCAGCAAGCAATAGGCCCAAGGCTCCTGAAGCTGCCACTGGAGGAGCAGCCTTGGGAGTGGTGTGAGACAAATCAGGCTGTTAACAGCACACCAGGGCAGTGCACAGAGAACTGGCCCTGGGAGCAGTGTGAAACTGCTCAGGCCCATCACGGTGCAGTTTGGTGCACAAAGCCCAGGATTTGGGACCTGCAAGCGACGGCTTAAGCCTGCAACCCCAGCAGGGCCTTGGAGGCCACAGTGAGGCGGCTCAGCCCTCATCTCCCAGCAAGCAGCCAGGTCCCATGGTGCGCAGGACAGTGCACGAGCCTGAGCCTTGGGAGCCGCGGAGGCTGCTTGAGTTCACCACCCAGCATGAGGACAGCTGGCCAGAGCCTGAAGGGCCCGGCCTGTGCTAAGAGAGCCCTCAGTGCCGAGCCAGGGCACAGGGAAATAGTAGTGCTGCAGCATGAGGCTCAGCACCCAGGAGCCAGCAGCAGTGGTGTAGCAGCTGAGAGGAGCTGAGCCCTCAGTGCCCAGAGCGGGGCACAGGGTGGAGAGGAGCCCAGCAGCATGGGAGAGGCCTGGACAGGTGCTCCAGCAGAAAAGACCCCATCGAGCTGCACCCTGACCACTACCACCTGAGGGACCATAAGTTATTAGGCTCTTGGGTCCCACAGGGGAAAGACATTTGGGGTGGGCTAACCCAGAGAAGGGGTTGTGTGAGCAGCTGCCCTGCCTAGTCAAGGCCCTAAGGGGAGGGGCCCCTGGTGCTTCCTGGACACCCCCCAAGGGACCCCATTGGAAGGAGGACTATCTCTTGCCATGGGTCAGGGACTATATTATGGAATAGATGTTATTAAGATTGTTCATGTTTGTGCCTTATATTGTGTAATTGAAGTGTTGTATTGTGATTTAGGTTAGTGTTCTCTGTGTAAATATATATGATATTTAGTTTTATGTTTATGTATATTATAACTTAATAAATTGTATATAGTTAAGAACTTTGGGTTTGGG
>NW_017728922.1:16082999-16135622 GCF_001723895.1 Crocodylus porosus
ATAATAATAATAATAATAATAATAATAATAATGCAGGGTAAATATCTACACCAGTGTCGCATAGCCTTTTAGAGTGGCAGGTCAAGTGCTTGCAACCCAGAACACAACTCTGGGTGGCTGCCAAAGTCAGCTGGAGGGGAGGAGGAGCAGGGGAAAGAGAAAGGAAGCTTACCTCCAGCTGCAGAGGGGATCACCAGCATGGTACCAGGCAAGGAAAGGGACATGACAAGCCGAGCTGCTTTCTGCTGATCCCCCATGCCACAGGCCAGATGCAGGCAATTCAGAAACCAGATCCAGGTGTCAGGCAATAGGCTGAGCACAAATTCAGCATGTGCCTTTATCAAAGTCACTGCATTCTTCAGGCCTCCATTAGTGACTAATTACCAATATGCAAAGAAGACTGAGTCACATCAGGAGCTGCTCTTCTAAGTTGTTCAAGCACCACTCAAGGCACACTGGAATATTGACAATGTTGCAGTGTATTAATGAGGCATATACACATTTTTAGATTGTAGAAGTAATCTTTTTGTTACATTTCTGATGGATGGGTGTTTTCCCTCACCTTTTCAGCTGCCCCAAAACCTCTGTAGCCTGGGCTGTCGACAAGGAGGAAATTTTTCAGGAAAATATTATTTTACACACGTGCTAAAAACTCTTCTATTACATACACATTTAAAATGTGTGGCGTTTTTTGCTCATACTAGCTCTGCAGTATAAAAACCCACTGTTCTCTCATTTCCTGTTGTTGCATATTGCAGACCCTTGAAACATGTTGCAGAACCTCATAAGCAATCAATTTCTCTCAGTCTGACCTTGGTTTTGTTTTTTACTTTGAGACTTCATTTTAAATGTGGATTCTCAAAGCAAGGTAGAAATTACAAACTCTGTACCGAAACCCAAAATTTATTACCTTCGCTGCGAGGACACATTCCTTACTTTTAACAGCTCTTTAGGGTTAATTTAAACTTTCAGTGCTGCCCTTTCATCAGCTATGAGACTGATTTTTAAATAAGTTTATGTACATTTTCTTCTTACATATAACAATCCTACCACTTTAATTATAGCTTGGCATAGTTTAAGCTTTAATGTTTACTTGTATTATGAACCATGTTGGATGTAGCACAGGGACATCACTGTAGAGTAGCCGTGTTAGAGCATATATTGTTGGATGCGGTCTGTAACATGAGATCTCTCCTGAGCATGCACACACCGATTAGAGATGGGAAGGTTCTAGAATAGCTGAACTTTCCACCTTAATGGTGTCAGTGAGCCACTTACATCTGGGGAGCTTGTGCAGTAGCTTGTGTGGTCCAGTAGAGTGCTGTGTGTTACATCTGAGTGCCAAGAGCACAGGAGTAGGGTGTTGGATACAGCCCGTAACACAAGATCCCTCCTGAGCATGTGTGCACTGATTAGAGACAGGGAGGTTCTAGAACAGTTAAACTTTCCACTGTGATGTCAGTGACCCACTTACATCTGGGGAGCCTCCACAATAGCTTGTGTGGTCCAGTAGAGTGCTGTGTGCTACACCCAAGGGCCAAGAGCACAAGAGTAGGGTGTCATGTGCACAGGAGTATAATCGGTGAGAAGAATGACATGGTGCGATTTTGTTGAGTGTTTAAAGAATCCTGAGGTGTGATTTGGTGCACAAATGAAATATGGATGCTTGAGAGTAATTGAGGTTTGACTGGCATGCAAGCTTACTTGGTTGGTGATCATACCTGCATGTCTGAGGCATATGAGCAGTCACTGTAGCAGTGAGAGGGGTGACCTATCAAATTAGATTGTAGTTGGATACTTACCTGTAAAAGCTTTATTGGATCAGGACCATTGGTTTGGTAATTATCACCCTTCCCTCACTCTCAGTCCGAGACCCTCCGAGGGAAAAGTCTGAGGGCCTGACTGTCACTCCAGCTCAGTGAGCCTGTGAAGGCCCTGACACTGCCCTTCGCTGCCCCCCGGCAGGTCTGTTTATGGTGTATTGCAGTGAACCAGTGTATAGAGTTAATGCTTGATGTTATGTACATTTCCTACTCTTAATCTTGTTTTTGTTGCGATGGCGAGTTTATAATATACTTTTGAACTTTATTGGAGCCTCTGTTATTTATAGGGCTGGTAGCTCCATGTATATCCCTGACCCCCAAATCCACCCCTAACAGAGATAACACATGAAAGGCCCTGGCTGTCTGAGGAGGCCTAACAACCCTCCACACCTTAGATTTCTCATAGGTGGTCAGTGTCCAGGACACCCAGTGGTATCCAATCTGAAAGGTGGTGTCCTTGGGTGGGCATGGGGTAATCTGTTATTTCTGTAATTTGGACTTTTGTGCTAGGATTGTATTGTGGTGTGGCAGTCCGGGGGACATTTGACCTGAGCAGGGGCCACCACACACAGGGTATTTGTGCTGAGATCTTTTGGGGAGTACACTGGTTTGTTTTGTTTATTGGATTTTATATATATTTTTGGAGTGACTCACAGGAGTAAGTTGTACCCAGTCACAGAGAGAGACAGAGAAGCAGGATGCACCGTTTTAATCTAGCAAGCACTTTTGTTGTCTGAGCCATGCCCGGCAAAGCTGCAGTTGAAACGGACGGCTCAGCTACAGTGGCCAGAGGTCCAAGGAAAAGTGCTACTGAGGTTTTCGAGGAGTGGGTGGAACCTGCTTCAGGAACAAACATGCCTGGCAGTTCCCTGCCAATTAATATTTTGGAAAGAGAATGAGTTGATGGATAACGAATTGGTGTATGAAAAATTATGCGAGAGTTGACAGGCACGGTTCAGCAACAAGAAAAGGAACGTGAAAGCTGATATTAAAGCAGCCACTTGGGTTGTTTACATGTGTGCGAGAATTGGCTGACAAAGCTAGGGAAGAGACAGATTTGGTAAAAACCCTAAGGGATAAAATCATAGTGCTTGAACAATGTAGGCAGGATGACAATGAACTCCAACAGGCAGAGGTCCAAGCTCTGCAGGGCTCTGCCTGGAGGGACGCTAAGGAAATCACAGAGCTTAAGGAAGCTTTAGAGGTGGCTAAAAAGGAGATTGGATTAGAGGCAGATGCAAAAGACCATTGGAGACAAGAAGCGAAAGGTTTGGAAGCTGCATTCCGCATAATGCGAGAGCAGCACATACAGGAGTTGTCAAGAGTGTGCTGCTGTTATTACACAGGAAATGCCAGAGTGCCATGATCTGTGAGAGAAGGATTTCGGACTTGAAAGGCCAGCTTCAAACTTATGAAAAGAATGTGGCTGAATTAAAGGGGCAGCTGAGAGCGTACAAAAGAGGGTATTGGGCCCATGCAGGGTCGAGGAAGGAGACAGAGTACTTCAACAATTTAAGTTCCTCATGCGACAGCAGCTTTAGCTTGAAAAGCAGGAAGACTGTATTGAAAGTGCAGCCTAGTGCACCTGCTGCTCCAGAGGAGAGGGTGTCAGTGGCCCCCATTTGATTCAAAGAGGTGGTTAGGCCAGGGGTAAGGGGGGAGGTAATAGGGTGGAGGTGGCCATCATCCCTTTTATGCCCAAACAGGTTAGAGCAGCAGGGAAACAGATTGGGCCACTTCAAAAGGATAATGCTGTTGTGTAGTTGACCAAAATGGCCATGATAGGGGAGAGTGCTAGTTACATGTTGGCTGATTTAGTGGAGATTGTACAAGAATGTATGGAAAGCAAGGATTTCACAGCATTACCTTTGGCCATCAGGAATAAACAAGCCCCAAACAGCACAGTTATTAGAGATGAAATTTTAAAGTTATTCTTTCCAATGGAGCCAGCCATTGTGCTGTTTCATAATGAAAAACAGGTGAATGGGGAGCTCCCCGAGGCCTATATGGAAAGGAAAACATTATTGTTCAGGGCCGCAGATCTAGTAAGGATGAATCAGGGCAGATATGACTTTGATGTGCCTGAATTTAAGCACCCATTAGTTAAGGATTTCACGGCTCAGCTGAAAACTTACTTAGGAAGTGACATTAAAAATGCTCCTTTAGATGAAATTTTGAACCAAGCTAGCAACAAGCAGGGTTCTGGAAGTGAGACAAGGAAAGGTGGCGTTGGTGTCGCCAGAAAGTTCATACCAGAAAGAAAAGGTGTTTAGGACTGAGTGTGTTTTGATGACACGGGTGACAGCACAGGCAGTGAGAGTGCTGCAGGGACAGCAGTCGCACGTTAGTGCTGTGAGAAAGTCCAACAGATTTAAGCAGCAGCCGCCAGCCAGAAATAGGGATGTCAGGAAAGCCTAGAGTAGCAAAGTGCATCCCAGAGAGATGGAAACAGGCAATAAAGGTTATCAAAAGAATGAGAAATGGGAGTTTCATCCCTCTTGTTCAGACTTCAGAGATTCAGTATGGAAGGAATTGTTGAAATATACCAGTTGGGAGGTTATCCATGGCCTTCCTACCATCTGACTGCTAGAGCTACTCACTAAGCATAAAAAGCAGAATGGTTCTAATGGCAAAGACAACAGAAGTCTGCCCCCACCTCCAAAGGCAGACAGTCAGAGTTCTGACTGAGATAGCCCACCACTCCCTGGTTCCCAGCGTACTGAATATAATTTGGCACCAATGCATTACAATAGCTGGGGATGTCCTATTGTTTTGGGTTTGGGGTTTATTTTAATAAGGGAGTGCTGTGGCAGGTGCTGTATACAGTTTGATCAGTAATGAGAGAACTGTTGCCTAAGTGGATACCAGTTCAAGACATCACGTTAGAAGGCTTTGACAGCTTGGAACAGAAAGTAGGGTTCGCTAGTTCAAGAAGGGCAAAGAATGGATCCCAAATTGGAGAGTTCTGTTTCAACTTGTTCAAATTGGGTGAAGCGGGAATCTTGGGTAACAATATTATGCAGGAATGGGGAATGCTTGTGGATTTTCCTAATAAAGTCCTCAGGATTACAGGAAGCCCAAATCAAATGATGGTCATCCCGACCTGACACAGGCTGTGAAGGCTGCAGAGGTGTTGACCTTCCCAGAGTGGGAAGGGGATATAAAGATGTTGGCATTAAATTTTAAGCAGGTGTGGGCAACACACAAGCTTCAATTGTGGGGAGGGTGGAAATCAAGGCCTGTGTGGAGGTGAAAGAAGAGGACCCAAGGCCACAGTGGCAATACAGGTTTCCTCAGGACACGAAGCCAGGTATCCAGGAAATGACTGAGGCCTTTGTGGAGCAGGGAGTGTTGATGATGTCAGTTGATAGAGACCCACAATATGGTAAACAGCCCGATATGGCCAGTGATGAAGGCTGACGGAGTGACTTGGTAGTTGATGGTAGACTACCAGCAATTAAACCGAAGCACTCCAGCCCTGGCACCTATTGTGGCCAAATACCCAGAGGTGCTGGTGAGTATCACCCATGGGGTGACTTGGTTCACAGTACTTGATTTCACCAATACCTTCTTTGCAATTCCTGTAAACCCTAATCACTGGTATAAATTTGCTTTTATGTTCTGTTCCAAACAAGTCACTTTCAGTAGGCTACCTCAAGGGTATCGTAACAGCCCGTCACACTGCCACCGATGCATAGCAGGGATGTGGGAATGGTTGCCAAAGTGACAAAGGAAATGTCATCTCCTATGTTAGCAACATCCTGGTAACTGCAGCATCGAGGGAGGAATGCACGGACAGGACGAGGATGGTACTGGGTATTATAGAACAAATGGGCTTTAAGGTGAACCCGAAGAAGGCTCAAATGTGCCAAAAAAGCATGCAGTGTTTAGGTTTGAAACTTGAATGATGGACATAGTTCAGATGTACAAAGAGTTAAATTAAATATGCGATTTGCCTGCACCCACCAATCATAGCAGCCAATGGTCAATTTTGGATTTAATAGGTTTCCTGTGAGAATTTCGCTAGTGTTGCTGTGCCATTGTATATACTTCTAAGAAAAGGAGTTCCTTGGCAGTGGGGCCAGAAACAGAAACAAGCCTTAATAGTGTTAAAGAGAGCCGTGGTCCAAGCTCTTGCGCCGGCTTACCGTAGATGGGAAAACCATTTTACTTGGAGCCATCTACCACCCATGTTTATGTCAGAGCTATCTTGTACAAACAGTTGGGAACAACTAGGAAACCAGTAGCATAAGGGAATAGGGCATTATCTGAGGTTGAAAGGAATTTTAATCCAGGTGAACAGGAGGTTTGGCTTTAGTTTGGGCCTTCGGTCATTGAGACTATTTGATAGGTATGTCCCTAGTAGTATTAAGATCGATACACTTGCCAGCTAAACTTGTAGTCTCGGGAAAAGCCAGAGATGCAGGGGTCTCAGATCCGCATCTGGCACACTGGATGATTGTCCTGTCCAGCCAGAACATCACATGGGAAACTGTTCCTAACGCACCTGTGGCACCTTATGACCTGGTAATTACAGGTAGTGAGCATGAGTGCCCAAGAGTTGAGGTATACTCAGAACCTCTAAAAGGTATTTTTAAGGAAGGGCCTCAACTAAACGAACAAGTGTTGCAGGAAGCTGACATAATTTGGTTTGTGGATGGCAGTTGTTTTTACAGTGAAGGTTGACCCATGACTAATTTTGCTGCCATACAAGTGACCCCAAAGGAGGAAATTGCCCAGAAAATAATAGGCCAGTGTAGACCTCATTCGGCACAGGCTGCTGAGATAACGGCCATCGCAACGGTGTTCGAAAATCTATCCAAATCCGAGTCCTGTATCTAATACAGCAATTCAGACTGGGTGGTCTGAGCCATATTAGATTGGCTTCCAGTTTGGTTCTGGAGGTGCATGTGGACATCTGATGGGAAACCTGTGCAATATGAGAAATTACTTGAATATATAGTTGAACTGGGCCAAAAGCAGAATAGCCCTTTGAAAATATGTAAAGGCCCATCAAAAACAAGATTAACTGGAAGCCTATTGTAACAAGCAGGTGGCTATTTTAGCCAAGGAGGGACCCAGGATTGGACCTTTGTGGCAGATGCCACACGCAGGTGAGATTAACCCTGTGTGCAAAGTGAGTCCATCCCTGCCTGACATGGTTGATTTAATTGAACTCCAATGCCAGGACTTGGAAATACAAAATTTAACAAAAATTGGAAAATTAAGGGACTGGAAGGTGTGGCAAGAGCCAACAGGTCTCATCCTCACCAGGAAGGGTGAAGAGCCATCAGTATGGATGGTCCCTGAGTCAGTTAGAACTGACTTCATAGCATTAGTACACGACCAAGGGCACTTTGATGTTGAAAAAACTGTGAATAGGCTTGAGAGTTTGGGATGGTAGCCAGGACTGCAAAAAGATGTTAGTAATTTCATACAGAATTGTCTGCTATGCATATCAAATAACCTAGACCACATAATCCAGAAAGGGGCACTATGACACCAAAAGGTCAAGGGGCCCTAGTCACAAATCCAGGTTGATTTCATAGGACCCCTTCCAAAGAGCAAAAGGGGGAATGTATATTGTTTAGCAATAATTGACTGCTTCACAAAATGGGCAGAAACAATACCTACCTGCAATTGTACAGCCAAGACAACTGCAAGAATCTTAGTAGAGCAACTGTTTTTACATTGGGGAACTCTAAGTGTCCTCAATGGTCATCAGGGGCCGCATTTGTGGGGCAAGTGGTACAAGAGGTGTGCCAGGCCTTTAGCATAAAGCAGAGGCTGCATCTACCTGGGCACCCTCAGAGTTCAGGCCTCATCAAGAGAATAGGACAATTAAGAATGCATTGCACAAAATGGTTAATGCATATGGGACTGATTGGGATGCGAGGCTGCCCCTCATCCTTATGGCTTTGAGAGGGTCTACGGCTAGCCATGGGATAATGCCTCATTTGGCTATGACCAGAAGAAACATGAGGCTACCCAAGAGATGGTGGGTAGACCTAGATGTCCTAAACAATTGGCAGCCCAAGGTTCTGACCAAGTCCTGGGTAAAGGACCTGATGGAAAAGATCAAACATGTACAAATCCATGTAGTGCATACACTGGGTGTAAACAAAACCCAGATGGACAAGGACTCCATCTGACAAAAAGACCTTGTTGCATGGGAGACTGGGGACCATGTGATGTACAGAGCTTTTTCAGAGTGAAAGCACGTTTTTTCGCCTCTATGGTTAGGTCCTGTTCATATCATGGACAAAGCTAGCCCCACAGTCTATATGCTGGAAATAAAGCACAATAAGAAAGATTTTAAAAATGGTTTCACTCATCCCAACTAAAGGAGTGGAAGGAGCAATGAATAAAGAAACAGTTTGATATGACTTTTGTTATTTGGTTTACCAGGAAAAAAAAAATGCACACAACTATAGTGATGGTGATCATCCTGGAGATGTGCCTGATAATGTGGCAGCAACAAGGAGGCAGCAGCCAGTAGTTATCAGCTTGGCAATGAACAGAGAAGCCCACTGTGACTACAATCCAGGAAAACGCATCCATGAATGTGATGATATCTCAGACATCAAGGCCAGATGAACCAGAGATCCTTGTGACTGCAATGAAATCTGAGCCTGTGGTCTATGGTACAACACTCTGGATTGAATATTACACAATTGGGTATCCCAGAGATTATGATACCAACAGGAATGACAGTCGTCACCACCTGTCAGGTGGACTGTCCAGAAGAGGATGTTTTTGTTAATTAGATGTTTGGCCAGTCAGGCTGTGGACTTGCAGCATGGCTGCCCCGCAGAGCCACAATGTCAATTTGAGGCTGATGGTGGATGGAATACAAAACAGTCTGCTGGAATAAGAGATTAGGGACTGTTTATTTAATTTCCATCCAGGGAGTAGGATTGTGGCAAAGTGGGACTCCCCACCTGGCCACAGTGCTAGGTTCCCTCCCCACTTGCTTTTGGGCATGCCACCCACCTGATTTTCCTGCCATGCCTTGTTCTTAAGAAATTAAGATGTTAATTAAGGTGGGAGGCTGCCCCTTCTTGCCCCGATGCCAGGGGGTGCCATCTTTGGCTCCATACCTCCCCTACACTGCAGCCCATGCCTTGCAGATGGCATCCGGATGACACATTGCTCCCGGCCTACTGCTGGACCAAGCTTAGGCCTCAGTCACACACACATTCATACCGCCCTTCTCTCACTAGGGCCTCTCACACTCCACCCTCTCTCACAGGGTCTCTTTCATGCATCAACAACTTATTTTGCCTTGCTCCCTCTTGGAGCAAGTCCCTTAGGCCATAGGCTTTATCTAGTTTGTACCTTGGGTGGCAGACATACCATCTTTTGGGCCTCTCCCGCGACCCTCACTGGGGTAGTGGCCAGCCAACTACCTGACCGGGTCTAAGTTGCTCTGGCCCCTTCTGGGGCATACTGGGCTCTCAGCCCTCTGGTTTTCCCCTCCTTCACTGGGGCTCATCTCCACCCCCTCACTGGGGCTCCACATCTCTGGCCGCCTCACTGAGGGTTCTGGGGCATCCCTCTCTGGTGGGTTTAGGTGGCCGTAGCTGTGCCTGGGCCCAACTACCTTTCCTCAGGGTCCTACACCCCACAGGGCTCAGGTGGCTACAGCCATACCTGCCCCCCACTCTCCCTCCTCAGGGTCTTTCACCCTATAGGGCTCAGGTGGCAATAGCTATGCCTGGCCCCAACTGCCTCACTCCTCGGGGTCTTGCACCCCACAAGGCTCAGGTGGCATCAGTCATGTCTGGCCCACTACCGCCAAAGTTGCATGACTCACCTGAAAGTGAGGACTAGGGTTAAAGCTTCTCTAACTGGCCTGGCATTTTCTGGAGGCTCCCACACCACTAAGAGCCCCACCAAGCCACCCACTCCCAGCATGGTGCAGTTTTAGGTCATGCCCAGGACCAGGCGCCTCCTAGCCATCCCCTACAGCGCTTCCTTTACCTCCAGAATGATACCAGCAACCTTGCAGCCAGGCAATGTTGCTACCACCTCAGCCAGCAGCAAAATGCTCTGCTTATATAGGCAGCCCTGAATCTAAAATGGCTGCTGTAATCAGGCACCTGCTGGCTGCTTGGCTTAGGTCTTAAAGTGGCAGGCATCACCAGTGCCCTGCCACAAGGACATTACAATTCAACACCCCGAGACAGGAATTGGGTTTTGTGGAACTTGCATGCTACATGCCAAAGATGACGTTCATGGGACAAACGTATCAAATTTATGTGAGCTATCAAAAATCCATGAGACCTAAAATGTACAATTACACTGCGATCCCCGATGAAGGAGAGTTTGGCAATCCAGGAGTTAACACATGGTCCAAACAAAGTAGAGACCAAGTGGACCAAACACCATAAAACAGTGAAGCACTGTGTTAAGAACATTTATCCAGACTTACTTGGGGTTTATGGAATTTACTACGTTTGAGAATATGTCAGAATGGTGGCAGATAACACTGGGACAAGTGTCAAACGTTTCCAGGTCTACACGCTGTACTGATTCAGGTGGTCAAAACAGCAGATATAGTGCAAGTTAAGTTTGGTAGTAGCCAAATATCCATTGCAGAACCTGTGCGAGCTCCAAGGCAAGTCAATCTTAGGCTAGACTACAGCGAACAAACTAGCAAGTGTATCCCAAGAAATACGACAGAATCAGGTCCCATTGACTTCAGATCTCTCCCAAGATTACCCTGCAAGAACGGTTTACCGCTAAGCTTCTTCCTAAATGGCAAGAGCTTAATGACATAGATCACCTCATACTGTTAAAATCACTCTCTCAGTTACAGCATGATACTTCGTTAGCACTATCCTGTATACAGGCACAAGGATGGAGGCAAGGGGTCAGTCAGCATACACTGAGGCAAGGGTACACAGGAATAATACCTCTCAAAATAAGGAAATTTTGATAGAGCACGCTACTGAAATGGAGGCTTCTCTCCTAGCCTGGTTGAAATTAATACATTTCACTTATAATCCACAACCTAGGACAATATCAAGTTCTATATGGACAGTGATAACAGCACAGGAAATCATTGAGATATTTCCCATAGCAGTGCTGGGCTTAAGGATCAATGGATTCATACCCATGCCCACTCTGAGGTCTGGACCAGTTATAAAAATGGATTATGGCAGGCTATGAGTGAGTGCACTGCACAAAAGAATTTGGGATTTTTATGCCCCAAGCACAATATGCATAGGGAATCTGTGCGTCTAAAACCTGATGTAGCCCTATGTGACTACCAGATCTCAACTATTCAAGAAGGAAACTATTCTCTAGTGTACCAATTGGATAAGGAATGTGTTTGTGTCAATACAGCATGCCTAGAAGTTCTGTTTCCCACGCTAATGAAGAAATTATGAAAATTTTGAATGAAGCTGAAAAACTAGTGAGAGACACGTGGTGGGAGCGACTCCTGGGATGGTCTCCCATAGCAACAGATTTTAAATTTGATGTTACACTCCATAGTAATATTGGTCATATGTGAAGTTATAATGTTAATCTGCAGGATTGGGATGTGGTGTTTCTGACAAACTCTAAGAGAATGAAAGCATTAGTGAAAGAGGAATGAATGGATATGACACACCCTGACTTACCTGGAATTGCTGCGGCATATGGACTTGAATTACTAAACAAATGTACCATGCAGATGCAACATCAGGAGAGCTGTGGGTCTTGAAGACAGCGCTGTCCTAGGTCACCCTCCGCCAGGTGTTGCCCATCTTGGCGTTGAGCTAAGAGGAAGCCTACTTATATTGATGTGATAGGATCTATACACAAGGCCCAGAACCCAGCAAGGAGGGGATCTGTTGGATACAGCCCATGTGCGCACTGATTAGAGACAGGGAGGTTCTAGAACAGTTAAACTTTCCACTGTGATGTCAGTGACCCACTTACATCTGGGGAGCCTCCACAATAGCTTGTGTGGTCCAGTAGAGTGCTGTGTGCTACACCCAAGGGCCAAGAGCACAAGAGTAGGGTGTCATGTGCACAGGAGTATAATCGGTGAGAAGAATGACATGGTGCGATTTTGTTGAGTGTTTAAGGAATCCTGAGGTGTGATTTGATGCACAAATGAAATATGGATGCTTGAGAGTAATTGAGGTTTGACTGGCATGCAATCTTACTTGGTTGGTGATCATACCTGCGTGTTTGAGGCATATGAGCAGTCACTGTAGCAGTGAGAGGGGTGACCTATCAAATTAGATTGTAGTTGGATACTTACCTGTAAAAGCTTTATTGGATCAGGACCAATGGTTTGGTAATTATGACCCTTCCCTCACTCTCGGTCCGAGACCCTCCGAGGGAAAAGACTGAGGGCCTGACTGTCACTCCAGCTCAGTGAGCCTGTGAAGGCCCTGACACTGCCCTTCGCTGCCCCCCGGCAGGTCTGTTTATGGTGTGTTGCAGTGAACCAGTGTATAGAGTTAATGCTTGATGTTATGTACATTTCCTACTCTTAATCTTGTTTTTGTTGTGATGGCGAGTTTATAATATACTTTTGAACTTTATTGGAGCCTCTGTGTATTTATAGGGCTGGTAGCTCTATGTATATCCCTGACCCCCAAATCCACCCCTAACAGAGACAACACATGAAAGGCCCTGGCTGTCTGAGGAGGCCTAACACCTTAGATTTCTCATAGGTGGTCAGTGTCCACCTTTCAATATCAGGAACCACATGCACTCGTGATATGTAATCTTCAGCTTAAGCAGTTTCCTCCTTGTCCTCATCCCCTCGTCTCAAACTGCTCTTCTATTAGTCAGCTTTCCTGATACAGCTCCTCAGCAAAGCCAGATGCAGAACCAGAGAATACATTTTGAGGGAAAACGAATCACATCCTGCTGATAACCCACTAGAGTGTTCTCCGGAAACGCTGCTTTTGGCCAGTGGCAAGTGATCAAAGGCTCAGACCCAAGATTTGTGCATCTTCTTTGCAAGTACAGTTACTGTAAGAGACAAGGGTGTGACGTGATTTACAACAGCTGGAGCAGCTTGTCCAGCGAAGCATTTAGTATGCTAGTCTGCATCACAAACGGTTTGAGTTAGTTATGAGTTAAAAGGAGATGTTACCCCTATACATAACCCATATACAAAAGGTAGAGGTTTCTGACATCTGCTTGAGGCAGTGCTGGCACCTAAAATGGAGCTGCTGTGTAGAAAGACAAACATCTCCCTCCTTAGTGAAAAGAAATAAACTTAAAGCAGATCACATTTGGGAGTTTTTAATAAAAGCACTGTGAGACACCAGTTCAGACAAGATGCAGACGATATCACAACTTACAAAACCAAATAAGAGGCAGCAGTACACCGTTGGCATTTCAGAGAATAACATCCTTCCACTCTCCTCCTCAATGGACTTTCAAAGCCAATCACATCACAAATGAAAAGGCTTTGATTTATTTTGGAATTAAAATATAGGACTGCACACCTTGGAGGAGACGGCTGCACTAGATGACCCAGGAAATCAATTCAAGTCTTAACCTAGAAGGAGGAACACTAGACAGATCCCAAAGTAAGCAACCAAAAAGAGGCACATTAATTTTTAAGGAGGCAGCATGCTGCAGAATGTCCCAATACCCATGGTTTATTCACCTCAACCAGTTGTTTCACAAAATTCAAACCAGAACTTCTGCACAAAATGGAGGGGGGAGAGGGGGGCGACACTTCCACCGCTCCTAAGGTACTAACAAACTATCTCCATTATTACATATTATTTATCCCCCATATTATCGGTTAGCCTATTCAAACTAACAGTCTCTGTCTACCAGCAGTACTCACTTGAAAGGACTGGGGTACTGAGTTTTATTTACTTTACTTACTGCCTCACTCAGAAGGCAATAGGAGCATATATAAGATCCAGTCCACTAGGGTATTAGCTAAAGAGCCAATTTCCTGTATGCAAGAATGAGTCCATTCCCAAGCAGTCTTGGTGCCTGCACTTTAAAGAATGAAAGGGCTTGTGTTGGGTGCATAGAGGAGGAAAGAAGGAAGGCTTGTTGTCAGAACCCAGGGCACAGGCAAGAACTTTGGAAGCTCTTAATCCCCGAATGCTGTTCTTTGGGTAGCACTGGCTGCTCAGTATCTGTAGTGCTCTGGCTTGAAGGGCCCTTCTTTTGATACTCCTAAGTACTTGGCCTGCTTGTCACTCAGTTTAGTCAGCTTCACACACAGTTTGTCCAGATGAGCAGCAGCCACAGCTTCATCCAGCTGAAAGAAAACAAGAAAGCATTACAACAAGCAGTTTATCACCACACTGAAGTCTGATGGATTCAATGCAGCAATGTCAATATTGGATATCACATCAGGAATGTCCAATGCCAAATGCAGAGGGATACATAACAGACGCACAAAGAAAGAAGGGTCAAGCAGTCCAATTCATCCCAAGACCCTCTGAACCATGTGCAATTACTTTTTGGCAACTGAGCGGTCAGTAACAAACAGCGTTCAATTACAGCATCCCCATCATCTTCTTCATCCCAGTTAGACTAACTTTCAAGTAAGAGACAACAGATCAATATGCAGAAAACTTTCATGAAGTTGTTTTTTGTACCTAGTGAAATCTCCTCAATGCATTACTCCTACCCTCTTACAGGTAAAAACCAGAAAGTGAACTATTCAACTAAAACAAAACAAGAGCAAGTCTGCCAGGTTATGGTGAATAGTAAAAAAGTTAGAATGGCAGAGCCCCTACCATGCTTTCAGCTTGTTTTCCTCTAGCCCCACAGAACAATATATTGTTAGTTGCTCAGCCAAAAGCCATAGCTAATTCAGCAGGAACTGAGACAAGATTAAAACTACATTCTGCCTCTACTGCTTGCCAGCCCATTGCAGTGGCAGCCATTATAGCACGTCTCCCTGTTTCTGTTTCTCCATGCTTCTATTCAGGTGAAGAAAATCAGCTTCTTCTGAAAAGTCAATGTACGCAGTTCACTTAAGATATGTGCTCCATTTTTGGTGGGCTGATTTTGGGGGAAAAGGTACACGTGGCATGAGTGTATGATAGTTTAGTTGGGTCATAAATTGAAAGTAGAAATTCCTAAAGGGACCTGGTGAGTTAATAGGTATTCCAGGCTGGTGCATAGGAAAATACGAGGTCAGACACCTTGATAGAAACCCTTGAAAGTATTAACTTGCATTTTCAAGAACGAAGAAGTTGCCCAAAAGAAAGGTGGCAAAAATAAAGTATTAGAAAGAAGTGCATAGGGAATGGAAGGAGATGGGGGGCAGGGGCTGGCTCAGGAATAGAAATGAACCCTGGGTGGGCAAGATCTGCCTGACAGGCCAGATCCAGCCCACAGCAGGTGGCTCGGTCCTACCCAGCCCTGACACAGGGGGTGGCCTGGGTTGTGACTTGTGCAGCTGGTCCTACTACCCCCAGGTGTGTGGTGGGGCACGGCCAGCATGGTGGCTGGACTCTGCTTCCTGGCAGCCCCTGCAGTGGTGGCTCCTTCTAGCTGCTACCACTAGGGTCTCCAACATCACTGCTGGACCTGGTCCCATTACCTGGGCACGCAGCCCATCTGCCCTGCATCCACTGCGCAGAGTGCCAGACAGTCTCCATGGACCTAGCAGACAGGGCATGCTCAGCCAGGTGGATGGAATGGAGCTATGGGCAGAGGAGTCCAGGAGTGAGATGGGTGGGCAGGGACTGGAGCAAAGCTGCAATCCAGTTCCAGCACCCATCACAGAGATGTGCAGGGAACAGATCGTGGCTGTGTCCCAGGCCCCAGCCCTGCACTGTCACCACCCCATGATCCTGGCCCTGGACACTGCTCCCCACCCCTTCTGCTCCTGGATGCTGCTCCATGCCCACCTGCAGCCCCATCCCATCCACAGGATTGAGTGTGCCCTGCCCACAGGGGTCCCCACTGGTCTCCATGGAGACCCTGCCCACCCGCTCCATCCTGTCCAGTGTCCCCGGTGCTGGGTATGGGACAAACAAGCCTGGCCCCGATAAGATCACTGATGCTCCCCATGATCAGCACACCTCCCCCCTGCTGGGTCACCTCCCCCACCACCAAAATTCCTAAACTGGCTGTCTAGCCAAAATAATTGCCCACCCCGGAGATGAACCCATCAAAAAATGCAAGCAAAGTAAGAGGGCCAAAATAAGCTTGAGAGAAGGTTGTGTAAAAGGTTGTCAAAGGAAATAAAGATCTAAAAACAGCAAAGAAAAGTTAAGTGAGGAAACAAGCAGGTGAGCAAGTATGTTTATCCTGCAGAGGGCTATTGAGGCAGAAAGAAGCAGTATTAGTTGGAAGTGAAGTGCAAAGCAAGGTAGATTTGTACCTTACAGACCAACTAAAGCCGTGGCCAAAAACAGAATCACAGAATCAAAGGACTGGAAGGGACCTGTAAGATTATCAAGTTGGGTCCCCTGCCATGGGCAGGTTATTGGGCTCAAACGAGCTTAACGAGTTGCTTATCCAGCCACCTCTTGAACACTTCCACCTCTGCTAGGAGTATGTTCCAGATTCTAGTTATCCTTAGGGAAAATAATTTTTTCCTTATGTCCAGCCTATATGTTTCCTCAACTAGCTAGTGCACATTGGTCCTCATCCTCCCAAGGGGTGCCTTCCTGAAGAGTTGTTCTCTTAGATCTTGGTGTTCACTCCTGACACACTCATAGGAGGCTATCAAGTCACCTCCCAGTCTTCTCTTACGCAGACTGAACAAACCCAGTTCCCAGAGTCTCTCCTCACCGGGCCTATCCTCCAGGCCCCTGATCATATGGATGGCCTCTTGAGTTTATCCACACCCTGGAAAGGACAGCTTTTTCAGAAAGCAGTGTTCAACATGCTACTCGGGAAGATATGTTTGGGTTTTTTTTTTATCTGTGGGCTATATGTCATTTATTACAAGTTGCTGTGAACTCTTCTGGATGGGGGGGATATAAATCTAAATAAGAACAAACGGTAAGGAGCAACTAGTAATACAGAAGAAACCAAACAAAAACAAGCTACAGAGTTTGGATAACAGTACACCAAAACATCAGGAGAAAGAACGGAAAAAACTCATAGGAAAGCTCAAATTAAAAAGTCTTTGGCAATGACATGCAATTCATTCTTGTATAAAGTAGTCCTTTTTTGAAGAGCAAGGAAGAATTAGAATCCAGTCAACAGGCTAATTAGGTAAATATCTAACCAAGGAAAATAGTAAGCCATAAGGGATTTATGATATGAACATTTAGAGATAAATACAGCCAAGTACTAAATCTGAGTGTTGTGAAACAATTTGTTATATTCCTGAAAATAATCATCCATTTAAATTTGAAAAGGAACATGGCGGATCCAGTGCAACTCAAAAAGAGTTTGACTACTGTACCAGGAAGCACAGTCTGGGGAGGTAAGCAGCCCTCAGTGGTGAAAGAACAGGTTAGGGACTACTTAGAAAAGCTTGATGTGTACAAGTCCAAAGGGCCAGATGCAATGCACCTGAGGGTGCTAAGGAAATATGTGATTGAGAGTAGGTGGCCATTATCTTTGAAAACTTATGGCAACCTGAGTGAGGTCCCAGATGATTATGGGATATATATATATCTATATATATATATATATCCATAAAGGCTTATTTGACACGTGAATTCCTCCCTTTCAACTTATACTGCAGTTCTTCGATCTGAAAAATGTAACTGTATTCTTTTTACATAAAATATCTTTCTAGGTTCTTAGACACTTTTTGAGTCTCCTATGATACCGAGGATCAGATACTGTTGTTATCAAAGTGCCACTCATTTTCATTCTTTCTCTGGTATTTTTGTCAGGATTCAATAACAATTTTTATTGTGTCAGTCTTTACATTATTAAGGTATTTAAAGGAATGAGGGAACTCATGTTTTTTTAAAGCCAAAGAGAACTGCAGTCCTCTTAGTTAATGGAACATTGAGTTTTCTAGTTTTCATAGCTCACTTTTGATTTTTAAAATGTTTAAGACTTCTGTTACTTGAAATGCTGCATTTTATCAAATTTGTATTCAGATACCAAGCATAAGATACTGTATGTTGGTGTCTCAATTCTTTTCAAAACGATCCTAGGCAATTATTGAGTGTCCAGCTAGATTGTCCAGCTGCAACTATGCATTTTGATAACAGTTTTCAAATACATGAAGGGTGATTATAAAGAGGCTGGAGAGTCTGAGGCTGGACTAGATGACCTCATGAGGCTCTCTGCCAGCCCTGTGATCCTATAATTTTTCATTTTCTAAACAAAAGACCCCCTCTTTCTGGACTTCAGCAAGGCCTTTGACACCATCTCCACCCCATCCTCATTAAAAAACTAGGCAACTGTGGCATTGGTGCCTACACAGTCAATTGGATTGCAGATTGGCTGGCTCCTACCCTGGGGGTCTTTAAGAAGAGGCTTGATGCCTACCTGGCTGGAGTCATCTGAGCCCAGTTTTTCTCCTGCCCAGGCAGGGGGTTGGACTTGAAGATCTACAAGGTCCCAGCTTTAAGAAAGGAAAGAAGCAGGATCCAGGGAACTACAGACCTCATCTCAGTCCCCAGAAAAATCATGGAGCAGATCCTCAAGGAATGCATTTTTAAGCACTTGGGAGAGAAGGTGATTAGGAACAGTCAACATGGATTCACCAAGGGCAAGTCATGCCTGACCAACCTGACAGCCCTCTCTGATAAAAAAAACTGGTTCCACAGACACAGGGAAAGCAGTGGATGTCATATACCTTGACAGAAAGTCTTTTGATATGATCTCCCACAGCATTCTTACAGGCAAGCTAAGGAAGTATGAGTCTGATGAATGGACTGTAAGATGGACAGAAAGCTGGCTGGATAGTTGGGCTCAACAGATAATGATCAATGGCTTGATGTCTAGTTGGCAGCTAGTATCAGGTAGAGTGCCCCAGGGGTAAGTCCTGGGGCCAGGTTTGTTCAATATTTTCATTAACGATCTGGAAGATTAAATGGATTGCACCCTAAGCAAGTTCATGGATGACACCAAGCTGGGGGCATAGAAGATATGCTGAAAGGTATGCCTAGGATTCAGAGTGACCCAGGCAAGTTGGAGGATTGGGTGAAAAGAAATATCATGAGATTTAACAAGGACAAGTGCAAAGTCCTGCACTTAGGAAGGAAGAATTCCAAGCATTGCTACAGACTTTGGACTAACTGGCTAGGCAGCAGCTCTTCAGATAAAGACCTGGGGGCTACAGTGGACAGTAAACTGAATAAGAGTCAACAACGTACCCTTGTTGCCAAGAAGGTTAACAGCATACTGGGCTGCATTAGTAGAAGTGTTGCCAGCAGATGGAGGGAAGAAATTATTCCCCCCCAATTCTGCATGGGTGAAGCCATATCTGAAGTAGCATGTCCAGTTTTGGGCCCTGCACTAAAGAAAGGATGTGGACAAGTTGGAGACAGTACAGTGGAGAGCAACAAAAACAGTTAAGGGGCTGGGGTGCACAACTTCTGAGGAGAGACTGAGGGAACTGGGCTTATTTAGTCTGGAGAAGAAAAGACTGAGGGAATTTGATAGCAGCCTTCAACTACCTGAACTGTGGTTGCAAACAATGTTCCCTCTAAGGAGTAGCAGTCCGTGAGCACACCACCTCAGTCCATGCGCATGCTGCCTCAGTCCGGCGTGGGACACTTACTGAACGGGGCTGAGGGCTGGAGCCAAGAAGTTGGAAGAACACAGAGCAATGGTCTCAAGCTGCAGCAAGTAATGTTTAGGCTGGATATATTATGAAAAACTGTCACTAGGAGGGTGGTGAAGCACTGGAACAGGTTACCTAGACAGGTGGTGGAATCTCCATCCCTAGAGGTTTTTAAAGGCCCAACTCAACAAAGCCCTGGCTGGAATGATCTAGTTTGGGCTGGTCCTGCTTTGAGCAGGGGGTTGAACTAGATGACCTCCTGAGGTCCCTTCCAACCCTGATTTTCTATGATACACAATCACGCCTGGAAGCACAACTGTGAGATCACCCATTAGCTCGAAATCATGTATTTTGGCCAGTAGAGAGAAAGCCTGGCATCATGTTTCTGGGTTCCACCTGCACCAGCTGCAAGCCCCATAGGCAACATGGGCTGCATGGCTCACAGTGGGGGAAGCGCCAGGAACACTGCTGCCATTGCAAGCCTCGTGAGATGCAGGGCTTGCAGTCGGGAGGGCACTGCTGCCCCCACTGCAAGCTCTACAGCCAAAGACCTTGCCACTCCAGTCAACAAGGCTCTCAGGGGAAGCAGCACTCTTCCTGCTGCAAGCCCTACAGCTGACAACACAGCCACCACTGTGAGCCTTGTCAGCTGCAGGGCTGGAAGCAGGTGGTGCAATCCTCAGCTGATGTGGCTCCCAGCCACAAGGGAGCACTTGGCCACACATGCATGCTTAGAACAAGCTACAAAGTTATTACACATTTTTGTGGAATAGCTTTCCAGCTTATTGCTCATTTTAACATGCCATTAATTGTTTGAACATGTAACTGGGTCACAACTTAAGGAGCGATTACCTAGCTAATCACACCTTAAGTATAATGTGAAGAAGCAGCCTATATGGTTTACCCAGGGAGCAACTTCCTTACACAATTCAATTGGGTTAGTTTTTATTCGCAAGACAAGCACTTAAAAAGCATCAAGGGCTTTATAAACAAAGGATTTTGCTGTTACTTTAAGATTTAACTTTATTAGAAAATGTTAATGGCTAACTAAAACCATTTAAATCTCCAAGAGAACTAACAATGAAAGATATTTTTCATGGGGAATGACAAAGGTGCTTTACCCCATGGTCTGGCTTGAATGATTTCTGCATCCGATCTCCAAAACACCTCTCTGACCCATTATTTTAATAGATGGCAGTGGAAACTTAGAAGTCCTTTGGTGAACACTTCATAAACAAGTCCTTACATATTTATTCTATTTACCAAAGGAAAGCCTTTTCACATTCACTTCTGGCCCTGGTTACATTTCAAAGGCGATGGAGCTTAACTGCAACTTCTTTCTCAAACAATGACCATCTCGTCAAATTCACAGGCTTGTTTTGGAAAATTAAGACCAGATGATTGTTTATATATGGAATTTATGACAGTTGTGACATGATCCAGATTCCTTCAAGAACAAAGAATCCACTGATAATTTTAAGTTTAAAGAAAAACCCAGGGGAATTTGTGGCAAATCTAAGTACGGCATTGAGATTTTGCAGAGATAAGATGGACACTTAACCAATTAGGACCAGATTGCCTTCTCAGGTGCCCAAAGGGATTGTAAGTGTAGTAAACCCTCCCTCCTGTATAACAGCCAACTGCAATTCCAGTTCACAAGGCCTGCTCTGGACTAGCACTACTAGCTCTCAGAAGGGGAAAGGGAGAGCTAGCATGAAGGCCTACTTGGCAAAGCTGGACAGACTCAGGGGAAACATAAGAACTTAAGAAGTGCTGTACCGGGTCAGGCCAACGGTTCATTTAGCCCTCTATTCTGTCTCTGACAACAGCAGAGGGAGAGCATTCAATATCCTCCCTGGCATGTTATAAAGGCTTATATCTCCAGGACAAAGATATTTACTGAGCCAGACAGAACTCTGCCCAGGCTTCCTGAATAGGATAGAACCACGGCTACATCTCACACCCAGCTCATCTACTAAAAGCAGAATCTGACTATCAGCATTCCTACAACAAAAAACATTGAAGTCTAGTCCTGATGACTAGAACAGACTGCTTTCAAAGCCCCAACCATAACTTGATGCAGAGGACCACCTTTAATTTAATGTCTAGTAAGAGAATTAATTTGTTCATAGGTTAGACGCCATATGTGAATGCAAAATTTCTGCCTGCTGATAAAAATGGTGCCATTATCAGATATATTCACCACTTCAGCAGTAGCACTTCCAACTGAGAGCAGATATTACAACACTCACTTAATAGTAATTAAACCTCATAGCACTTTTGAAACAGGGAAGTATTATTTCTGATGGAAAGAGAGAAGTAAAAGTTACTTGCCCAAGATCACATGGCAAGACTATGCCAAAGCAGAGACCAAAGTTCAGGCATCCTAACACAGGCCCTTACTCCAAATACTGAACATACAGGCAGCCCTCGACTTAGGTTTCGAGTTACATTTCACACTTACAACATTTATAAACTGTAAAAATTCATTTTCAAATATATTGTATAAACATTTTCACACTTTTTTTAACCACCTCTAGTTTTAACTATAGTTGATTGGATAAAAATAGGGAAGAAAAAGGAAGCAAGCTTCAGGGAGGGAAGATCTCAACAACAGGCTGTTAGATTCTGCAATAGCTTTCCACAAAAAGTGATGGAAATCCAGGGCCAGGGTTATTTTTAATGAAAATCAGAGGTAACACCAGAAAACATACCAAGAAACAAGGCTGGCACAAGCCTCTTAACACCTTTGGCTTTTATGACACCATATTGTCACATGCCTTCTGAATGAACATGTACACAAGCTGGACTTTAGGCCACTGACCTACTCACATGCCTGCGCCCATCTGAAGGACTGAACTGATTCTATCTGTGCAAGTGCATGGAAATAAGGTTAATGCTTTGCATTGTAATATACCTTCTTTGGCAAGAAATGGACTCCCACAGGATACTTGTCATTATTGGTCCACAGCTCAATCTGTGCCAACACCTGATTGGTGAAGGAGTTGCTCATAACAAAGCTGGGGTGACCCATGGCACAACCTAAATTGACTAGCCGGCCTTCTGCCAGAAGTATGATGTGACGACCATTCTTCAGTTTATACCGGTCCACCTTCACAAGAAACAAAGCAAATGCAAGTGAGAGATGATGACACCACAAGCAGCACCATATTTTATCCAAAGCATGGCAACTTCCATCCCCAACCTCCACTATTCTTGCACTGATGACCCAATAGTAGACATAGACCTCAGACTTCGATTGTTACTGACACTGACATTACACAACATCCCAAGTCAAAAATGCCTGTCCATTCTCAGTAGGTTGGTCTTGCACAGTATGGACCTTGGCAGCTGCTACTCATTTAAACAGACTATGATGGCATTTCTCTGGCTCTCTGGGTTTCTCAGCATGCCTACTGCCTAGAGCAGTGCTTCCCAAACTTTTCCTCAGCATAACCCCATTTATGACCCCATTTCCTCAGCATGGCCCCTCACTCCCAAACTGCACTGTTTATCATCTGGATCTGATGATAAACATTTTTTATTATACTGATGTCTATCCTCCCTTAATGGAGTCTTTTGTCACTCGGTCTCTGAGAACAGGATCTCTCCCATCCTGAGCAAAAGACCGCTGAAATGCAGTCCCTTCGTAATCAGGAGGTCCCTCATTGTTCTGGTACCTCAAGGCTTATTTCTACCTGTGGGAGTCTGGAGGACAGTTGTCAGTTGACAAACTGATTGACTGTTCTTATAATTCCATCTGAGTTTGGCCTGTTTGGCTGTTGGAAAATGATGATGCATTTCCAACAAGAAAACTTAGAAAGCTGTAGGCCCAGACCTCACAAATGGCCAGCATCCAGCACCTTGTTTTTAGTGGGAGCTGTTGGGCGTTGAACGTTTCCCTTGAGGTGGCAACTTCACTGAAATATCTAAATGGAAACGACTTATCTGAAATCCTGGCCCTTAGGTGCTTGATATCGCTGCCATATGCTCACATAATAATGTCCATTCAGTCCAAAGTAAAATATGACTGTGGGACTGACCTGTTTTCTCTAGCTTCTGCTCAGTACCAGTAGGAGTAGACCCGAGAGATTTTTTTTTCCTGCAGTTCAGCTGTTCTCAATTTTTTTATTATGTTGGCCTTTCCATAAGAGATTGTTTTACTGGTCACCTTTTGCTTTTCTCCCATTAGTTTAATTGTTTACTCCTCTGATATTTCTTTGAACCTCCTGGAAGGATGGTGCCCCTTAAATTACAGCTGGAAAACCACTGCCTCATAAACATTGCCACTACTACTTTGTCAGACTACCTTGCTAATCCTACTTGGTTTTAGTAGTATAGGAAGCTTGACTTATACTTCTGTTTACAGCTTCTGTTAGAGGTGATTACATTTACTTTATTTACATACCAAGCTGAAAGTAAATCACAGACACAAAGAGCCATAGAAGTGGGAATGTTTCTGGTACTCAAAACACATCGGGGAAAGAATTAGTAGCACAGCTGTTATCCGTTAAGGTTTTTCCCTTGTACTGAAATTGACACCATCAGTTTAATTTTTCTCAAAGTTTTACGAGTTTTTCTATAACCTAAATAGAAATATTTCTATGGAAAACAGGAGCACTTTTTAATTTAAAATTTACCCTTCAGGGCTTGAAACGCAAATGCCATAGCTCAAAAACCAGAAATGAAAGAACACTGACTTTTTGTCCCATCTAAATAAAATGTAAAGACTAAAAGTAGAAAGAGAAGTAAAAACACTGGCTTGTTTTTTTGGCTTTGATTAATTTATGCTTTTAATAGAATAGGCAAAGATATCTGTTCATAATTTGGTAAACTTAAATGGACTGTGTCTTTTCAAAGGTGCTGCACAGAAAAATCCATTCTTCTCTGTTTATCCAGAGACGTGAACCTATGACTAATTATGATACTAGTGAAACTTTATGGGCAACTCAGAGGTGGTTAAGATTCCACTATTGGCTTTCACAGAATAGAGCTTCCATATGTGCTGTAAAAACAGGAAAGCAGCAGCAGGGTTAAACTGTGCAACAGCTGCTTGAATAAACTGTTTTGTGGCATGTGGCAAAGTTTGTTGAGTTAAGAAATGTGCAGAAATATACCCTGTATCCTGAATTTTTTTACATCTTTCCAGTTCACATTTGAGAACACCACCTTTTTGGATGACAGAGGCATGTGGCTTCTTGCATATCTTATGGGCTCTTTTAAATGGAGATTTGAAGTAAATTTTATTCTGAAACAAAATGTCAGTAGTGGGGCATAGGTCTCAGTATTGCCAACCCCACCATGTCAAAAATTATGAGACAGGCTCTTAAATCAAGAGATTTTGACATGTAAATCATGAAATGCTATTTTTGAAGTGTGTGGGGGGTTATTTGTGAAGGTGTGGGGGGATGTGGGCATGTGTAGGGTTTGGAGCCTGGGGCAAGCAGGAGCCCCACATACTTAGGCAGGATATGGAGTACTGTGGGTCAGGAGTGAAGGGCAGCAGCAGAGCTGGGTGGGGGCTGGGGCTTGGGAGTAAGAGGGCAGACACACTGACATGAAGACACAGACAGCACCCAGTTGGTAAGCGCAGGGTAGGGGCTGGTGGGGGAGGAGATCAAGACTCACACAGGGCAGGGCCTGGAGTGAATGGGCCTCCAGGGCCAGGGCAGGTCATGCAACAGAGCTGTGGGTGGCTTATCCAAAGATTGGCGGGGGGCGGGGGCATGGCTCCCTGGAGCTGTGCACACCCCTGGGGGTGGCATGATGGGGGTGTTCCCCCTGCAGGGCAGAGATGGGCTGTGGCTTGGGGCTCTGCACCCTGCTTCCTTTGTCCGAGAAGCTGCGTGATGCCATTGCTACCCAGCGAGCGGGCAGGAAACGCGTGGCACAGCCAGCACATGGGTCCCAGGGCAAACTTTGCCTCAGGAGCCGCTCGCTAGTTGCACCACACCCGCTTCCTGCCTGGCAGCAGGAGGCACACTGGTGTCATGTGGCTCCCAGGGCAAAGGCAGCAGGGTGCAGAGCCCCAACCTGCAGCAGGCAGCCCACCTCTGCCCTGCTGGGGGGGGGGGGGCACATGCCCCCGATGCCTGCCCTGGGTATGCATGCAGCTGCACCCCCTGCCTGTGCCTCTGGATGAGCTGCCTGTGGCTCTGGCCTGGACCCACCCTAGCCTCAGGCTCCTGTTCACCCTAGCCCCTGCTCCACTCCCTCCCTTGATATGCGGGCCTCAATTTGTTTCTCCTGCCCCTTCTTGCTCCCCCCACTCCTTGCCCTCCACAGACTTACTAGCTGGCTGCTCTCTACATGCTCCAGTAGCAAAAATCCTGAGATCTGGGGGTTCCGTCACAAGATCATGAGTCAGAGAGAATTTGATTTTAGAAATCACAAGTCTCATGATTTTTTAGAAATTATGAGTTGCAAGAGTTGGCATTATTGAGTCTTACAACCCCTATATTTCTAACTTTAACTCCCCGTAAAGGTATACAGTAACCAGGTAACTCAGCCTGTCTGAGACGAGATCCAGTGACCATGTCTGGGGTATCTCATCAAAGCCAATCTCCTGTTGTTCTCAACTGTTTGAGTCTTTTCCTAGCAAATGAGTTATTTGTGCAAGACCATTTGTTTTCTGGAGACAAAAACAGTTCATCCATGTGCAAGCTGGTGTTATACATAGAGAGCAGGAAAGAAAATTCCAGCAGGTTTGGAATCTGAAATATAGTAACCATATCTCTGTAGTAGGAAGAGTTATAGGGAAAGGATACAGTGGAGTTGTGGGGGTTTACGCAGGTGATCCTGATACTACAGCATTTGGATTGGTGCTTGCTGAGATCCAGCCTAGCCCTGCCCATGTGGGATACATGTAGTCCTACATTAAAGAGCAGTCCTCTAGAGCAGTGGTTCCCAAACAATGGGTTGTGACCCCAAAAGGGGTCACAACATCAACACTCGGTTGCAAGATTTCGGCACCTGCAGTGGGACCCAGTACACAAAGGAGTGCCGTACCATCATGGCCACTAAGGTGAAGTGTGGTAGCGGTGCAGTTGTGTCCCCACTAGGGTGTGCCTCAGCTTGGCAGCCATGGCATGGCACTCCCTCCTGTGCCAGGTCCCACCTGCTAGGCCATGGAGCCCCCAAGGGGAGGGTCCTGGACCAGGGAGCCCCAAGCCAGCAGCCTGCATTCTGTCCCTGCACCCCGCTCAGGCTCTGCTCCAGCTGTGCCACTACAGGGGAGGGGAGTCAAGCTCCACCCTTGACTCTGGCTGCACCACCTGCTACCTCCCACAGGAAGCAGCTGGGGCTTGGGCACTGCTAGTGGGGGAGTTGGGCACCTGTGGGGAATGGGGGCTACAGTTTGGGAGGGAGGCACCAGCAGGGCCAGGGGACTGTGGGTTGGGAGTAAGGGGGGGGCTATACCAGGCCAGGGGGCTTCAGGTGGTGATTCAGAGGCATTGGCAGGGCCAAGGGACTGTAGGTCAGAAGTAAGGGCATCTGGATGGGTAGATCAGATCAGATGCTGTGAAAGGACATGCACAGAGCAGTGTATCAAATAGGGAGAGTGATTTTAATATACAAGCTAGAAAGGAAGGCAGGGACAGGAGGGAAGCATTGCAGAGAAGCCAAGCAGTAAATCTCATAGGAACAAAGGGGTTACACAAAAAACTAATCCAGGGAACAGGATAAGAATCCAGTCCCTAGTTAGACCATACTGAACACAATCCAGGCTGTGGCTGATTTCTTGTTCCAAAATTTCCCACTCAAGTTAAAAGTTTTGCTAAGAACAGCTATTCTGAAGTCAGTGACAGAACAGCCAGAGAAGCTGAAGTGTTCTGCCACAGGCTTATATGTAGAGGTTGTCCTGTCTGTTCGATGTAGATAGCAGAGGAGCACTCTAAGCAGGCAATGGTGCATTTAGTGTTGATAGAGTTGCAGGTGAATTAACCTTGGATATCATAATTGGTGTTGTTTGGTTCTTCGATGATTACCACTGGACCAAAAAACATGCATTATAAACCCAGGTTCCCAAAGTTACCCAGGTCCTGGCATACCTCAATGTTTCGTTTCATTTCGGACCTCTATTGTACACCTTCTCTAATGTCCTCAGTACAGAAATCTGAGCTACTAGGTCAGATTTTCTTTCCAAACTGCTCTGCTTTCTTTTCTCAAGACTGAAAATTTTCAAGGAGTTTTGTGGAACAGCCTTTCATTCTTATTTACTCTGCTCAACCTCCAGACTGTTAACCACAATCTGCCTTTACAACATAGGGATAGTCATGGGGAAGGAACACGGACAGAGAAAGAATGATGACTGCTATAGAGAAAGAAGCTATGAAGATTAGAGGGATCACTCCATTATGTTGGGGAACCTGACCCTGTATGACCAATAGGGTCTTCTAGAATTACTAGTATGCTCCTGCTGAATTTTATACATTGGCCTGGAGAAAAGGAAAAATACTCCTGGTGTGTTAGCTCTTAACTTTCCTACAAAGAACAGTTATCTGGCATACAATTAAACTTTGCTTTAGAAAGAATTTGATAGGGAAGTTCCACATTTCTGGGAAGTGGGATGCAGCATGTTTCATGCCCAAATTGACACATTTTCATCACGATAAAGAGGTGGGCAGAAAATCTCCTTGCCTAAGTATGCATGCATTTGCATGTGAATTTTCTATACAGTTTGTAACACAGTTATTTCCTTTATTTTTCCTTCAGAAGGCATAGATTGAAGGCACACTGCCTACCCCAAAACAAACAGGAATATAAGCCCCACAGAATAAGATTACTGTGTGCTGGACTGTTAATTTGTGGCAGGCTTAAAGCAGACAAAGTCTTAATGTTCTGCCAGGGCAGGTAGGGGCTTTAACCAATTGTATGCCCCAGTGTAACAATTAATATACAGGTTTCCCTCGCTTTATGTGGGTTCCGTATGTGTGAATTCACTCTTATGAGTTGACCATTTTTATACCAAAAATGGCAAGATAAATTCACTCTTATGCCATCGGTATGGTGGAAGCTGGCAGTTCGCTGCTTTCTGAGAGTGACATGCGCCACAACATAAGTCTCCCATGTGGATCTGTGCTCCTCACTCATTGTCCAAATACATGTTTCGGTAGTTGCCATCCCCACTATGGTAACATTCACTACACCACCCTGTGCTTGTGTGTACTGTCTGCTGTTGGTGAGTACCAAAATCGTCTTGTAAAAGTGATAGAAATAGGTCTGGGGGTCAGTACAGTTAAGGTCGAATGTATCCCTATTTGTTACATTGTAAAGTGGGCTCCCTTTATGTGAATTTGAGTTGTACACCGTTTTCCAGGACTGCATGTGCAGCATAAAGCAAGGGAAGCCTGTACTGGAAGACAATGTAGATGAAGCCTTACACCAGAAGCCATGACAGGTGATCTTAGGCAAGTCATTTCACCTCTCCTGCCCTTAACCCTTTGTCTGTTTAGACAGTGATTGTCTTGAAGACCTCACACTCTCAATGCAACTGTTTGCTGACCTTAGTTAAAACCCTTAGGCAGTAATAATACATACTAGAGAACCTGGACCTTATTCATACATAAAAGTTAATTGACACAACTTTGCTCTGAGAAATCCAAAAGTCCCTGATCCAGATCTAAAGTTGGGACTAGATCACAATGCCCGACTGTCCATAAGATTACAGTCCACTCCTCACTTAGTCTGTGGACATGCATCAAGGTGATTCTATTTATATATACATACACACATATATACACACATTCATACACACGCAGGTCCATTACTATGTGCCTGCATATGAGTAGGTCCCTACATATGACCAGGGATCTGGGTTTTCTGTTTCCCATGGAAAAAAACAGAGAAAACCACAGATTTTCCATCTTTAAATCAGAGAAAATACAGATCTTAGCTTTTAGCAGGAAAACACACAGATTTCTTGCTTTTGCAAAGAGCTCTGCAGGTGGCTGAGTTCCAGCCTGCAAGAGCCAATTGCAAGAAGGGCAGGAAAGCTCCAGCCCTGCCCACAGCGGGAGGGGGAAGGGTGGGGCCTGAGGCTCGATTCAGGCTTATTTTCCTTTCTGGAAACTGTGAGGTAAGTGGAACTTGCGGGGGGTTGCGTGGAGCTGACTGGGGGCTGCAGTGTTGGTGAAAGACATGGAGGGGCTGCCCAGTTGGCTGCACATGGACCACGAGCAGCACTGTCAGCCCAACCGGGCTTGGCACCTCTACGTGTGGCTTCCCTTAAGGAACAATAGCGCCGCTCCAGTTCCACCTGCTGCTGGCTGGGGGATGAGGAAGCCGGGAGGTGTTGGAGGAAGACAGAGTGACTGCCCAGCCAGCAGCACATGGAACCGAAACAGCATGCTATCTGCCCTTAAGGAAAGCCACACATGGATGTGCCAATCCCAGTCGGGCCAATAGTGCTGCTCCAGTTCCATGTACCACCAGGCAGGTTGGCACAGAGCACGCCCTGGGGTGCAGCAGCACCATCTCCCTTGGCACCTTCCCATACTTTCATCTTTCCCGGGAGAGCAGGAGGGGTGCACTGGGCACCACCGGCCCCACATGGCACACTGTGGCACCTCCCTACCCCCCACCTCAGCTCACTCTGTGTCCGCTCCCAAGGGGAGGTCCAGGGGGATGAGCACAGCGGTGCTCCTCTGCAAGCTGCACACACATTGCCCAGCCAATGGGGCAGCAGTTCACATGCAGCAGCCACCATCACCCCACACAGACATGTGGTCAGCTATGGGAAACCCACACAGGTGTGGTGGCAGTGTGGTGCTTCCTCACCTTCAGAGATGCCTCCCTCTCCCGCTCCCCACTACAGAGAGGCCCACCTACTGGCCCTGTCTGCAGATTACACCAGCACCCACCTAGGCAGTAGAAGCAGCCCCAGACAGGTGCCAGAACCAGCTGTGAACACGCCCAGCAGGTTCCAGGTGCGGATCAGGGCATTCCCCCTGATCCACCACTGATGCTGCCATGTCAGCACTGGGCAGAAGCAGTCCCACCCACCCATCTGCCCAGGCCAGAACTGCCAGCTGCCCATGGGCTGGACTGCATGCGGTGGGGAGCCACCTGCCCACAGGCCAGACATAAATCAATTGGCAGGCTGGATTCGGCCCACAGGCCAGATTTTGCCCACACCTGAACTATAAGATGCACAGAAAATATGGGGAAGGGGGCCACAGGAGACAGCCAGTATGGTCAGCTTGCATAGTGGCTTTAGGTCAATGCAAGCTTTTGGCATAAACAAGCCTTCTGAATCAGGAAGGGAGAAAATTGAAAGGCCCTAAACAACCTTTAAATGAGGCCCCCAAAAACCTGTTCCAAAAAGGGCAAGATTCAGATTTCTCTAACAACTTAAAAGATGTGGAGACACTGGCTCAGGATTGTATATAACACTAGCCTTTGCTTTAGGGCCCAAAGGATTTTCCTTGGACCTCTACTAAATAAGAGCACTTAATACTGGAGCTGTCATTTCCAATAACAATTAGATCAGCCTCCAGAACTCCTGCATAGGGGGATGTTTAAGTACCAGAACTGCACACAGGATTAAAGATGTGGTTGCACTATGGATTTTTATAGTGGCAGGATGATTTTCATTTCATTTTCAATTCCCTTAATGATACCCAACATTTTATTAGCTTTTTTCGGTCACTGCTGCACAGTGAGTTAATTTTTTTAGACCGTTTTTAGAGTCATTTACCATGCCTCCACAGTCTCTTTCTTAAGTTGTAAGAGTTAATTCAGAGTTCAGCATTGTATACATATAGTTCAGGTTATTTTTGCCTATGTGGATTACCTTGCACTTGTTGGCATTGAAGTTTATCTGCCATTTTTTGTCCACTCACTCAGCATGAAGAGATCTTTCTGCAGCTCCTCTGTCAACTTCCTAAGGCCAGCTCTGCTTACTTGTTTACCAAACCTGAGAGGGGCAGCAGTCTCGTGCACTGCAACCTAGTGGCACTGCACACGCACACCCTGTTACATCTACTTCCTTCCCAACTCAAAGCTGCCTTCCCACAAATGATCATTACCCATTTAACAGTGCCATTATAAAACTTGGTTAGGCCACTGTAAATTTGCATCTTCCTTCTCAACTCAGTCACAGAAGACACAAAGCCAGAACATGAGCTTTTTCTTAACAATGGTCCTGAACTAATGGGTCTCATGCATTAGTTGTACCCATTGCACCAATGCTGTGCAGTGCAGATTTGCATTCTTTGCCAATTAGCCTGAGAGATAAAAGTAGAGCATTGCACAAGGATGACTTACCTGGGGCTTAACATTCACTTTCTCCACTGAATTCTCATTTAGCCACTTCACATCAACTTCTACATCAAAGTGGCCAATGTTGCATACTATAGCATCATCCTTCATCTGCTCAAAGTGTCTGCAAAAAAACCCAAAAACAGGCTCTGTCAATGATCAGTACATAAAAAGAGAGGCTTGGTTTGGCTTGGCTTTCTGGCCCTAGGAGGCACTGCTGCAGCTTGACAATGTAGCAATGCTCTTCGAGAAAGGTCAAGTTCCAGTCCAGAGCCACAGTGAACCACAAGGTGAGGCAATGACCATCTTGTGAGGACCAAAGTGTAAAACAAATTTGGGTGGGTAATTTAATCATAGTATCAATCCATTGTCACTGTTACCCTTTAAGGAAAATATGCATAAGTACAGCAGTACAGAGGGCAGTGGAGATGCGTGGAATCATAGAAATCATAGAGAACTAGTGGTGAAACAGACAACTGGAGGTGATCTAGTCCAACCCCCTGCTGCAGGCAGGAGGGTAAGATTCCTTCCTGATCCCAAATGTGGCAATCAGGGTGACCCTGAGCAGAGATGCTAAGTACAAGAATGGAGATGCTGTGAGATAGGTGCTAAGATAAGGGACAGATATGTTTTATGCTTGCCACGTATACTCAAGTCTCACTCCTTTATGAGCCACAGCAAGATCTGTAATGGGCATAAAATTAGCCTGGACCTGTCCCAAAGTAACTTCCTCAAATTTAAACCTCTCAGTATAACTATCATCATAAGGCTGGGGGCAAGTCTATGGCCCTGAAATTAGAATCAAACATGGGTCAGAGGACTGTGCACCAACCTCATTGCCCCCCACGCTGCCTAAATGTCTTAGTCCTGACTTACAAGGCTCCTCTAGACCCTGGAGCCACCCCAAACAGCTCTACCAACAGCTGTAGTTACAAGACTCCTCTTGCCTCAACCCATGGCACCTCCCTAGTCTTATTCTGTGCCCTGCACCCCAAAGAGATCAAATATAATGTATGCAAATGTCCATTGGGACCAGGAGACCAAAATCCCAACTGCCTGCTCTTCAAAACTAAACCCAGCTCTCCAGGCATGAATGGCCACTGTGCTAACCCAGACTGTGCTGCTAATGACAGTCATTTTCAAAGTCTAGGTGCACAGGAAGTTTACAGTAAGCCAATGGTTGGATACTACCTGCTCTGCACAATGTCTGTGCATCCAGTAGTGGTGACAAAGATGTTCCCTTCTTTGCAGGCCTCCTCCATTGTTGTGACCTCATAACCTAAAAGTCAAAAGGAAAAATGTCAATTTTCTACTCAAGCGTGCTAGACAGGGGCTTCCGGCTGGGCGGGGACCAGCCCTGTTATTGCAGGAGTCTGCTTTGGCTTCCCCTGGGTCCTACTGCTCCTGGCTCCTGTCATCTTTGACAGGGGCAGATGAATATTATTTTTCTAAATTTTTTAGGGGCCCCGTGAGCCACATAGTGTCCTGGTGGGCTGGACCTAGCCCGTGGGCCATATTTTGCCCACACCTGCTTTCAAGCATGGCTGCATAATGAGACTTATCCATTATACAATATAATGCAACGTTCAGGATAAGCAACACAATGACTTGGTATTTTCAAGTAGAGAGATTCTTTGGCATCTTAACTCAATCTTCAAGTTAAAGCTGTGTGAATGAAGGGTATCAACTCAACTCAAGAGCTGTTCAGAAATTGGGTTACAGCATCTTGAAACAGAGAGGTTCTATCCCAAAGTTTGAATGGTGAAGCAACCTCAAACCCAAGTAACCATTGAGAGAGGATATCATCAAACAGGTTAACAGAAAAATAGAGTATTAACACAAAAACAGAGTATTATCTACTAATCCCAGTCATACAGGAATAGTTCATTAAGGACACAATGACACTGCTGGCACCACCTTTACCCAAAGGGCAGGGAGAAATGCCATCCTAGTAACAATTGGTTCAATTTCACTTAGTGCTCTGTAATGGGATACAGATATACAGGTGTTCTGCATCTCTCCAACATCTCACCTTCCATGGTTGCCTGCAGCGCATTGATTGGATCAATTTCAGTGATGATGACCCTGGCTCCAAAGCTTCTTAGGGCTTGAGCACAACCTTTGCCGACATCACCATAGCCTGCCACTATGGCCACTTTCCCAGCAATCATGACATCTGTAGCACGTTTAATGCCATCAATAAGGGACTCCCGGCAACCATAAAGGTTATCAAATTTACTCTGGGGAAGAAAGCAGCAGTTTCAGAACAGACAAAGCAATCACTCAGAACAACAGGAGATACACGTTTCCCATTCTGAAAGGACCTAAATACACTTACAATAAAAAGTACCACAAACCATGAAGTTGACATTCAGCTAAATAATTTCAACCACTATCAGTTAAAGAAGGGAGTCTACTTTAACACGTTTTCAGTTACGTTCTTTTAACTGGCTTTTTAATCCATATGGTTATAGCAGATAGCTGCTGTCACAAAAATCCTGATCAGGGAGTCCTCTAATGAAAGACATAACATGTGGTTATTGCACCTATTGCTATAGCTTGGACTTGTGAAAACAACCTCTATGAGGTTACCACAAGTTACCAACCAAATGGTAAAGAATAGGAGTTTGCTGTACACAGGGGAATGGACAGCCTCTTGCATGTATGTGGTAGGGAGGCATTGCCTCAGATTTAAAATTTCCGAAACTACTGCTCCATCAGTCTATGGATCATTATTCCAAGTGTCACAACTGGACCTCAAACAACTGTACAGGACACCTGGCTAGTGGATTACCACACATTAGGACAGCAGCAATCTAGTTTGACTTCTGTTTTGCTGTTTCAAAGGGACAGTGTGTCTTTTTGACCTTTTGTTTCAAAGCTGTTCTGTTTCGTTTCAACTGTTGTTTCGCTATTCCGACGTTTTGCCCATAGGCTATAAAGGAGATCATTAAAATGCTTATAACTTTGTCATTTCTTGCCTGATTCAGATGAAAATTGCAGGAACAGTAGCCCCTTCTGAGGGCACGAGGCCTCCCAAGTTTCAAGGAGATAGGTGCAGGGAGTTTTGTGAAACTGCACCTCAAAATGTTAAAAGCAAAACTCTAATCACTTGCCAGCGGCAGCAGCTTGCTGTTATCCTGAGCACAGATCCAGGGGTCTGCGCTCCTGGGAAAAGTCCGGCACAGCCCCACCAGCCCTCCCGAGGGCATGGGCCCCCAGATCTGTGTGCGGGATGACAGCAGGTTGTCACTGCTGGCTGATACCGGCGCTGGGTGCAGTGTGTACCTTCTATCATCCCATGCACAGATCCTGGGGACTGTGCCCCAAGGAGGGCTATGCTGGACACCTCCCAGGGGTGCAAGCCCCCAGATCTGCGCACGGGATGACAGCAAACTGCTGACTGCCTGCAGTCAGTGGGCTGCACTGCACCAGGATGTTCAGGGCACAGTGCAGCCCAGTGGCTACAGGCAGGTGGCATCTGCCACTCCCGGGGCTGCAGCAGGGGTGGCACCAGGCTCTTTCCAGCTCATGGTCACCATGTCTCAGCTTCCCTTCGATCAACAGGTTGCTGACTAGATCATCCGACTTTGCCAGTACCAGGTAGAGTAGCGCTTTGCCTCTTGTCAGTCCACAGACTTCAAGTCAGATAGAGCTCATACACACAAGGAAGCTTTGCAATCTTTCGGATTTGGCCAAGTGCTCTTCCCACAAGATGTCTGGGTAGTTGAAGTTTCCCATGACAACCATGCACCGGGAGCATGCAGACTCCTCCAGTACCCTGGCAAATTCCTAGCTGAGCTCTTGATCCTGATCAAAAGGTCTGTAGTAGACTCCTACCACTGTATTCCCCATGCCATGTTCACCATGGATTTTAACCTAGGTGGTCTTCAGTCGTTCTCCCTGGGTGCCAATGTCAGCTTGCAGGGACATGTACTTTTCCTAGACAGAGAGCTACACCCCCGCCCCTTTATCTGCACGATCTCTCCTGTACCAGGTATAGCTGTCTATACATGTGGCCCAATCATTGTAGTCATTCTTGTTTAGCAATAGGACCAGTTCCTCCTGTTTGTTCCCCAAGCTCCTGGCATTGGTGTACAGGCATGCAAGTGTCCCATTGGAGGCCCTAGTGTTCCCTACATTCTCAGGAGGACATCACTCCAGGGCTGGGTTAGGGGTGGATTCCCTTGGGTGCCTTAGCCTGCTGGATTTGCAAAAGTTGCCCAGTGGGCTTGCTGTGGCAGTAGTCCCCCATCCCCTGGCAGGCTTAGTTTAAAGCCCAATCAAGCAGGTCAGCCATTTGGGCTGAGAAGAGCTTCCTCCACAGTGCAGTGAGGTGGAGGCCATCTCTTCACAGCAGACCACTGCCTCTCTCAATGAAGAGCGGACTGTGATCGTGGAAGCCAAAGCCTTCACAATGACACCAGCATCACAGTCTTTGGTTAACTAACTTGATCCTCCTCTCCTTCCTCAGCCCATAGCCCAAAACTGGGTGGATTGAGGAAAACACCGCCTGTGCCACCAACCCCAAGTCCCGCTCCCAAAGCCCTGTAGCTTCTCATGACCCGGCTGAGATTGCTCCAAGCTGTGTCATTTGTGCCCACACAGATAAGAAACATAGGGTAGTGGTTGGTGGGCTGTATGAGCTTTGGGATCCTCTCTGTTACGTCCCAAATACAGGCTCCCAGCAGGCAGCAGACCGCACCCTCAGTCCTCATCAGAAGGGAGTCTCCCACAACAACTACTCTACGTGTGGCCTTAGGGAAAGCAGGGATGGTAGCTGTGAGTGGTCCTCCCTTGCCTGCAGGAGCTGGCAGCTCTGCAGGCTCTACTGGGGCTGCAAGAGATACATACCTGTTGCAAAGCTCCAGAGAGGAGGAGACCCTGGTGCAGTGAGCCTTGGGGTCATTGACCTCCTTGGCCCGACCCCCTGGCTGGACAGTCTGGGAGATCTTGGAGTCCTCCCTTGTCCTGGAAGGTAACCTTGGCCTACCCTTAGCCTCCAGGGGGTGAAAGGCCTGGCAGTAGGAGTCTCTCCTGCTTAGCATCCTTGACTGCAGTCTCTGGACTGTAGCCTGGAGGTCTGCTATCTGGTGCCACAGAGACTCCTAAGTGGAGCAAACCTCGCAAGGGGCAATGGCCATGTTCCTGGTTCCATGTGCCTGGAATTGTGCCAGGCAGCCCCCACAGCCAAGAGCCAGAGGCTCCATCTGCATGGAGATGAGAACCATGGGTTCCATCTGCATGGAGACCTCAGAAGTCTGAGACAGGGAGATCTTTGACTCCCAGGGGACCCTCATGTGGCCATCTGCATTGTGCCGTTGGTAGTCAGACACAATGCATGCCCTCATTTTGTTTCAAAGCCATTTTGAAGCCTTTTGTTTCATTTAGATTTTGCCGTTTCGAGCTCAAAAACGTGTTGAAACAGCTTCAAAGTGAAACACCCATGAAATCCTCTCAGTTAAGCCAGAGAGTACTAGCCTAGATCAGGCTACAGTGAGGTGGGTTGGCAACTGGCTCAGCAGCCGATCCTAGTGAGTAGTAATTGATGGGATGGCCTCACCATCTTCAGTGGCGTCCCCCAGGGACCAGTGCTTAGGCCCGTGCTCTTTAACATCTTTATCAATGACCTGGATGAGGAAGTGAAAAGCACAATGATTAAGTTTGCAGATGATATACCAAGCTATGGGGACAAGCAAGCATGTCCAAGGATAGGACAAGATCCAGGACAACCCTGACAGGCTGGTCCTATGGGCTGAATGTAATCAGATTAGGTTCAACAAGGAGAAGTGCCAGGTCCTTCATCTGGGTAGGAAGAACCCTCACCATATCTCTACAATGGGTGGTGGTCCACTGGCTAGCACTGCATCTGAAAGGCACCTGGGGGTGATAATTGACCAGAGGATGAATAAAAGCCACCAGTGTGATGAAGTCACCAGCAGAGCAAATAGGACTCTGGAGTGCATCAGCAGATGTGTCGCCAATAGATCCAGAGAGGTGCTCCTCTCCCCCCTATTTGGCACTGGTGAGGCACCACACTTCAAGAAGGATGTAGACAAGCTCAAAAGAGTGCAGAGAAGGGCCACCCACATGATCAACTGCCTGGGGGATAGGCCTTATGAGGAGAGACTTTGGGGATCTAGGTTTGTTCAGTCTGAGTAAAAGAAGGCTGATGGGTGACTTGATAGCCCTCTACAGATATGTCAAGGGAAAACACCACAATCTGGGAGAGCAACTTTTCAGGAAAGCACACCCTGGAAGGACTAGGACCAATGGCCACAAGCTAGCCAAAGAAAAGGTTAGATATAAGGAAAAACTTATTTTCTGTAAGGGTAACTAGAATCTAGAACACATTTCCAGTGGAGGTGGTGCAGTCACCATCCCTGGTGGTGTTCAAGAGGAGGCTAAACAAGCACCTCGTTGAGCTCGTTGAGTCCAATTACCTCCTGCCCATTGCAGGGGACCAGACCAGGTCCCTTCTGGTTCTTCTTTCTATGATTCTAAGTACGAAGTCCTGCACTTAGGGCAGAACTGGTTACTGATCGACTAAGCAGCAACTCTGCAGAAGAAGACCTGGGAGTTACAGTGTTCAATAAGCAGAATATGAGCCAACAGAGTGCCCTTGTTGCCAAGGAGGCTAATGGCATACCAGGCTGCCTTAGTAGGAATGTTGCCAGCAAATCAAGGGAAGTGATTATTCCCCTCTGGAATACTGTGTTCCGTTTTGGAGCCCCCACTACAGAAAGGATGTGGACAAATTGGAGACAGTCCAGTGGAGGGCAACAAAAAGGTTAGAGGGCTGAGGAACCTGATTTATGAGGCGAGACTGAGGGAACTGGATTTATTCAGTCTGAAGAAAAGAAGATGGGAGTGGGATTTAATAACAGCTGTCAACTACCTGATGGGTGCTTACAAGGAGGATGGAGCTAGACTGTTTTCAGTAGTGGCAGATAATATACAGTAGCAAAGGAAGTTTAAGTTAGGTTTTAGGGAAAATCTCTCATGAGGAGGGTAGTAAAGCACTGGAACAGGTTATGCAGAGAGGTTTTAGAATTTCCATCTCTGGAAGTTTAAGACCTGGCAAGACAAAGCTTTGGCTGGGATGAGATAGCTGGGATTGTCCTGCTTTGAGCAGGGGGTTGGACTAAATCAGCTTCTCTAAACCCATGGTTGTAACTCAAAAGTGGGTCACAAGAGTATATGAAAGAGTTGTGACCAAACTTTAAAAATGGATTCTCCTTCAAAAGGAGAAAAGTGTGGGAAGCCACAGCTTTTCCCTTGAAGGCTGTCAGAGTTCCAGCTTGCAAGGGGCTGTTTGTGCCCCCCTCTGCCCCCCCCCCCACACACTTGGGGGCTGGGGCCTGAGGGCAGTAGTTTGGGAGTGAGGGGCACTGGGTCAGGACTGGCCATTGATGTTTATAAGTGGGTCCTGGTACAAAAAAAGGTTAAGAACCCCTGGACTAGATGATGACCTCCTGAGGTTCCTTTCCACTCTCACTTTCCATGCTCCTATGGCTCCCTGAGCGGTGTCAGACACTGCTGCAATTCCCAGACCTGGTTCTACCAACACCTGACTTAAGAATGAATTACAATCCCCACCTCATAAAAGACAGAAAGGAAGGTGACAGCAGAAGAATGGAATGGTTCTACAGCTCGGAATATCCTCAGGCTAGGGAATGTGGCTATTTCAACTGAATGCAGAACTTGGCTGCTTTCTGTTCGTGCATTACTTGAGTGATCACATACTGTACACCATGATCTGAACTGGCACTAATTTCTGTAAATCACAGATCACAGGTTACCATTGCTATACATGATCACATTGTATAAGTGTTCTCTTCCATAGGAACAGAACTAAGATTTCTGTATTCAGGAGTACAGAGTGTTTTGAAACCTAAAAATAAGGCAGACACTACTAGACATTCATAAAAACAATGTTGCATTGAAGAACCAAGAGAAAGTCAGATCTCAATTTTATCTTCTATACAAATCAGTGAAAGTTAAGAATTGCCCATAAGTGACTGCTGTAAAATCTACTTGTTGAGAATGTTACAGTTAATAAGAGATATGCAAGATGCAGCTATAGCTCATGCTGCCAGGCTGTCTCTCCTGCCAGTGGCCAGTCCATAGTGAGCAGCTGCATATTCTGCACTACAAGACGCAGCCCTTTGCTTCCAGTAGCAGTGGCTCATTCACAATCCCCACATACCACCAAATCAGGAATGTTGTTACAAAGACACAGGCTTAATGTTCCTCTCTTACAAAGTTCCCAATACGTGAAAATTCAAATTCCTAAGGCAACCTTAATTTGGAAAAAAAATGTCTGCACCATATGGAAGTACTGGCCATATCCCACCATTCCTAACCTCCATCCAGGCTCCTCTTAGGTCCTCACCCTCCTAAAGAGAAAAAGCAGCATTTGGGAGATACGATTCTCCAGCCCCAAATCTTTTGTTTAGAACCAAAGAATCCCATTGTGGGCACAGTCCCAGGGGAGTGACATTAGCAGAGTTCCAGATGCAAAAATGGGTTTGTGGTGCCCAAGAAAGGCTTTTAAGAAAAGGATGCTTCAAACATCCCCCCCACCCCCTTTCCCTAATAAATACTGCCTCTGTTACAGTTTATTGTTTATGCAAAGGTGGTAAGAAAGAAAAACTACAACGTTGGGGAAAAAGTGTTCTGAGAAGAGACTCTAAACTCAAATCATGAGCTTTCAAAGGACCTCTAACTACAGACAGCATGCATCATGGAGTATTCAGAGGCCAAAAGCAACACTGGAAGTTAAGTATTATTTGACACTAGAATAAAAGTTAGCTCAGTTCTAAACAGCTCCAGCAAGGGTTGCTAGAATCATCTGAGTTTCCAAAACCGCCTAATAAATAGGCTGCACTGCAGAGTCTTCTGTTCTTATAGACTTAAAAATAATGCTGGAGAAATATGCTTCTTCCCAACTGCAATTAATTCCTACCCAATGGACAGAAGACTGAGAATCACAGGCATGCCCTACGTGGTCAGGGGAGTGAGGTAAGCTATTCATGTGGAAAACCATAGAAAAAAAAAAAAAGTGGGCCTAACAATAATTAAGACAGTGATTCTCAACCAGAGTCCCGTGGCATCCTGGGGTGCCTTGAGACCCTTTCAAGGGTGCCACAGGTTGCTGTGTAATGCCAGCACAAAAGAAACCCATAGTTTTCAAATAGGGATCCATAGTGGTAAAAATATGCCGACGTGTTGTGGTCTGAGTTTTACGCAACAGAATTGCTCCATTATTTTTCTGTAGTCAAAAAACAAATGAAAAACTAAAAGGTGGCATTTTCTGAGGGGTGCCTCAATGTCTCAAATCTGAAAGAGTTGAGAATCATTGAATTAAGGAAAGAGGGATTGAGTGCGCCATAAAAGATTGTGCAAGGGTCCCAGCTAAGCACCAACGGAGGGCAGGACGTGAAAATAGATGATGGAAAAGGAAAGTCTCTCTGTAGAAACCACATCCATACAACTACTAAAAAGCTCTATTGTTCAATCTCTGTTAAACCCACTAAGCAGCCACACATCTTTTGAAAGGGCAGGGGTGTAGATTAAAGGAGTTCTGTCACAGCACAATGACCCCATTTATACAATCCAATACAGTTGAGTCGCATCTTACACGTATTTAAACTTATGCGAATTCAGCTATACACACTTGGCTCCTGGGGCTGGCGGCTGGGTACCAGCCAGGGCACGGCATGTAGTGCGCCACCGCGTGGTACTGTCTGCATGCGCTGGCATGGCTGGGGGGCAGCAGCTCACTCACGCTCAGCTGGCTGCCCTGGTGGGACAACACAGCGGAGGACAAGAGGGGCGAGGAGTGCGGCAGGAAGGGCGATTTCAACTATATACGATTCTCGCCTTACGCGCTGACTTCAGTACGTAACCCCCATTTAAGATAGGACTCCACTGTAGTTATATGCTGTACTGAAATATAGTAGAGAATGGGATTTTTTTTTTCTTTGAGACAAGTTATCCATGCAGAACAAGCACACTTGTGTCCTACAAAAGCCAACCCTTGACCAGAAGATAGATGTTAAGTGCCAATTTTTTAAAGGTATTTGCAGGCCTGAAGGAGACAGGTGTCTACTGAGATTTCTATTCCCCCTTGCTACTTCAGTAGCCAAGAATCAGTTGGTAGGCACAGCTAAAAAATAAATAAATAAATAAATAAATAAATAAATAAATAAATAAATAAATAAATAATCTCACTAGGCATCTGTTAGGGTGACAATATTTGAATTTTGGGGAGCACTGGATTTGCAGCTGATACAAGGCTTTAACCTGTGGCCTAGCAGAGCTGCTGACCACAAAGCAGAATGATATCTAAACCAGCCATTTGTTTATGCTAAGTAACCATCTTAACTGTGTCAACCATTTTCTGTAAAAAGCAGCAAGTAAATCTGTGCAAGTCTGTGTGCTGTGAATGAGGTGACACTTTAGGAATGTGGAAGATGGTCCAACCTGTGACCAAAAGACAGACTGGAATGTGAAAAACAATGTGTAATTGGTAACAGAATCCAAAATGAACATATGCAAAACAGTGAATGGTGATCGGTGAAGAAGCCTCCAGAAACTTTCAGGTTTTAGTCAAAGTCTGCCCACTGACCAAAGAAGAGAAGTCAAGGTCTTATACATGTATTGACAGCAAAGACATGGAATTGCCTATGCATTTCACTCATTTACATGTTAATGAAGCAAACAGTAAACAGAGGCAGAGCTTGAGATGGGAGCAGAAATGGGTGGAATACAAGGACGGACAAAGGTGTAGTGAATGTTAATGAACCTAAACCAAAGTGTATAAATGTGGGGGGAAAAAAAAGCCATCTCCATTCTGAATAAAGCTGTTGCAAGCAATGTGTGCAAGTAGTGTTTGCTCCCTGCTTGCTCTGGCTACTCAGTAACAGGATCCATGAGCAATTGGATCGTCGTCTCCCTAGTCGTTGGCCGCTGCATGGAGTCAGGGTCTAACAGCATCTACCCATATTTTAAAATGTCTAAATCTGACCCATTTTTCTACCCCCAGGATGATGTCTCAAGCTATTGATACAAGTCGGCAAGACGCACACTCCCTTCCAGAACTAAAGTTCACTTCTGGAAGTTTCACAATAGCTTAAGACTAGCTTGTTCAAGTCACTCTCTTATTGATGTTGAGGTGTAAGGGGAGGGGTGGGGAGGCTATAAACATTGTCTAGCGCAGCGGTTCTCAAACTGTGGGACATGTACCACCAGTGGTACGCAGACAACCTGGAAGTGGTATGCGGAAGGCCAGGGGGAGGGGCTGCACACACCAAGCCCAGCAGCATCCTGCTGCACATGGCCAGGAACACAGCGCCGCCTGCCAAGCAGCACCCAGTAGATAAGTGCATTGGAGTGAAGGGGGGCAGATCAAGGCCTCCACAGTGAGGGGAGTGGGGGGGCAGAGACAGGGGCTGGGATGAATGGGCCCCTGGGGAAGGTGGTGCAACAGTCAGAGCCTAGACAGCTCATCTAGGGGCATGGGGGGTTCCCACCATTATGCATACCCCAGGATAGGCAAGGGGGGCACATGCCCCCCGAATCTGTGCATGGAGCAGAGGTGCCCTGTGGCTGCACACAGGGCTCCGCACCACACTCCTACTAGCCCAGGAACCTCACACGATGCCATGCATCTGCCGCACACTGGCTGCACTGCATCCTCTGCCTGTCCAGTGGTGGCAGGCACATGGCATCCTGTGCAGCTCTGGAGGCAGCAGTAGCACAGTGCAGAGCACAGCAGCAGTCCATTGCTCCCCAGGGGTTCTCTTCCCTCAGGCTGGCTTGCCCTGTCCCCACAGCAGGGCCTGCACAAAGGTGGCCTGGGCCTTTCCAGGGGGGGGGGGGGGGGGGGAGGGGCCCTCCCCTAACTTGACGCACTCCAGGGCAGGCATGGGAGGCATGTACAGCCAGCACACAAGGCACATGGCATTGCACAAGGCTTCCAGGGCAAAGACAGCCTGGAGCAGAGCCCAGTTTGCAGGAGGCTGCCTGCCTCTGTCCCACACACAGATCCAGGGGGCATGTGCCCCCATGCCTGTCCCAGGGTGCACACAGTGGTAGAGAGCCACACCACCCCCAGTACCCCTAGACAAGCCACCCACTGCTCTGTCCCACAGTCAGCCTTAGCCAGAGGGTCCCATCCACCCCCACCCCTGCTCCACTTCTTTCCTCAATGTGGGGGCTTTGATCTGCCCCTCCCCCTCCACCAACTTACCTACAGGGCACTATGTATGTCTGTGTGCAAGTCTGTCACTGTCAAGCCACAGCACCCCCAGCCCTGCTGCTGCCCCTTACTTCTGACCCACAGTACCCTGCATCCTGCCAGAGTGTGCATGGATCCTCTCCCTCCCCATGCACCCCTACAGCTCCTATACCTTCCTACTAGAGACATCCCCAAAAGCATCTCTGGATGGGTAAATTTATATTGTCTTGTCTTTTTTTTCCCCCATTTACAATCGTTTTAGATGGCTACTATAACTGATAACAATGTTTTATGATTAGTAAAAATTTTGATCTTGTTTTAATACAGTCTGTTATCTATGTGTATGAAAAATTTGCTGGTGGTACTTAAGGCTGTATCATTTTAAATTGGTGGTACTCAGTCTGTCAGAATTTGGGAACCACTGGTCTAGTGGAAAGGCCACTGTATACACAGAGTCTGAAGAGCTAGATTCTTAATCCCGGCTCTTCCCCTGACCACTTTGTGATTTTGGATAAGTCACTTCACTACCCTTTGTCAATTTTCCCTGCCACCCTTTGTCTTGTTTACATGGACTGTAAAATCTTCTGGGCAACAATGAGCCTCATTCTAAAAATCCTGATCTCCACTGGGAGAGTGGGATCCCCACTCTTGGTGCTGCTATACTACTAATAAATGAGGAGATACATCTAACACACAAACAGGTCAATGACACCACAAAAAATAGAAGGCAGCCATTTGAACTGCCACATTTCATTAATTCAGACACATCCCAGACCCCTCTACATACTCACCCCAGCCACCTGTCAAAATCCATTTCCCATCACGCCCCTAAGTACAGCCAGCTTCATTTAGCAAGAACAAGAAAAGTACCAACACTTAGGCAGGGAAGCAAGGAGACTGTTTTCTAACATTAACTTATTGTTTATCAGTGCCATCAGGCAGCTTTAGAGCGATGGCTGCTTTACCTTGGTGACAGAGTCATTGACGTTGATGGCCGGCACTTTTAGGGTCCCATTGGCCTTCATCTTATACAGATTATGAACGCCAGTGGTTGTTTCTTCTGAGATACCTTTAATTCCTGCAGGGGAGAGGAGAAGAATTCAGAGTGATATACTGCAAACAGACAAGTCCAAAAATAGACACAGTTTTACTAAAAAAGCTTCCTTTAAAATAAATCTTTTGCAGGAAGGGAAGAAGCGATAATGTCCCTCTACTGCAGTGTTTCTCAACCTGTGGGTTGCAACTGCAAAGTTGGTCACAAGTATATATGAAAGTCACAGACAAACTTTAAAAATGGATTCTCCTTTAAAAAGATAAAAAATGTAGGAAACTATAGCTTTTCCCTTGCAGGCTGGCAATCTGGGGCCCCCTATGCCTCACACACCCACCCCCTGCCCCACACACTGGAGAGCTGGGGTCTGGGGGCAGTGGGTCCGGAGTGAGGGGCACTGGGTTGGGACTGGCCATTGATGCTTACAAATAGGTCCTGGTATAAGAGAGGTTGAGAACCACTGCTCTACTACACTGTTTGAGTCTAAAATAAACACATCAGTGAAATCCTGAATCCCTGCAATATCCAAGAGTCTGCATTAGAAGAAAGCTGTTGAAAACCCCTTCTCAGAGCTCCATCCCATCACTCCAAAGAGACAATTAATTACTTCCCCTCCTATTTTGCAGCACTGTGGCAAGTCAATATTGCAACTCATAGGTACCACCTAACATACCTATGCACTACTACTTGAATGCCTGACCACCTCTTAATGTCTATCCAAATACCACCCCTGAGAGCCAGTGTGGAAAAACACTCTGGGACAATGATCCCTATTATGCTCCCATTTTGCATATGGGAAGGAAACAAATTCTATAGCCCGGGGTGGGGCAGGCCCTACAGTCACAAATACAGCATCCAGACCATTTGAGTCCAAGCAGAGCTCACATTGCCAAATAGCAGCTTCTCCATTACTGACAGCCTCCATTAACTAGAGTAAAGTCAGGTGGGTTACAGCAGTGTTCACCACACCTGCTGGCTGAGCTTCAAAGATGTTGCTTTTATATGCTTGTGAGAGAAGGATGATTAGCCAAATGTATTTAGAGAAACCACTTCAAAAAGAATATATTTCTTGAGGGAATGGAGCCTGCAGTCAGATTTAGTTAGCTTGAAAGTTTACAGTCTGGGATAAGTCCTCAGGCTGGGGGTCAGGGAAGCAATTTCTCTTGGGCAAAAATATGGATTCACTTTGGACTTTAAACTCACTGGCACTAAATTGCAATACAGCAACCACAGACTGCTCCCTCAGTCAGTGAACACCACGTGAGTCTCCGATGCGACTTTATTAGTAATAAAAAAGGCTGCTGGAAAGGGTAAGGCAAAGAATTCCTCCATGCAGTATGAAACACAAAACCTGGCCCCTCTAAAGCATTGTAAACAATCTAGTGACTGACTGCCAAGATGAATGATCTCATGCACATTCCAGTGTCTACACGAAGACTTGCAAAAGCAAGCCTGCAATGCATGTTTCTAAGTAAGCACTTTGATGGCAAAAATATGGCTTGGTGGACTGGGCCTAAGTTTGGGATTCAAGAATGCCTAGATTCTAAATTTGTTTTGTCACTAATCCTATGACCTTGCTTAAGACACAACCTCTTTGCTTCCCCATCTGCAAAACAGGGAAAATACCCATTTCAGAGATTTGAGCAGTTTCTAAAGAGTAGCTCAAATTTGTGGGAGCTTTGGAAGGGCATAGTGCTGTGGAAGAGCTCAGTCCTGTCAAGCCTAAACCTAGCAAGCTAAGATTCAAATTAGGAAGTTGCTACTCCTGTTTTCTCACTAATAGTAAACTGATCAGCTGCATCAGAATTTTAATGGAATTCTCCTTCACTATGAAAAAGTATTAGTTACTATCACTAAACTTTGGCTTTCAAGGGAATTTCCAGCAGGATCCAAAACCCACAAAAGGTAGACTTCTAATGTAGTCACATCACTGTGCTTCACTAACAGGCAAAGGGACTCAGGCTCCTAAATTACATGAGGAATTCTGAAATATTTACTCTCAAGGTCCAGCCTACATGTTTAGGGTTCAGGGTTATTTGCCTGAAGTTAAAAAAAAAAAAAAAAAAAATTAAGCCAGTACAAACCTTATTTAACTTTTATTGTAAAGTTTTAAAACTCACAGGAAAAAGAATGTCTGTTAAGCAGCCTGACAAACCACCAATACAAATAGCATCTCTATATAAACACAATTGACACCATACCAGCTAATTTGGCAAGGGGGAAGAGGGAGGTAGCAACAGATAAAAAGTGTAATACATGCAAAAATTCTACATACATCTAAAGACTTATGGAGAAAAATTACTGCCTTCCACATTATGGCCTTGGAAGTTTTTGATCCACTGAAGCAAAATTTATGGGACACTTTTTAATAAAAACAGGTTTTCTACTGAGAAGGCTGTAAAATAGCTCTCCAAACATTAAATTTCTCATAAATTGCTCTGTTCACACAGTTATACTACTGGAAGAAAGCTTAGCAAGGAATTATCTTCACATACACACGTTCATACAAGATTATAGCTCAGGTTGCAAGCAGTACTGGATATTTGTGTCAACTATTATTTTGCAAAGTTCTTCCTAGTCAGAGCAAGACTTTGTTCTCCCTTATTGTGCAATACAAGCAATCATTATTCCCAACTCAGTCATAGCATTGCCATGTCATTCAAAGAATTTTACAAAAAGTGTTGATGTTATCCCTATTTGATAAAGAAGGGATGCTGAGGCATAGGAAAGTGAAGGGACTTGTCCAAGGTCGCCTAGGAAACCACTGACACAAACCCAAGACTCTTAAGTCCCACTTCAGAGTTCTATCCACTAGGATATATTAGTTTGATCTTGAGGATGGGGACCAGACTTATGCCTGGAATAATATTATTTTGGTTATTCCATCAGAGCTGTTTACAAACTATATTTGGTTTGGGGAAAAGGAGAAGAAACGTAACATGCAAACTATTCAGCTTGCTGCCATCAACTGAACCACGTTTATTACTTTAACAACAGGGTAGATTTGCACCTTACAGACTAACAAAATTATACACACACACACCCCACAGGTTTTTTTTGAGCTGGAGCTCACTTCAGATGTGAAAGGCCATGCACAAACCAGCATATAAATGGGGAGGGTGATTTAAATATGAAGGTACAAAGGGAGGGATAGAGGGAGGAAAGGAAGAGGCAAACAAGCAATCAAACCCACAGGAACAAAGGAGTCACAACCATTAATTCATTTTTACCTCCCTGGATGTTCCACCACTGATCTCAGAGTAGCTGTTCTTAGGTTTTCTTTAAAAGCCGACTTCAAAGGGAAACTGTGGAAAAGGGAATCATCCACAGACTGAACTATGTTAAGTATGGTCTAAACAAGGACTATAGATTCTTACTCTATTACCTGGATTAGTTTCTACCAGCACTTTTACACATGCTCGGGGGGGGGGGGGCAGGCTTTAGAGTAGTTCCAAGAGCTTCTCTAAAGCATCACAGACTCTCCTGCATCAGCATCCCTGTGCTTCAAAATGACAGAGAAGGCACTTGAACTAAAGCTTGTTTGGCAAGCTTGTTAAAGCGCCTCTGCTGCCATTTTGAAGTGTGCAGACACCGAGACACGGAAGGCTGCTGAAGCGCCAAAATTATCACACTCAATTAATCAAGTCTGCTCCAATGCACTGTAAGGTTGTAATTATCTCTCTGAGCCCAGCCAGGCTCAGCCTGGAGAAAAGCAGCAACCCAGCAGCCACAGCAGCAGCCAGTTAGGCAGGTTAACCCTTCCCTGTTTGCTCCCTTGGGACAGAAAGCATAGGGAGTCACAAGTAGATGGGTGGAGGGCAAAGAGGAACCCCAAGGCACAGGAGGGAGCCTGGAACAGAAAGGGGGATTCTTACTTTTTAGTCCTTCAGGTGCCTGATCCAAACTTGAGTTAGCTCTACTAACACTCATCAACATTTGTGCAGCTCACAGTGTAAGGTGTAAAAAGGCCCATGCTTAGTTTCCTCTCAGAGCAGCTTATCTGTCCTGATGAATTTCTTGAGCATGGCTTTTTTCAGAAGGGTCTCAGATGGCCCAAAGGACTTCACTAGGGCTTGTCTCCTGCTTCACTCAAGCAGAACAAAAAGTGACAAAAAGCTCCTAAGTCCTCCTGTGGCTGAGACTGAGGGAAGCTGTCACTCAGAGCACAGCATACCAATCTCAACCTCACTCGTGCCCATTGGCATGGAAGCAGAAGCAGTAGGGCTGTAAAGTCATGACTGGCTAAATAGGACCCCAAATGGGAGCAAAGGCTGAGATGGAGAAGGGAGGATAGAGCAAGGGTATGTCTAGAAAAGAAAACAGAGAAGCTTCAGAGAATTCTCGGGAGACGAGTCAAGTGAGGTAGCTTTACTTTTCACATCAAGCCCAATCATTATCTGCAAGATCTCCATGGGGTTCTTGTTAGCGAAGCAGATGAAGCTATGCAGACCAATTGTCTGTAGTTTAGACCAGTGGAAATAAGAGCTACTTCCCCTTGCACCATCCTAGCATCTGGGGAACACCTGTTACAAGGCATCACGGGCTTAATTATTGCCATCACAGGCTTAGTATTCCCCATCCTCAAAAGATGGGCAGCCAGCAACTTAATGCGAGTGTATCCTTATACAGTAGAAACTTCTGCCACAAATCAAATTACTTTTCAGTCCAGACTTCCATCTCAACTGAGACTGAAATTGCATAAAATCAAAATACATTATGGATTTCCCCCTCATTACAATCAAGAGACACTGATAAATTGAGACAAGGCATTTCTTGCCTGATCATTGGTTTCCAATGCCCACAGCACAGCAGACAGCAATGGAAAGTGCAATACTGCCCTCTAGTGATCCTTTGCAGCACAGCAACCTTTAAGCAGAATGGGGCTCCACCAAGTATTTCAGTATCCCTTTGCACATCTGATGGCATAACAGCCTTCACCCTTCAGTGCTTACAGGGGAATGGTTCTATGTATATACCACTGGAGATACTATAGCAATGATTCATCTATCAACCATCACCATCTTGCATGACTTCCCTGGAAAAAAGACGTTAGAGGACTCCTGCTTAAATGCAAACAGATTTGGTGAGTAATAGTGCTAGGGGAGATCATGAAAAGGAGTGCATGATAAAATCATTCAGATTCCAAAAGGGAGCTCTGAAGCTTCTCTACTGTGAGAACAAGCCTAGCTCAGAGAGGAGTCCATCTGAAGATGTGGACAGATGCAATGCTTACAACATTCTAAAATCAGGTAGACAAAACATGGCCTCCAGGTTATACTGTCCCACCTATCCAGCCCGCTGGCCACTACTGGGAGCCTGAGGACAGAGGGCTACGCCACACGCTGATCCACTTGGTTGCAACCAGGGCCAGGCTGGGCTGTGCAGCACCTTGACTCCTCTACCCCTCTGTATCCATCCCCCCCATTTCCTGTTGGCACTGTGGCTGTGCAGTCCTGGCACCACAGCCACAGGCAGCCAGGCCCATATGCGATGCAGACCAAGCAGCCATCCCTCCCACTGCAATGAGCACTAGTCCATCAGGCAGCCTCCCCAAACTTTCCTGATGGGGTGCAGCAGCAAAAGGGGGGGAAGCTACTCAGTGTGCTGAATCACACCCCATCCCATATGGGCCCAGCTGCCAGTGTCAAGACTGCACAGCACAATCAGTAAGCCAGGTGGGGGCAGAGGAGTCTCCGCACTTTATGGCCCTGCCTCAACCCAGAGCTGAGTGGTACAGGGCAGCTGGCAGGTCAGATAGAACAAGATCAATTGGCATCTCCCCACCCCTGCCCCACTAGCCCTCAACAGCTCACCAAAAATCCTTAAGAAGCCCTCCAGTTCAAATAATTGACCACCCCTGATTTAAATACACTTTAAACCCCAGACATTATACTGGTCTGAAGTGGTATATAACTTCACAGGTTTCAAAACCACACTAGGAGAGGCCATTTCCCAGCAGCCCCTGCCCACATGGCTGGAGCTGGTCTCCAAAGAGACCCCACCCACTGTGCTATGATAGGGAGCACTGTGCTGAAAGACCAGCCCCAGCAGAGCAGGGCAGGGGGTTGCTCCGGAGCCACTGTGATTTTGCAGCAGGGGTAGCTTGGTCTGGGGCCAGAGCAGAGCTGCAATCAGCCACCTGCACACTCCGGGTAGGGGCATGCAGGCAGCACATTATCACTGCTGCAAAGAGCCAGGGCAGAGCTGCAGACCGGTCCCAAGCTGGAGCAGAGCTGTGATCTGCTGCCTGTACACCCCTGCCCAGAGAATGCAGGCAGATCATGGCCCTTGCCCTGGACCAAGCTGCCCCTGCACAAAATCCCAGAAGCTCTAAAGCAGGCCCCTGCCCTGCTGCACACCCTGCCAGCATGGCTGGGGCCAGTCTCCATGGCAACCCCAGCCTCCCACTCTCTCTGGAGATCAGCTCCAGCCATGCGGGCAGGGGCTGCTGGGAAATGGAGTCCACTGCCAGCCAGATCTGGCATTTTGCCCATGCCTGAGCTAGATGGTTAAGGTAGGACTGTCACTCCTTCCTGTTGCAGCTGCTAGCAATTTGAGCCCAAGGAGATGAGTAAGCTGCTGCAGAGATAAAGGCTCCTGCCAAGTCAGGAGCTGCTTCTGTAGCAGAAGTCTCTGCTATGGAAAAAGGGAAAGTAAAGTAATCTTAGCCATGCTGCAAAGGGCCAGTGCAGCAAGCATACTAGGCTCCTAGGGCATCTAGGTACATGCATCCAGGTTGCTCTGATGCACTGCAATTACAGTGTCGGAGCAGAATTGATTAATCAGGTCTGCTGGACCGTGGTAATTACCGCACTCCAGCAGACTCCAGTGTCACATGTATCAGCGTCCCCACCTTGAAAAATGGTGGTGGTGGTGCTTTAACTAAAGCTCATTCAACAAACTTTAGGTAAGGTGCCCCTGCTACCATTTTTCAGCATGGGGATGCTGATGCATGCAACACTTTAATTAGACTGCGTCTTGGAGCCACTCTAATTAAATGCCCCTGGCCATCCAAAGCATGTGTATAAAACGCCCATATTGTCCACAACCAGCAGCTAGAGATCCCAACAATAGCTTAACTAGGGGCAGGGAGCAAGAAGGGCACTAATGCCAGATGTTTATTTAGAGGGAGAGTTCAAATAGCAGCCCTGGGGAAGCCAGCACCCCAGCAGCTGCAACTAGGCAGGGTACACAGAGCCCACCCCAGCACCAGCAAAACAGTATCCACAGAGTAGGTCACAATCATATTTCCTTGCTTATCATATACCCCAATTTCCAGCAGCTGATTTTCAAAGAGGGGCGCCAATAATAATAATAATAGGTCCATAATCAGATCAGCACCAATATAAAGAAAATTTAGCATATCAGAAATTGGCCGTATCAGGCCAATGATTTGCCCAATAATTTGGCCGGCGCATGCGTGCAGCTGCAGCACAGCACAAGCAGTGAGGAGTGCAACTTAGCAGTGTGGAGAGCTGCCTCCAACTGGTAAGCCTGGTGTGGCGGAAGGGGTGGGGAGATTAAGACCCCCACGGTGAGGGAGGAATGGGACTGAGGCAACCACTGCCCAGTCAGGGTGGGGCAGGTACAGCACAGAGCT
>NW_017728922.1:16135722-16148604 GCF_001723895.1 Crocodylus porosus
GGGGCAGCGCGACGCTGTTTGCCACACATATGGGAGCCGCTGGTCCAGCAGCTTGCCTGGTGCTCACCTGCTTGTACGGCAGCTCCCACTGCTCAACCGGGTTGGGGGGGGGGGGACATGTCCCCAGCTCCATGTGGGACCACACCAAGCTTTTCCTGGTGGGGCAGAGCTGCACTAGGAAGGGGCTATGACCCAGTAGCCCCCTTCCCAGCACAGCCCCAACCTGCTGGGAAGAGCTTGGCACAGCCCCGGCCCCACCCCATCCCGCATAGATCCATGGGCACATGCCCCACCCCCAGATGAGCAATGGGAACCGCTGGACAAGCAATTGAGTGCTGGACCAGCAGCTCCCAGACCAGTGATTTAGCCAACTTTAACTGCTGGAGTGGCATGCAGACATGGAGATGCATCATAACAGTTGATGTGCACTCAATTAGCAGCTCCCTCTCCCCTTTTAAAAAGGTTAGGAGGTACATTAGTCCATATCCTTAGACACTATCAATGTGACACCCACTCCACCAATATAAATGAGATACAAGTTTTAACTCCCATCCTTCCTGTGAGCTTCTGGGTGCAGAATACTCAATCTGTCATGAATCTCTCACATTGACAGCACCTGACTGGCTTTCGTGCTGTTCTTACAAGCCTGGGACATAACTGAATCCCAGGATTTCCACTAGCTCATTAGTAGAGCTATTTAAATCCTGGCTTTTCCTGAACTCTCTCTTTCATGCTCCCAAAGGCTGCAATAGTACAGCTGTGGTATCAAGGCATTACAACAGCTGCTGCACACTAGAGAAGAGATGAAGAGCCACCTAGTGTTTGAGTTTTGCATCAGCATTTTAAACAGCTACGCAGTGTGAAATTTCGCCGGCAGTTTTGTTTCGAGCTCTAAATGAGTCAAAACAGTGAAATCAAAACAAAACAGCTTCAAAACATTTTGACTTGCCTTGTTTTGTTTTGAGTTTTGAAGCTCAAGCTGGGCTTGTCTGCAGGGAAACAGGAACTAAAATAAGGAGAGGGAAGGGCTGCTCTCATTATTGACTGTGTAGCTGACCCATTACAGGGATCCTTCCCTGAGGTCTCTTCAATCCTGGTGCTCTGGGGGAGAAATGGAAAAACTGCATAAAAGGCAGCATTGGTTGTACTGCCCTGCTTTCTGCATTGGTGTCAGTTACTGAGCTGTGTATTCTAGCTTTGCCTGTTAGTAGCTAGAGGTGCAGGGCCCCAGAACCCAGACTCCCCCTGCACCTAACAGCTGGCAGGCTTCATGGCTGCAGCAGGGGCTAGCATATCTGCAGCTTTCACCCTGCTGCACCTTAACGCACCGTGTCACCCCATCATGAGTTTTGCTTGTCCACAGTTTCCCTGAAACCCCTGCACCCATCTTCTTGAAACTTGGCAGGCTTCATGCCCTCAGAAGGGGCTACCATTCCTGCAAATTTCATCCAAATCAGGCCAGAAATGACAAAAGTTATAGGCTGTTTCAAGCTTCCCCATTATAGCCTATGGGCAAAACGTCAATACAGCATTGAAACAGTGGTAAGCCACTACGTTGAATATATTTCAACTTCTTCACTCCCGCAGCTGAGCTGCACCTTTCTTTCCCCATTTCCAGTAAATCCTATTTCTTCACCAGCCTTAAATATCTGGAAAACAATCACCAAAAAGTAGAGTGACAATATGGAACAATGTGAAATCTGGGACACCACTACCTCCCCCTTCCTGCTGCAGGGAGTCAAAGGTCCACTAATGATACATTGTTCTTAACTTCACAGATGATAACATTCGTGAAGTAACAATAAGCGTTTATGTGCTTTTAACTCTCTGCTAGGACTTCCTATTTCACAGCTCTTGCTGCTGCCTCTGTACCACATACCTAGGACACTTGTTTTAAATTTTCACCAGCTGGCCAGGACCACCTCCAAAATCCAGGATTGTCCTGGCCCATCCATGACATATGGTCACCCTCCTGACCCAAACAGGGCACCAAACAGTTTACCCAGAATCCCTCTGTCACCTCCTCTGTCTGCCTGTCATATATGATTAGTGTAACCCGACCCTCCATAAGACTGAACCAGACAGACCAAGTTGTCCCACACCTCATCTGTATATACATTTTTGGAGGGTCTCAGGATTCATGACAAGAACACCTGGTTCCAGTCATGAGTGAGGGGCTAATTAGCACATGAATCCTTTGTGGGGGGGCATCTGGAATACACACTCAACATGGCTTGAAATACTGTTGACACTGCTACAGACCAGTCCAATGAACTATATGGTAAATAACAAACCTCTTGCTTTGGATTAATACCATGCATAGGTTTGTACCATGTAGAAGTGAGACAAAAGGGCTGCTTAAAAAGCATGTTTATCAAATACATGCACTAAAACTTGCAGCAGTTTCCACAAAGATAAAATGCATCAATTTTGAATGAACAGTTCTGTGGGTATGTTTAAAATTGTCAAAATTTTCAAAACAGCATAGGTAAAAACAAGAGTTGTCTCATTTTAAAGAGAATTAGGGAAGCAGGAACTTTAAGATGAGAAAACTAGGGGTTGTTTTTTTTTTTTTTTACCTAGATGGTTTTGAAAATTTTTTACCCCCTTTCTAGAAGATCTTAGAACTCATAAATCTCATCCTCCTCCCTCTTTTTATTCAGTGGGAGAGAAAAAAAAAAAACACCACCTTTCCTGCTTTTTCAACTCCCAATCAATTTCTCAGCTTTGAATAAACCACTTCAAATGAAGAAAATATTCTTTCTGTACCTGCAGAAGAGGCTACTGCTGGTAAAAGCTAGTGTAGCACTTTAAAGAACTCCAGTGCCAGGTGCTTGGTTAGGGTCTTCCACCAATTCAGTGGTGTGATGAGAATTAGGCAAGTAGGAACTCAAAATCAAATGACTTTCACGTAAGCATTTCAAAAATTTTCCCCAGGTGACCTGAAATAATTGTTTTAATACACTAGTCACAGTTCATACTTCTAAAATGAAAGTTTAATAAGTTAGTTGCAAGTGTCCACCATGTTTTGATAAAAAAAGTTTATGTATTCAAAACATTAAAAATTGTTTACTTAATCTGAGTGCTGGTTTTCCAAGTTTAATTAAATACAAATTGCCATTTTAATGTAGCTTGATACAAATAAAAATTAATCTCTGAATAATATATATATAGATTTCACCATTTTATAGCATACCAAAATAAAGGATTTCTAAAAATTTAACTATGTTAAGCTATATATTTAATATATAGGAAACAGTAGCAGGGGACTGGGATGTGCCTGCTCCTTTAATGGCATAAGCAGGCTGAGAGGCACTTGCAGGTGGCAGGGGGGAGCTAACAAGGGACTCACCTGATGGGAAGAGGGCTCAGGCTGGAGCTGTAAGCCCAGAGCCTGCACTAGTCAGTTATTGCATGGTTGCCAGGGAGAGACTGAGAAGCAGGGCTCCTGCAGGGGCCTGGAGTTAGCTAAACATCACTAGGTTTTACGAGCAAGTGGCCTTTGTTTATGTTAATGTTAAACCCCTAGAGGGGTTGAGGTGTCTGCCAGAGGGTTAAGCCAGACAAAGGGGTCTGAGAGCCTGTTGGGGGGGCAGCGTGTGGGACTAAGGGTCAGAAAGCTCTGAGGGAGACACTGTAAGGCACTAGGGGGATATGAGGGGCCAAGGAAGCCAGATGTATAAATAAGTTAACATCAGAGAGAGAACATCCACAAGGTCTGGGGTATGGTGTAGGGGTGGAGAAGGAGCCATGCAAATTTTCTCTTAAGGCTACAGGTGCCCTACAGAGACTTAGTCAGGCTGAGAGAGACCCATCAAGCCTGAAGGCTGGATTGAGGCTAGTTGGGGCTCACAAGAAACCCAATGGGAAATTATTAGGATTAGGGCTCACTTTAAGGTGTGCCGACATAGCTTTGTGGCAGGGCACTTGGTATGCCTGCTATTAAGAGGTCAGACCATCTACTGAGCCACTAATTGGTCAGATCCAATTAGTCAGCTGACCCAGGGGCAGGCAGGTGAGACTAGGCCTGATTAAAGGAATCACCTGACTGACAGGGAGCTGCCCGACTGGAGGAGGGATGGCTATAAGCCCAAAGCCTGACAGCAGGGCTGGTAGTAAAATCATCAAGCAGAAAGGCTGCAGCTCCTGAATGCCAGCAAGGGAAGTGACATCTGGAAGTTTTGGTAGGAACTAAGGGAACGGAGGAAGTTCCTGGGGACCCAGTGGAAGGCCCAGTGCCCCAAGAAGGGGACTGCATGCACAGAAGCAGTGTTGAGAAGCCAGGCCAGCCCAGAGTGAGGGGTGTACGCACAGCAGCCTAGTGAGAGGCCAGCCCAGCCCAGGCCAGGGAGTAAGGGGCTGAGTGCACAAGAGCCTAAGAAGGAGCCAGTCAAGCCCTGGAAGACGGGCTGAGAGTTTGTGGGCTTGTTGAGGGGCTAGGTGAGTCCCGAGAGAAGGGCTGAAGGTGTTAGAGACTTAGGGAAGGATTTGGGTGAACCCCAGTGAATGTGGAAGGGCACAGGGGCCTATTGAGGGGCTCAGATGAGCCCAGAGTAGAAAAGGGGCTGCATTAAAATAAATCTACAGGGGGCTCCAGGTGAGCTAAGAGAGGCAATGATCTATGGGGGGCCCTCCCAAGAGCACAGACCCAGAGAAGAGAGGGCTGGCTGCTTGGGAACTGATCCTGGGAACCTTGACAGGTTCAAGCTAGGGTGAGTGCCCAGGAAGGGCCAAACGATGAAACAGTCCACCGCAAGAGAGACTGCCAGAACTGGGAGCCTGGAGTCTCGACTGGCCTGAAGGTGGGGCCAGGGCCTAGAAGAGGCCAAAGGTGCGTGGGGGGGAGGGGGAGCACAGCAGAGGGAGGGGTCTAGTGGTGGGCAGCCCAGGATGACAATGGCTGGTGCCAAGTTGTCTGAGGAGGAAGGATCAAGGACAGGGGCCTGAGAATGAGCTGGGGGATCAGGGATGGAGGATTCAATAGAAATGGAGTCAGGGCCAGGGGGCCCAGTGGTTAGCAGCCTAGGAGAGATGTAGGACATCTAGGGAGAGCCCAGAGAGCGACATATAAGATCAGGTAGGCCTGAAAACGGGTACTGAGTAAGACCTACAACTGCACCCTACTGAAGCTGGTTAGCATGGTGGGACTGCCTGTGACAGGGCAGCCTCCATGAAGTGTCACAGATGGGCCACTCAAGAGGAAATAGAGGATGGGATGCTGGAAAGCCTCAGCTCCCACAGCCCTGTGGGTTACTCTGTCGAGGGGGAAGGCTAGGGGAGCACACTCGAACAAAAAGGTACTTGGTAGGGGAGACTGAGACCATGCAAGTCCACAGGCCCAGCAAGAGGGGCCTGAGCTGCATAGTGGGGCCCAGCAAGTATAGTGGGACCAGAGGGGTCCAGTGAAGGGCACAGAATGGAGTCCAGGACCAGAGGATTCCAACAGCCTGGATAGTGAGGTCCCCGAGGCACATAGTGGAGTCCAGCAGGCATAATGAATCCAGAGGGATCTGGGAGTAGAGTACATGACTGGATGGGCCTAAGGGCCTGGAGAACATTCAGAAGAATAGAGACCAGAATGAATCCAGAGGGACCAGAAGGGGCTAGCAGCCTAGAGAGGTGCTGGGAAAAAGACCAGAGGGCCTGGTAGCCCAGGGAGGGGTTGTGTGAGACAGAGGTCTGAGGACCCAGAGAGGGGCTGAGAGAGGCCAAGGGACTATAAGGCCCAGTGATGGGCTGTATCAGCAGTAAGTAAAACATCTGTAAGGATGCCATCTGCAAAGCACTGGACATGGTATAGGGGAGGTGGAGACCCATGTGATTGGCCCATAAGGCTATGAGCACAAGTTGGGTGGTCATTATAATAAATGCAGGGCAGCCTCCTGCAATATATATCTATTAAGAGCAAGGTGTGGCAGGTGACAGTGGGACAGAATGCCTTTAGAGTGGGGCAATTAAAAAAAAATGGGGGGTACCCCATGACAAACCTCCATTATTAAAGCTTGATTATTAAAAACAAGGTGTGGCAGGTGAGCAATCTAGGGAGAGCAACATTATAGTCTGAAACAGGCAGGAGCTACAAAGGCCACCAGGGGGCATGATGGCCAACGCTGTGGCTACAAGCCTGTCACAGACGCATATATTAAATTTACTGTAAAAACTGGATTTAGTTGCAAGTCAACATGAATTTTTGGCCATTGACTAATGAAATACCTTTTTAAAAATATATACATACATACACACAAAAAATGGGAAAGTACATAAAAGTCAAGGATTTAAATTGCACTTTTGACTTGCCAATTTAAATAGGCAATTTAAAGTGGTTTGATTTAAGTCAATCTACCGTTACTGACAAGTCTCAAGTTATGTTTGGACATGAGCTAACAGGTCCCTACTTCCAGGATAACAGCATCATATTTTCTTCACATTAACATTTACTGTCCATATTACCTTGCTTTCAATGAGATTTCACAAAAGTGAACAAGAAATAGATTTGTCTTGTATTTTCAAAGATGCATTCTGAATACACCTAAAAAGACCTTATTAAATGCTTAAGTTGCAGTGATTTCAAAGTTGGCCTTTCATACATTTCTTTATTTGTGGTAAATGTAGTTATAGAAATGATTGAGGAAAGCAAATAATTTTAAGTTGTTGATGAGTGAGTGATTGCTACCTGGGCCTGCAAAAAAGCCTTAACAGGGTCTGAGTCAGCCCAGGCCCAGAAGGGTATAAAAAGGAGACTCCCCAAGCAACCAGCGAAGAGGGACTGCAAACAGGGGAAGCAGTTTGCAGGCCAGTTTGGGGGTAGTAACATAGCCTATTATCATACAATGGTGGGGATGTGCAGCTTCCCACTTCAGCCTCAGCTGGTGCACCCTTCCCTTGCATCACCTAGATGGAACCCATGGTTCCTGCCTCCACCCAGACAGAGCCCCTGGCTCCGGGCTGCAGGGGCTGCCTGGCACAGCTGCCAGCAACTGGGAATGGGAGCAAGGTTGCCCCCACTTGTGGTGTATGCTTTTTAGTGAGGTCACCGGAGTCCCACGTGACTGAGCTCCAGGCCCAGATAGGTAGACTTTGTGCCATCAGGGCTCACAAGCCAATTACTACTACAGTCAGGCTCTTCTCCTGAAGAAGGAAGAGAGAAGAGCATGGATGCCCAACTATGTGAAAATGGACAACAGGATGATTAGCCAGGAGCCACACCCAGGAGAAGCTTGGAAGAGGGTAGTCTCAGGTCCAAAGACACACAGTAGCAGGGTCACTCCTCCCTTGGAACTGAGCAATAGGTATTCACCTCTCACTTCACCAGCAGATATCAGCAGAAGCACCGGCTCTGGATGAGGGGAAGCAGCTAGCTGCCAACTCCAAGAAGAGATGCAGGATGGTTGTGGTGGGCAACACCCTGAGAGGGACAGAGGGAGCCATCTGCCACCCTGATCCCATGGCCCATGAGGTCTGCTGCCTTCCAGTGGCCCATATCTGGAACATGGCAGAGAGGATTCCTAAATTCATCCATCCTTCTGACCACTACCCCATGCTCCTCATCCATGTGGGCATGGAAGACACAGCTCAGAGGAATCCTGGCCAGGTCACAAATGACTACAGGGCTCTGGGGGCTGGGCTCAGACAGTTGGGGGCGCAGGTAGCTTTCTCCTCAATCCTTCCAGTTACAGGTCATGGACACGGGAGGGAGAGAGATACTGAGGAAGTCAACAGAAGACTGCAGCATTGGCTGCATCATAAAGCTAAAGCCATCATAAAGGCTTTAGCTTCTTCAACCACTGTCCACACTTCAGGGAGAGGCAGCAGTTTGTTGGGAAGGAATGGCCCCCACCTTATTCTGATGGAAAAGAAGCTCTTCTCAGCCAGAAGGGCTGACTGGCTTGACAGGGCTTTAAACCAAGATGGCCAGGGAATGATTGGACAATAACAACTGCAAGGTCTGGAAGTAGCAAACAGAATCAACAGGTCAGGTAACAAGGGAACTCATTCCTACCCCAGCCAAAGGACAAGACTAAAACGACACGGAAGCCCAGGGCTTCCTATAGCAGGCTTAGCTGCCTGTACACAAATGCCAGGAACATGGGGAACAAACAAGAACTGGCCCTTCTGCTAAGCAAAAGCTAATATGATCTCATAGGGATAACCAGGGAGTCAAGCTGAACTTGAACCAAATTTGGAATGAACCTTTATTTTTTCCTGAACTGGAACAGAACCTGAACCATTATCTGAAAGTCTCTTGCTGAATATGAACCAGAATAGAACCGCAAAAAATAAGGTTACCAGTTCAGAGTAAGGGTTCAGCCAAACAAACAAACAAAAAAACAAAACATACCTGATGTGACACTCACTGGCTTCACCAGAACCAGGATCAGAATGAGCATATAAATAAAACCAGTATGGGGATTAAGGATTTATATATTTTGGGTTTGTACAGGCTTTTATACTCTGCCCTCTTCAAGGGCTGGGCCTGGGAAGCATTAGGCAGAGATTGGACTGGAAGCCTGCTTGCTGCTTCCCCTGTGACAGAGGTTTGGTCAACATATAGTTACAACATGGAAGGGATGAACATACACCACATGTGAGATGATACGACAATACGAGTCAGGCGACAAACACCAAATATGTCCTATCAAATGGTCTTTATACATGTACAGCAAAATGAGAACATATATGTACATGTAAAATGAAGTAGGAATGTTTGGAGAAATAGGGATTAATCTGAAAATCCAAAATTGGGGCAGGAAAGCTGGAAATAACAAGACTACAGAAAGGAAAAGCAGAGTACCTCCCCTATGCTGCAGTGCTCAGCCAGCCTCTGTAGGTGGCAGCTGTTAATGCTGCCTGGCTTGAGAAATTACAGAAGGAAAAAAACACAATCCTCTCAGTGCAAAGTACTTCATATTCAGTATTTCATAGGAAAAGAGTTCAAGTAAATATTGATGAATCAAAAAACTTGTAGATGCCTGCACGGAACTTGTAACATGCAATGGAAGGTCATTCACCTTAATGGAAGATTCAGGATTTAAGAAGATAATTGAAGGTCTTGGCAGGGAAGATAGCAATCAATGCTCAAAACCTGAGACAAAGTTGCAGAAGTAGCAGCCAATATGTGCTATGTAATCAGGGATCACAGGAGGTTTAGCTTAGAAAATTCTTCCCAACATCCAAGTCTGAGGGTGTTAAGTATAGGAACAGATCATCTAGAGAAGAAGAGAATTTCTATCACTGGAAGTTTAAATGTGGGTTAAACAAATGTTTGTCTGGGATGCTTTAGATGAGGATGATCCTGCTAGAGAAGCAGACTGAACGACATGATCTCCCAAGTTCCCTTCCAGCCATATTTTTCTATAGCTATTCACATGGGCTCTGTAGACTGAAACAGCAGGTACTATGTAAACAGACAAAGCTGTATAAGGGAAGGTGCCAAACTTCTCTGGCACAATTGGTGCTTTCAGTCTGTCATTGCAGCATCTAAATTAGCTTGCAAGATAGGCCTAATTATGCAATTGTGCATCATTAGCAAGCCCCAAGGTTACTGCTATTCATGCTAATCTACCTTTTCAATTTTATTAAATATGTTGACTTGCTTTCAGCAGTTTCTTGACTAAAGACATGTGACCCTGATCTCCACTGATTTTACCATTACTCTTCACTGTTGACATTAATAGGATAAGAGTTTCCATCCTGTACATTATATGCTACAGGCAACTGAGTTTAGCTCCAGTCACAGAAGAGCTGCAGGCAGTCACAGCTTCACCCACAGTTACCCCTAAGGAGGGAAATGGGGGAAAAAAATCCCAAAGGCGAAAAGCCCACATACTACAATATGTAATGGCTAAAGAACTCTAAAATAAAATAGTGCTGAATGTCAGCAGAAGTAAAAACTTGTACAAAAGGGAATTTGCCATCTCTAGGTACAAGGGCATGTAAGAAGGATATAAGAATGGGTTACGTAGGTACAATGCAGAGCAAGAGTTAAAAACAAATTGTGCAAATAAGCTATGGTTCTGGATAAGTTCTAAATGTTGATTGGTAGATAAAATACTGTTCTGTGTCTGTTCCACTCTGCGTAGACAAGCAGAGATTCCTGTTGAAACTGAAACAATTGTACAAGCCATCTCATATAGGCTCAAAAAGTACAATGACCAAATGTAACAGGCCACAAAAGTTACCTTTCAGGAGCTGTGGGTATTTGGTATGAACCAGGTTGGTAAGGTCTCCACCATCATCTAAAATCATGTTCAAGGGCTGCCCATCTTTGAAGTACAGGGTCTGTTCAATACACCACAAGTATTCCTCATCCGTCTCTCCTTTCCAGGCAAACACTGAACCAGAAAAAGAGCAGGAAGAATTAGTTCAATTTCTTATTCAACCAGCAAGTACATCTCTATCAGCATTTCCACATAAGCAGTTTTCTGTACCAGAGCCAAAAAGCACATGCTGCCCTAGCAGATCACTGCCTCCAGCTAGAAAAGACACTATCAGCTATGTGTCTGCAGCTGAGTAGAACTAAGTAAACAGAAAAATTACTTGCGTCTTATGCTTCATGCCCTGAAATGATGGAAGTTTGGGTCAGACCATATCAAGAACGTCAGCTCCCTTCTTATCCTTAAGAACCAAGAGAAATGAGGTAGCACCAATGGGAGCCATGCATACAAGCTACAGTTCCCATCTTCTGCCCCAACTCGTGTTCAGCTTCTAGGAATTAGGAAGAGCCTCTAAATATGGCTGTACTGAAAAATAAAGTTGTGAACATAGCATGTCTTGCCATCATCTAGCCTCCCGCAAGTAAAAATAATAGCAGTGAATTCGTAACCAACTGCATGAAGGCGCACAAGAAGCCAGCATCTATTCTGTACTCCAAGCTGTCATTGTTGAAGATGCTGTAATTACACTCATTCTGCAGAGGAAACATACCCAGTAGCTCTTTCTAATTCCTGATAACTTTAGAAATTCCAAGGCAGAGACTAAGGACTGAGGCCAGCAGCCACCTCTCACTCATTCTGTCAATAAGCTTTAACTCCATGATATATAGAAAGGGGATGTCTGAATTCCAGCTTTATAGACTCCCTCTATACTGTATCAATTATCTCACAAGCCAGAAACAAGACTGCCTCCCTGTTGATTGGTTCATCTCCCTATTTCTTTGGCCTGCAAGGGCACAAGGCTGAAGACAGACATGGTATTTTAAATGACTACAAAATATAGGCTGCTAATTAACCTGACCCCAAGTGGCCTTTGGGCCACAGGAATATCAAGGCCTCATGGTAACAAGCTTTACAGCAGGAATGAAAGAGATAATCCCTTAAAAGTCAGGAACTTGCCATTGGGAAGCAGATTTGGCCATTGTGACAGCACAGGCTGACTGGTACACACAAGCATGACAACCGTACACATTTTAGATAAAGAATGCAACAGAAGCCGACAATGAAAACCAGGGCTCTGCAACATTCCTAGCATATAAGTATGCAGCCATTACCAAAAAAACAAGCATTTTAAAGAGACAGACAGTCTACTTGTATTTTAATTTCCCAACACCAAGTTATTTTTTTTTATGTCTACCCCTTAAACATAATTTCTTTATGCCTATTCATTAGGACAAATACTCAAACCTCCCCCATGTTTACAGAATTTTTAGGAGGATCTCAAACACTTAAAAGGTGAACAGCATTCCCATCTCAGAGGTACGACACCAACAAATAAAGGCTAAAGGATTTGTCCCAGATGCCACAGCAAAGTCACTGATGGAACTGGGAAAAGGAACCCAGGAGTTCTGCTTCCCACTGCTCTATGCTGCCTTATGTCAAATCAAGCCTACTGGCTCCAAGCAAACAACCATCACAGCCTGCCTGAAGAGATGCTGATGCCCTTAAACCATGTGACCTTTTAGCAGGAAAAACTGAGAAATAATTATCATAAAACAACTGAATGAGAATGGGATCAGTTTTCCTTGAAAGCTTCTCTTCTGCTGCTTTCACCTTTCTAGCAAACCTTTCATCAGCTGTCTGTGAAACAGATACATTTTGACAAGACCATACTGTTATCAAAGACAGCCATGTCCTCAGGTAGGAACTAAACAGCAAATGTAGATGGAGGCTTAGTGAAAGATAAAGGCAAGAAATACAGGCAGCCACAGATCTTTCAGTTTTCCATGGGACACCAGCCTCAGGGCAGAGCATAAACAGTGTCACTTTGCATGATCACCCCTAACCTTTAAAAAAAAAAAAAACAAAAAAAACACACAAAAACAAAAAACGAACCACACACAACTGGGATCCACAAGGTCATTCATTGGAGTTAAAATGAATGAAGATATTTAAAGGGAATACAGCTAAAACAGCCAACTTTGGGGGAAACTATATTCCTAAAAACTGCCCCAGTTTCATGTAGCTTCCATATTAAACCAGATCTGGCTGCAGGACCAGCCTAGAACAAAACCTCAGGCTTGTCCCAACCTGGGCCCATTTCAAACCGTTACAAAACAGCTCAGTTGGAACAGCTATAGTATTTGCCAACAGGACTTCAAAACACAGAAGTTCAGGAACCCTAAAACCTGCATCAAACATGTTAGTTAGAATATAAAGCAAAGCCAAGGAACCACCAGTTACCAGCCAAACAGCACACATACCAGACAGGACAGAAAAACAGAAACCTTTGTATTGTTTCATAGTTGGTAGGGTCGGAAGGGACCTGAGCAAATCATCAAGTCCAACCCCCTGCCATGGCAGGAGAGATTACTGGGGTCAAACGACCCCAGCAAGGTGTACAACCAGCCTCCTCTTAAAGACCCCCAGGGGAGGAGCCAGCACCACTTCTTTTGGAAGTTGGTTCCACATCCTAGCCACCCTGACCGTGAAGTAGCACCTCCTGATATCT
>NW_017728922.1:16148864-16205500 GCF_001723895.1 Crocodylus porosus
GACTCCAAGATCCTTTTCTGCTTCTGCACTGACAAGAAGGGAGTTCCCCAGCCTGTCGGTATGCTGCTGGTTCTCTCCCCCCAGGTGCATCACCTTGCACTTGTTAGTATTGAAACCCATCCTGTTCTCATCCACCCACCCCTGTAACCTGTCCAGATCTAATTGCAGCCTATTCCTCCCTTCTAGCACGCCCACTTTCCCCCACATCTTAGTGTTGCCTGCAAATTTAAACAGGATGGTTTTTACCCCCTCATCCACGTCACTCATGAAGATGTTGAACAGTGAAGGCCCGAGGACTGAGCCCTGGGGGACCCCACTGCCCACATCCCTCCAGGTTGAAAATAACCTGTCCACCACCACTCTGGGTGCAACCCTCCAGCCAGTTAGTGATCCAATTGACTGTGTAAGTGTTGTTGCCACAGTCCCCTAGTTTTTTAAATGAGAATAGGATGAGAGACGGTGTCGAAGGCCTTCCTAAAGTCCAGAAATATTACGCCCACTGCTACACCTGCATCCAAGGATTTTGTGACCTGGTCATAGAAGGCCACCAGGTTGGGCTGACAGGACCTGCCTCTAATGAACCCGTGTTGGTTGCCCCTAAGCATAATTTCCCCTGCTGGCCCCTCATGGACATGCACCACAATAATTCTCTCAAAAAGCTTACCCAGAATCAAGGTAAGACTAACTGGCCTATAGTATCCCCGTGGTGGCACCAGTCCCAGGAGCTGCATGCGAGCCCCAGAAGATAGACAATGGCAATGGCTGCAGCAGCAGGTGGCAGACCCTTGGGGTGCTTGTGGCCTATAGTATCCTGGCTCCTCCTTCCTCCCTTTTTTTGAAAATGGGAACCACACTGGCCCTTTACAAGTATTTGCAGTGCTCTGGTGTGGTGCCAGAGGACTGGGAAAGCCATACCAGGGGTCCTGCAATGACCTCAGATAATTCCCTCAGTACTCGGGGGTGGAGATCATCAGGACCAGCTGAAACACCACTCTCAAGCAAGGCCAGGCATACATACAACCAAAGAGTAATCAAAACTTTGCGACTAGCATTCACTGCATAAAAACAACAAACCATGAAGAGGCAAAAACTGAACATTTTAGAAGGCTCCAGGGGACTTTCATGTAGGAATCGAAGCAAATCCCAAATTCAGGAGTTTGACTGCAAGATGACTAGAACAGTAGCAACAATCATTAGATTTTCAGTAAAGAACAGGGTTTACCCCAAAGCTGGGAATATTCCCATATTTTATGAAGATACCTTCAGAGTATGCATTTGTACTAATAAAAACTGACCCCACGATGTAGTCTTTCAATTCACACAGCAGTTTGTTCTAACAGACAGCTTTGGGGGTCATCATCTAGAGCCGCAATCTGTGGTATGCGTACCACCAGTGATATGCAGACAACCTGTCAGTGGTACGCGTTAACAGATTTATTACAATTATTTTGTATGACAAAAGTCTGCTGGTAGTACTTAAGGTTGTATCATTTCAAATTGGTGGCATGCGATATGTCAGAGTTTGGAAACCAGTGATCTAGAGCAGCTTCTCTCAATCCATGGGTCACGACTCAAAAGGGGGTCACAAACAGACTTTAGAAATGAATTCACCTTTACCACGTTTTTCTCCTTTAAACCATGGCTTTTCCCTTGCAGGCTGGCAGAGTTCCAGCCTGCCAGGGGCTACTTGCCCCCCCACTCCCTTCTGCCCCATACACAGGGGGTGGGGGCTGGCCATTGATGTTTACAAATGGGTCCTGGTACAGAAAAGATTGAGAATCATTAATCTAGAGCACACAGCAGTTAAACCTGTCTTTGACACATTTAGAATGCTGCATGCTGTATGTAGCCAGCCCAGAAAGAACATCTTTACTTAAAGTACCATAACCAATGTTTTTTTTCCCCTTTGGTAGTAGTTCACCTTGGATCTGCTGGACATTACCAAACACCCTCAACTATACACCCTTACCCACTCCTCACCTGGCTACTTTAGTCACCTTAGAGACCAGAATTAACCTGGACCCTTTAGTTCAGGTGCAGACAATTATTTTGGGCAGAGGGCCACTTGCTGAGTTTTGGCAAGCCACTGAGGGCTGCATGACAGGCAGCCCAGGGCAGATTAATATTAATTTTTTAGGGACCTCGCAGGCTGAATAGAATGGCCTGGAGGGCCGCATTTTGCCTACCCCTGCTTTAGTTTGTACAACAGCATCAGAGTCAGGGTAGCTGGACTGCTGTCTGATAAAAGTCAGTTTGGATTAAACTTATTGTTGTATAATAGACACTGCTCCAGAGGTTTATTCCCCCCCCCACTCTTGAGTCTTATTTTTAGAGCTTCGTTTTCATGATGTAGCCACAACTGGCAGCATACGCCACTTAGTCTGAGCCATGTTAGAACACAAAAGGACTTACCAGGAATACCAGTTTTTGCAATAGCAGAAGCAGCATGGTCCTGAGTGGAGAAAATGTTGCAGCTTGACCATTGTACCTGGAACATCACCAAAAGTAAATGTTACTTTTTGAGCAAGGTCCCCAGATAAAATATGACTTGGTTTCTCTGTTCGAGATGGGAATTAAATGTGAAGAGGAAGCAGAAGTAGGACGTTAGCCCAAATCCTTGTTCCACCCAGAATAGGGATGTGAAAGGTTAAACCATTGTTTAACTAATAAATCCAGTTAGCAGATCAGAGGGGTGGGAACCAGTACCTAGTAGCCCTAGCTGTAGCTGTAGCCTGAGGTTAAAGAGGAAAACAGCAGGAGTGACCCAATTAAGCAATTAGCTGCTGGTTCACAAGTGCTCCCTCCCAGCTCCAACCTTGGGCTTCATCTGGGCCATGTTGTCTGTCTGGGCTTGCCACAAGCTCTCCCTCCATACCCCTCAAGGGCCCTGGGAGCAGCAGCTGAGCTGCTGTGTTATCATCAGCTAACCATTCAAATCACCAAACTAGAGGAAGAAGTAGTTTCCTGCCAATATAGCAAGCAGTGGTTGATTTTAGTTTGTTCCTCCCTGAACAATCAAAACCCAAGGGTCACACAATTGGCCACTTCATTATACCTGAGAGTCTGTACTAGACAAGAATGCCCCAAGTTAAGTCATGGCTGTTCAGAAGCTGCAGACTATAGGAGGTGTTAAAATTCTGGGTTGTCTGAAGTGCCCCTATTAGGGCTAGATTTGCTGGGGGCAGGGAAGGACATGTTGAGCACACAAGGGAGGTGGGCTCTCAATAACACGTGCAGGAACCCAAAATAGTTGAGAAACTGCTGACATGGACAAGTTCATTTGAAATACCAAAATCAAAGTATGATATTCCAGGTTTATAAAATGCACGCTACTTACATTTAAAGGAAAACCCTTAACAACAGTTTACAGGTTACTTTTCATGTACCCTCAAAAAATTACAACAGCCTCCTGTCCGTCTGAAGCCCTTAAATGTTTCTTGCTGCTGTCATACCTGAAAAGCTCACCATCTCTAATATATTTGTCCTTACAACACCATATTGATAGAACAGTGCTATTCCCATTTTCCAGGTGGAAAACTGAGCTGTGGCTAAGTCATTTGACCTTCATTTGACCTCTAAGGTCACATGAGAAATTCCACCCGTTTCTAGAGTCACCACCCTTTTTTAATTATAATGTTTTCAGACAGCTTGAGGTCTAGAGTCCATACTCAGATTTAGTAATTGCTTTGCTGATTTTTGAGGGAACTGGAATGATGTTTAATCTATGCTATTCTGTTTTGGAGCCATCCACTTGACGTTAAGTGATACCAGCAGACTGATAATACTACTGCGTGTCAGAGCATAAAGCCATTCGGCAAGGAGCAGCCTTTGGCATCATTCTTGAAGCTGATAAGATACCAGCTTCTAAGGCACGAAAGGGTTACAGAGACCATGAGCACCTCCTCCCAGCAGAAACAAGCACCTACATCAGAATGCAGCCTGTTTAAATCATGTATTTCATTCAGTGCATTTATAGATTCTGGATGGACAGCTCCAGTACCAGAAAGAAACAGAAGATGCAACCTATCTGTCTGCAACTAGCAGTCTAATCTCTTCATAAGGGTGTGCAATCATTTGCTGAAGATAGCACTTTACCTCTGCTCCCAGCACCACAAGGGTCTCTATCAGAACCGCAGTCTGCACAGTCATGTGAAGGCAGCCTGCAATACGAGCTCCTTTCAGTGGTTTCGATGCTCCATGCATCTCCCGCATCTTCATCAGCCCTGGCATCTCATTCTCTGCAATCTCGATGGCCTTGCGACCCCATTCTGCTAGGCTGATGTCAGCTGCAAGCAGAAGCAGGACAGGTGGTTTGGACTTGAGTACATGAAACCATGCATACATTTTAGATTGGCATTTGCTACAACTGCTGTGAAACAGATTAGGCTGGACACCATGCAACAGCTGGGAGAAACAAAATGTCTTCAGCTCATGAAGGGTTTCTTTTTTTTCCCCCATGGCATTATAAAGAATTCTATTAAGTTCTGAAGCCAGCATTTCCAAAAGCAGGTACAGAAAGCAATGAGTATCCTATCTGGGGACATAAATTGAAAGTGGCCCAATTTTTAGAAGTACTGAGCTCTTTTTAACTTACAAAATTAACCTTAGGGCAGTAGTTCTCCACCTTTCTGAACTCAAGGCTCTGTTCATCAGACTTGAGGCACCCCTCCATAACTTCTGTGAATGGACTGACATGCAATTTCAAAAACTAATTTTTACATGACAGTCCTTACTTCCTTGCACAGGGGACAGGTAGTGTGGGGAAGGGGGGAAATCAGGAGGCAGGGACAAGCCTGAGCCTTATATCCTCACATCTTGTAAACACCCAAAGGATCTAGTGCAGAAGCAGGCAAAATCTGGCCCTCAGGCCAGATCTGGCCCAGTAGGTGATTTCATTCAGCCCACAGGCACCCACCAAGTAATTGTATCCTACCTAAGCTGCATGCTTCACTCCCACCCTCATGTGCTGGAGGGCCCTGGCCAGCATGCACAGCTTCCAAGTGGGACCACTGCTACCACTGCTGCAGCTTCCAGGGGACCGGTCCAGCTTCCCCAGCCTCCAGTGGCTCCTCCTCCTGTCCTGGCAACAGCACTTGCTCTGGACACCAGGTAGGAAAGCTGCAGCTGGGCAGGAATGTGGAGCATGGGGCTGGGGCTGGTGGGAACATGGAGACCAGGCCCCACCTGCACCCAGCAGGAGCGTGGAGTTTGGGTAGACAGGGTGTGGCTGTATGGGGCTTGTGAGGTACGAGGGAGGGTGGAGGATGTGAGACCCCCACATGGTGCACAGCCCCAGCAGCAGCAGCAGCACATGCCAGGCTCTGGAGGCATGGCCACCAGGCAGCATGCAGCTCCAGCCAGTTCTGGGAGCTGTACGTAGTGTCAAGGAACAGAGGCAGGCCAACCTGCCTCTATCACACAGGGCTTACATGCAGCTCCCAAGACTGGTGCGCCACTGGGGGGAAAACCCCACACGATGTAACTGGTTGCCTTCTCCACTCCCTGCCAACATGTACAGCTTACTGGACTCTGCAGGGAAGCAGGGAGTGTGGCTCCCTGCCACTTCTGGCAGAGTCCCATGAGCTCCACTTGACAGCAGGGAGCAGAGAAGACCTCTGGTTCCACCATGCAGGGTTTCCCTGTGGTAGCACCAGTCCCAGGAGCTGCATGCGAGCCCCAGAAGATAGAGACAAGCTGGCCTGACTGCTCCTTTCCGCTATGTAGAGCTCCTGGAACTGACTGGAGTCATGCATCGCCTGGCAGTCACCCCTCCATGGGCTACAAGCACCCCAAGGGTCTGCCACCTGCTGCTGCTGCCATTGCCAGCAAGGGCTGTACCATGTTGGGGGGTGGGCAGGGTGTGTACCCCTTCTTCCCTCCCCCCAACTTTCCCACATATACATACCCCTCCAGCCAAAATTGCTCACCCCAATCTAATAGTACCCCAGAATGCCACAGCACTCTGGTTAAAAGTCACTACTTTAGGCATTACAATTTATAGATGTAACTGAAATGTGAAACTATCACCACCAGATATAGTGGAAGCGGATGGTTCAGCCAGATTAAAAAAATAAAGGGATTGGACAAATTCTTGGAGTAAAGAGGCAACAGTTGCTATTGTGCATGGCGGTTATGGATACAGACTCTGAATTGGAACTTCCTAGACTTCAAATGCTGGAGTCTGAAAGTGTGAAAGAAGAAAAACAAAAAGTGGAAAAAAAATCCTGGTCATACCCCATTCGCTCTCCTTTTCAGCACCCACTCTGCCGGTGCATGAGACAGGATACTGTGCAAGATGGACCTATAGTCTGACCCAGTAAATGGCAATTCTTATGTCTACATTTATCACTGTGCATGCAGGTTTATTTTTGAAACATAAGGACTTTGAGTGCCTCATCACATATGCATAGAATATGCTGGCAGTCTATAAAACAACTTCACAAATTAAAAACAACCCAGTCTTTGCCTATCACAGTTGCCATGAATGATTCCCCCCAGCCAAACAAAAAACTAACTTTAATCCAGAAGATCATTTTCCAAGTCCTGTAACTAAAAAGATTACTAATTTACTGCTTGTTAACAAAAAAATCCTTTAGTTGAAGAAGCAAGAGCCGAGGTTAAGAGTTCCAAAATCCAAAGTTCTACAGGAGGAGGATACAGTTTTCATAATGGACTTGTTTCCAGCCTTACCTATGGAGACAACTGTCTCCATGACAGGCAGATTAACCCATCTTTTACATTAGCCCAACCCGTTATTTTACATTATTTCTATGCCATAACGTAACTTGCCACTTTGTAAGACAGTTGTTATGCTCCTGAGAAGCCACTTATGTTCGGCTCTTCAGGAGCTCTGTACATCCCTCCCTGGGCTTGAATAACTTAAACTGCAACACCAGTGACTTTGCAACGTGTTCTCTTAAGGCTAGTCAGTAAATATGATGTGGAATCACAGATTCTAATGTGTGATCAGACTGTGTGACTAATTACCAAGACAGAAAACATTTCCGGCCTATGTGATTCCAATAATTCCTAAACTAAGCCCACCCCTTTGGGGTCAGCAATAGCTTGTACATAATAGGCCTTCATAAGCTCATCTACGTCATGGTGCCAGGAGGTCTGGGAGAGGCCACACTAAGCATATCATGACCACCAACACCCTCCAGAGCTGCAAATTTGTCAGCGAGGCCTGTTCAGGCTCACCTCCCCAAAGTCGCTTCCAGGCCTGCCACAGACTGATGGTTCAAGAACAGGCACAATGGGAAGAACTCAGTGGCAAACCTCTGGGTTTGGATTGTGCCTGTAGCCACCAGTGAGTCGAACATGCCGGCTGTCCTCCTAGCTGGCACCTGCCATTGTTTGGGGCCATTGCTGCGGGAAGGATGAAAGCGACTAAGGGGAACTCAGCCCTCAAGGTTAACGTTGTCTAGGGCCTGTTTTAATAGGACCAGCAGTGGGATGTGGAGCAGAAAGGAAGGTCTTGAGAAGCTTTAAGTGGGGCTATTTTGGGCTGCTCATGTAATGGGTGGAGATGGTCTGTAGGAGCAGCTTAGATGTGTCCTAACTGTGGGACCCGAGTAGTTGCCTATAGAGATCGCCTCATGCTTTCTGGGGCTGAAGTGAAGCAGCGCTCACAGCAGCTAGGGGAGGAGACACTCTCAGCAAAGCCGTGCAGGAGCTGTGCAAGGAACAGCACCGGGACAGGAGCCGGGCCCGGCGCCACACCAGCGGCCCCGTGCGCCCAGGGGAGCAGGCCAGGCCGGCCCTGCTCTTCTCTGCTCTGCTCCCCGCGGAGCTACAACCCCTACGCCCGGCCCGGCCCCGCGAGGAGCCAGTGCCGGAGGCAGGCGCCGGGCTCCGGCAGGGAGAGGCGGAGCCGCTGCCCCGGGCAGGTTGCCCAGCCCCGCGCAGGGCCGGGTCGGGCTCCCCACGTGGCGGCCGCGCTGCAGGCCCCGCCGGGCGCGGCGGGGACCCACTCACCGACTTTGTAGGGCAGCTTGTCAGACATGCCGGGGCCGAGATCCGGAACCGCGGGCTACGGGAGCTGGGCGGGCTCTGCAAGCTGCTGCGCGCGCTGGATCAGGAGCCGAGGGAGGTGCTGGCGCCAAAGCCGGCTTTAAATAGGCTCCGCGCCGCAGCCCGCCTCAGCCAATGCCCGCGTGGGGCGGGGCGGGGCCGGGCCGGGCCTGGGGCGGGCAGGTGGTGTCGGCCGGGGGAAGCATGCGGGCAGGCCCGGCTTGGGGCCTTCGCCCGCTCTGGGTCCTTCACCCGCCCGCCCGCACTGACGGCAGCTGAGCGATGAGAGCATGTCCGTAAGCCCTGGCCTTGCTCCTGCTCCTGTCACATGCCTGAGCCCTCGGGTCAGGGGAGCTGCGCGGGCGCTTCCGGGCCCCGTGGCTGGACGAGGGCCCGAGGTGAGGCGCGGCCGCGCGCCCGCGGAGAGGCCCGCGCGGACGAGCAGAGCCGGGGTGGGCGGCGAGCCGCGCTGCCCCTTCAGCCTGCGGCCCCTCGCGGGAAGTGCCAGCTCTCGGCTCGCGCTGGGCTTTAGACTGGGAAAGATGTTAGGGCGGGTCTTCTGGGGAAGGCCGGGGTGGGGGCGCCCTGGCGACGGGCTCGTCTGCTGGGAGTCTCTGGGGTCACTTTGGGAATCGTGTCGGGCCGTGGCTGTCGTGGAAGGCAGGGTAGATACGCACCTGCAGAGCACCCGGAGAGAGACAGACAGACAGACCCCTCTGCAGTCCCTCCATCAGTTTACTGCTAGGTCTTGAGGTGTCTTGACCCCAATCCTTGAGCTAGGATCTGTCTTCAGAAGTTTGCAGGCCTTTCCACAGGGGAGATTAAGCTATAGGCTGGGATTCCTCTTCTTTTCCTTCCTCTGCTCTCCCTTTGCTTCAAGGGCAAGATGCTTTATCTCAAAGCATGTTGTCATTTGGTTGAGGTTGCAGCCATTGGAGTTAGTTAAGTGTGTGTGTGCCCACATGCGCATGCACACACAGCAGAAGCTTTTATGAGCTGAATCCACTTTGTTGGATGCTGATGCCTCATGAAGTGAACTTCAGTTTACAAAAGCTTCTGCTAGCTAGCTAGCTATACATACATAGTTTGCTTAGTCTAAGGTGCAACCCTACCCTGACTCCCACTTGACTTCAGATTGATGCAGCTAACTATGTCTTCCTGCTCCTGGAAGAGCTTGCATTTTCTGAGGGGTGCCTGGAGTCTAAAAAGGTGTTGCAGAAAGTGTAGGGAGATAAGCAGATAAGGGAAAACTCAGGCTTGAGGTGTGAGTAGTTAAGCAGTTAGGGGAAGACTTAGGCTCCCTCTGCCTCACCATTCCCCCATTCCAACTCCTCTGAAAGGAAGTAAACACTGTAATAAATCAGTATCCAGGCACCTACCCTAGAGATACTCAAAAGGAGACTAGATTCATACTTTGCTGGGGTTATTTGACCCTAGCAGTCATTCCTGCCCAGAGCAGGGTGGGGTTGGACCTGCTGATCTCACAAGATCCCTACCAGCCCTAAACTTATGTGAATTAATTCTTGAAATGGGGTGCTGCTCAATTCACAAAAGTTACGGAGTAGTCCCTTGAGCCTAAAAAGGTTGAGAACCACTGTCTTAGGGAGAATACAGGCAACTGAGACAGGTTATTTAATTAATATTGTAGTTGATCTTGCAGAAATCAGGTCCTTAACTGTGTATCCTGTAAGCCATCCCATTCACTTCAGAGAAGCTTTTTGCAAAGAAAAAACTCACTTAAGAGAAGTGACACCTACAAGTCTTTTCTGCCTGCTCCATTTGGTGCCCCCAGCAGCAGGGAGTGTGTGGCTGGGCCAGAGTGCCCTAGCAGTAGGACCAAGTCCAGCAGCAACGTCAGAAAAGCTGGCAGCAGCAGCTTGAAGTGTGAGGACAGAGCAAGCTGCCCCTGTGGGGGCTGTTGTAAAGCCAAGTCTGGTCACTGCACCATGCTGTCCCCACCTGGTCCCATGGACTACTGTTCCCGATGTGACCAAAAGCCGCGCACAGGGATAGGGCTATCTGCGCTCCGTGCCAAGCAGCACCTCTGCATTTGGTTGCATGCACCATGGCCCAGGCTGCCGGCCACACAAGGGCCTGGTGGGTCCAAGGGACCTGCTGCAATCTGGATAGAATCACTTAGTAGGCTGGATCTGGCCTGCAGGCCATATTTTGTCCACCCCTGACCTATCCTGTTATGAGCCCTATATGTTATCTTGTCTACACTAGGACAATTTTAGTACAATTGTATGGTTAGCTGGCAACATGCTTCTAATATGGATATGGTTATACCAGCAAACTGGTGCTTATACCAGTAAAGGTTATACCAATTGTCCCAACCAGCATAAATTATTATAGTATAAATTATAATTATATGAGTATAAATAGGAGGGTTTTTGCCAGTTAACTAACTGCTATTTCACCCATAGCAGGACCCAGGGTTACAGCTGGGATGTGGGCAGTCAGGGTCTGACTTTAGAGCACTGATTCTCAACCAGGATGTTGAGGCAAGATCCTTTGAAGACTGCCATGGGAAGTGCAAGTAGATAAGCAGATACAGGCCTGCTCAGGCTCTCCCTGCTAGTGTTCCTCCATCCCCACAAAGTGGGCACCTCTTCAAGGGGGTAAGTACTGTTATAAATACTTTTTTGAAATGGTGTACCACTCAATTCACAAAAGTTATGGAGGGGTACCTCAAATCCAAGGAGGCGTGCCTTGACTCTAAGCAGGTTGAGAACCACTACTGTAGGGCAGTGATTCTCAACCATTTTTGTACCGGGCCCCATTTGTAAACATCAATGGCCCAGTGCCCCTCACTCTTGACCTGCTGCCCCCAGGCCCCAGCCCTCCGATGTGTGAGAAAGGGGGTGGATGTATGGAGACATGGGGAGCCCCAAGCAGCCCCAAGAATCCCTTGAAGCTGGAATTCTTCCAGCCTGCAAGGGGAAAGCCATGGTTTTCCATGTTTTTCTCCATTAAAAGAGAATCCATTTTTGAAGTTTGTTGATCCATTTTTAAAGTTTGTCAACAGCTCTTTTATATATTCTTGCAACCCACTTGTTGAGAAATGCTGCTTTAGAGGTCACAGTCTAGGGAATCAGGAATAGAAGAGGTCCAGGTCAGAGTCAGGGGAAGCAGAAGCAGGCAAATGAGCTTGAAGCCTTCAAGGGACCAAGATATAAATGGTCACCAAGGTTAAGCCACTACTAAGGGGCTTATAGGGGGCATAGTTAAGATCAGGAAGCCAGGATCCAGACTGGTGTTACTAGCCAAGGAGTACAGAGCAGAGAACTGCAATTGTAAGGAACCAGAATGTGAGCATGCAGGTAACTTCAGGCCATCTAGGGGGAATTGCTCCACTTGGGTAACTAGGGCCGGATAGGAGCTAAGTAATTTGCCCCGATACTAGGATTTACACTGGCATAGCTACATCTGGTTAAAAAAATCATACCTCTACCTGGCATATCAATAGTGAAATCTCTTTTTAAATGTTGACTAGGCCTAAGGAATGCATATTGTAAAATTCCTATAGCCTCTGTGTTGTACAGTAGTACAACAAGGAATATTTTGCTCTTCCTCAGAAAAGGAAGAACAAAGACCTTCTCCATATGGCCCTTCATTTTATTAGTCAGTGTAACTAGTTAATCTGTTATACATTCATACCATGCTTCGTACTTTGGTGGATCATCCATGCAGATCAAGAGAGCCATATTTAGAAGGTCAGAGCCTCACAGCGTTAGTCCTGAAAATGGGATATTCAGGTGAAACTGCACATTGAGCAATTGCTAATGGCTGATCTCAAGGCAGATTAAATCACTGTTTCTGTTCTGAACTTTAGACTTAGTTGTTGTATATTTAACTAGATAACAAGCTAAAAATGAGTGCAATTGCTTGAGAGGGTGAGGAGACAGTCAAACCAGACTAGATCATTGGTCTTTCTGACCTAGTCTTCTGCCCATAGCAAGAACCAATGCCTGCAGCTTCTAAGGAAGGCAAAGATCCTCATAATAAATCAGAATGTTTAGGCAATAACGTTCATATTTATATTGGCTTTTCTCTTTTCCACTATGTGAAATAAGTTCCTCAACAGCAACAAATGTAAAACCGGGAGACTAGCTCATAACTGATATTTTATGAGATTAGTTTGACCTCGTATTGTTTGGGAATTAGCTGCAGGCAGAGGTTTCTTTCATCAGATGTTATGCAAAAGTTTTTCATTGTGTTGACTAATCTAAAAAAAAAGTAGTGAAGGAGTAGGTCAGAGCTGATCTCTGAATCAGTTGCCTGTATTTGAAATTTGTTGTTTGAGCTGTCCTTGATATTCTGTGGTAAGTCCCATTAAGTCATATAGTTCTGTTGCATTTTAGGGATTGGATTTGTATGAGTTTCCCGCACTATGGGGGCGGGTTGACTAACAGTGTGCAACATCTGCGTATATTTGCATTCCTGCACCTGAGATCTGGTAGCATGCACAAAAAGAACTCTCCTTGTACTCTGTAGTAAGGGTGCATAGTCCAAGGGGTTACATGGCTAAAAGTATTGCTGCAAACTTCATGCGTGCTGAGGATGGGATATACAGATCTCCTGGCCCACTGCCTCCACAGCAAATAGCTGGTCAGTGGGTCAGTTATTATTTAACTATGTCTCTGTACATTCCCCCATAGTTGTCCTTATACTAGAGGTGCACCGATAGAGATTTGTGGGGCCGATACCAATATCTGATTTTTAAGGAGGTGTATCAGTCGATACTGATACAATTTTTGATAAGCTTGGAGAGCTGCCTCCAGCTGGTAAGTCCATTGTGGTGGAAAGGGGGGGGCAGATCAATGCCCCTGTGGTGAGGGAGGGGGCAGGGGCAGGTGCTGCCCAGGTAGGGTGGGGCAGGGCACAGGATAGACCCACTGCTCATCAGTGGGAGGAGGGGGAGGGGGACTCCCACAACTGCACACACCCTGGGGGGACATAGGGGGTGGGGGCGTGTGCCCCCCGGATCTGCGTGGAGCAGGTCAGGGTGGGCTACATCTGTTGGCTGGAGCCAGAGCTACACTGGGCTCTTCTCACCAGGGTCTGGGCTCAAGATGGGGGGCTACAGAGGGGGCTGCAGCCACCCCAAATTTTATTGTACTTTACCTTCCTCCCACTGCCACCACCGCCACATGCCCAGTGCAGCCCTGGCTCTTCCCAGCGCGTGGGGGGAGGCAGGGGTTGAGCTGGGAAGAGCTGGGGCAGTGGCGCTGGGAGGGAGCTATGGCAAATTTGGGATGGCTGCAGCCCCCCTGTGTAGCCCCCCACCCCCAGCAAGAAAAGCCTGATGCAGCCCCGGCTCCAGCTGTAGCTGCAGCCTGCTTGCTCCGCCCTGCCCCATGCAGAACCATGGCACACACCTTCTGTGCACAGCTGTGGGAGCCACCCCCCCACAACGAGTTGCGGGTCCATCCCACTCCCCACCTCGGCTGGCAGCACCTCCCCCTGCCCCTCCCCCTCACTGCAGGGGGTGGGGTGATTTGCACCCCCATGCCCTTTCCCTCCCCCCGTCCCTTCCACCACAATGGAATTACCAGCTGGAGGCAGCTCTCCATGCTGCTGAGCTGTGCTCCTCACTGCGTGAGTGCTGCGCTGCAGCTGCACGCACATACAGGTAATTATTGGCCCTGTTGCGCCGATTTCCGTTTCAGTCAATTTTCTTTACATTGGTACCAATCCGATATCAGACCGATGTATCATTGCATCTCTACGTTATATGTGAAATTCATAGATTCATAGACTGTAAGGCCAGAAGGGACCTTGGAAGATTATTGGGTCCAGCCCCCTGCAACAAGCAGGAAAGATAACGGGGAGGTCAGGTGACCCCAGCAAGGTGACTGTCTAGTCTCCTCTTGAAGATTTCCAAGATAGGTAATTGCACCACCTCTGAAGGGAGCTTATTCCACAGTCTGGATACCGTGACTGTGAAGAAGTTTTTCCTAATGTTGAGCCTGAATCAGTCTTCCAGGAGTTTATAGCCATTACTCCTGGTTTTCCCCTCAGGTGCCCTGGTGAACAGTTGCTCACCGAGCCTTTGATGTACTCCCCTAGTGTAGTGGTAAACTACCGCCAGGTCTCCTCTCAGTCTTCTTTTCTTCAGGCTGAAGAGTCCCAGATCCCTCAGCCTTTCCTTGTATAGCTTGCTGTGTAAGACTCTGATCATACCAGTGGCTCTTCTTTGGACTCTGTCAAGCTTGTCCATGTCCTTTTTAAAGTGTGGTCCCCAGGAATGGACATAGTACTCCAGCTGTGGTCTCACCCATGCTGAGTAGAGCAGAAGAATCACCTCCTTGGTTTTGCTGGAGATGCATTGATTGGTGCATGCCAGAGTATTATTTGCCCTACTGGCTACAGCATAGCACTCCCAGCTCACGTTCATACTGTGGTCTATTATTACCCCCAGATCCCTTTCATTCGTGGTGCTAGTAAGTTTGCTGCCACCAAGCCTGTAGGTGTGTTGGGAGGTGGAGCACTTTACATTTCTCAATGCTGAACTTCATCAGGTTCTGATCCACCCAACTTGCCAGCCTGTCTAGGTCCACCTGTATCTGTAGCCTATCTTCAAGCGTGACCATGCTTCCTCATTACTTGGTGCCATCCACGAACTTGGCTAGTGAGCTCTTCACCCCCACATCCAAATCGTTAATAAAGATGTTGCAAAGGACTGGACCAAGGAACACCATTGCGGGACACCACTGCCCGCTTCTCGTCAGGATGACACAGAACTCTCTGGGTCCTATCCTGCAGCCAATCTCTTACCCACCTGACTGTCTCAGAGTTAATCTCACAATCCTCCAGTTTTCTCACGAGGACATCATGGGATACTAGATCAAAGGCCTTTTGGAAGTCAAGGTATACAATGTCAACCTGCTCTCATGTCCAGGTGGCAAGTTACCTGGTCATAGAAGGAGATGAGTTTGGTAAGTCAAGACTTGCCTGCGATGAAGCCATGCTGGCTGTCATTCAGAATATTACCTTCTGCAAACTTATCACAGATAGACTCCTTGATGAACTTTTCAAGGATTTTCCATAGGTTGGTGTGGCGGAATGCCGGGCTAGCGGTTCCGGCACCGCTTGGGGGAGCCGCAGGCTTTGCGAAGCTGTGTGAGTGCGCGGCTTGTGGGGCGGGATTGGAGGTAGCTTTATAGCCGCCCTCAAGGTTCGCCGAGTTGACACAAGTAGACGGCTTAGAGTAAGTTGCTAGTTTTCTTTGTAATAAGTCTATAGGATGTCTGTTGGTTCACGAGGTTCCAGAGCCAGCCCTTGCATTCCAACACTGGAACTAGTCCAATGCTAGGTGCGGCTGCCGACTCCTTAAGTCCCAGAACTGGTCAACGGCTCATTGAGATGGGATGTTAGTAGTAGAAGTTATTACAGAGTAGATATAAGGTAAAGCAAAAGGTTTTATTCACTCACCTGGCCTCACCCTCTTACAAGTAAGAGGGGAGGCCGGTTGAAACGAAGTTGCAGTAAATACAAGTATAGCGAGCGTAGGTATGCTGTCTAAGCTACAATGAGAGGCAGTCGAGAAGTGGAGTCTCCGATGTTTCTTCAGTTACAGTATGCCGGATACAAAGGGGGTCTGTTGGTTCACGGGGTTCCAGAGCCAGCCCTTGCATTCCAACACTGGAACTAGTCCAATGCTAGGTGCGGCTGCCGGCTCCTTAAGTCCCAGAACTGGTCAACAGCTCATAAATGGGATGTAGAGTACAAAACTGTAACACGGTGAGTCGTTGTCAATTGTCGGGTTTTCGAGGCCTTTGTCTTCGCTGGGATACGCCCAGGCGGGGAGGCTGAGAACCGGTCTGCAGGGTGATCGGGCCTACAGAGTTTTCCAGTTGTCGTCTCTGCCGCTTCCTGCTTCTTTGCCTCTTTTATAGATGTTGGTTGGACTGCCTCTATGACACTAACTATGATATAAGCTAAGCATACTTCTTTTACATAATAGTTACTAGGCAGATTCTCTACATAAGTTTCGTTTCTGCAAAATTGACACTTTTTAGATAAGAAATAAAAGTTACAGAATACAGGTGTGTGGCTTACTGCCAACAGAAAATAGTATCAGGCACTTGTTTTGATCAACAGTGAAGACTTCAAGGCAGCAGAAAGTAGTACCAGGCACTTGTTTTGGTTAACAGTGAAGGCTTCAAGGTTACATAAATGTGAGAGTGCCGCGCAGCAGTTATACAGAAAAGAGAAAAAAATATATAAAATAGTTACAGATGGAAGTTAGGCTGATTGGCCTATAGTTACCTGGGTCCTCCCTCCTGCCTTTCTTGTGGATGGGCACAACATTGGCCCTCTTCCAGTCCTCAGGGACTTTTCCAGAGCACCACAAGTTGTGGAAGAATTTTGCCAGGGATTCTGTAATGACTTCGGCCAGCTCCTTCAGCACTCTCAGATGAAGGTCATCTGGTCCCTCTGACTTGTATGTGTCTAATTTTTTAAATTGGTCATACACCAATTCTGTGGCAATAGTAGGAAGGTGATTATTCCTGTTGTGCTCATCCTGTACTCTACCTGGCATTGTTTTCCCCTTGGTCCATTGGAAGACTGAGGTGAAGTAGTCATTCAGGAGTTCAGCTTTCTCTTGGGTCCTCCCTGAAATGGGTATGTAACCACTGGACACACTCCTTTCTAGAACCCAAAAAAAAACCTAGAGGTGCACCAATATGTCAGTTCAATATCGGATTGGCACCAATATAAAGAAAATTGACTGTATCAGAAATTGGCTTTTTTTGCTTGATGTGGCTAGTAATATGGCTGATAAATGCCCTGTATGCATGTGCAGCTGCACTGGAGCATGTAGGCAGAGAGGAGCACAGCCCAGCAGCTTGGAGAGCTGAGTCCAGCTTGTAAGTTTGTTGTTGTGGAAGGGGTGGGGGGGACAGATCAAGGCCCTCACAATGAGGGAGGGACTGGGGCTGGAGCAGGCACTGCACAGCTGGGGCAGGGCGGGGCATGGGATGGAGCACATCCCAGGAGGGCATGGAGAGTGTGTGCACCAGATCTGCACGAGGGGAGTGGCAGGCTGCCACTGCAGGCTGGGGCCAGGGCTGCACCGGGCTCTTCCTGGCAGGGACTGGCCTGGGCTGCGCGTGGGGCAGGTGGCAGTGCTGGCGGGAGGGGATTGGGGGAGCTACAGGGAATTTTGGGGTGGTTATACCCTCCTCCCAGTGCTGCCACTGCCCGCCCCGAGCTAAGTCCCTGCTGGGAAGAACAACCCCTGCTAGGAAGAGCCCAGCATCACCCCAGCCTGCAGCAGCAGCCTACCCCGCCCTGAGCAGATCCAGGGTTACATGCCCCACCCCCATGCCCTCCTGGGGTGCGGGCAGCAGTGGGAGCTGTGCCCCCCAGACGAACCATGGCTCCATTCCGTGTCCTGCCCCAGCTGGGCAGTGCCTGTCCCAGCCCCACTCCCTCCGTCACTGCAGGGTCCTTGATCTGCACCCCCCCACGCCCCTTCTCTCCCCACTCCCCCTCCACCACAACAGATTTACCAGCCGGACACTGCTCTTCAAGCTGCTGGGCTGTGTATCAGAAATCGGATCGGTATTGGCCAATATGCCTCTTTAAAAATCGGCTGTCAGTATTGGCCCCAAAAGTCTCTCTTGGTGTACCCCAGAAGAAGCCTCTGGATCTCTGAGCTTCCATATTCTAGTACTTTGCAGCTGTAATGTACACTGTTAAGGATTTCTCATTGTACTGTAGCAGACATTCCATATACAGGATAAGAGACTACTGTTGTTTCCAGTTACTCTGTTAGCTTAAATGTGCCTCCGAGTTAGGGTTCCACATGTTGGATTTCCTTTTTTTTGGTTTGTTTATTTAAAATTTAGGGTATTACTTTTCATAGATGTTAAAATAACACTCAACTTGCAAAGTCAGGTGCTCAAGTTAGTAAATGCTAGAATTAAAGTTGCCCTGCCAACCCTTGTTTGGCTCCCTTATGATTCATTCATAGTTTTTAAGAATAAAGAAGACCATTAAAAGATCTGGTCCAGGAGTAGGTAATTATTTGGGCTGGAGGACCGCTTAGTTTTGGTGAGCTGTTGGGGGCCAGGTACATACACCTGAAAGCTTGCACAGAAAGGAATTTTTCTGCTACTATTAGGTGGTCTAATAAAAGATATTGCCTCTGACCCAAGAGCTTTGTTTATCTCTCTTTCTCAGACCTACACAGCTACAACATAGATCCCTGAATCCTAGAAAACTGGATTTTATGCCTCTCTATGCCAGTGCTGCCACTGCCCGCCCCGAGCTAAGTCCCTGCCGGGAAGAACAACCCCTGCTGGGAAGAGCCCAGCACCACCCCAGCCTGCAGCAGCAGCCCACCCCACCCCCATGCCCTCCTGGGGTTCATGCAGCAGTGGGAGCTGTGCCCCACAGACGAACCGTGCCCCAGCTGGTCAGTGCCTGTCCCAGCCCCACTCCCTCCCTCACTGCAGGGTCCTTGATCTGCACCCCACCACGCCCCCTGTTTCCTAGTTGATGCTGGTAAGTCACAAGGACAGTTAATTGTGTGTTCCTCTTTTTCTGGTTGAGTGACTTAAGATACCATAGACCAGACTGCAGAAATGCTAAGCACTTGTGATTGTAACTGAAGTGATTGTGCATAGTTGAATATGTAAAGTGCTATGTAGCACCTCGGAGTGCACCGATAGAGATTTGGAGGGCCAATACCGATAGCCGATTTTTAAGGAGGCATATTGGCAAACAGCGATCCAATTTCCAATACAGCCTGTAGAGCGGCATGCAGCTAGTAAGTCTGTTGTGGTGGAAAGAGAGGGGGGAGGGAAGGGGCAGTGGGGAGCAGATCAAGGCCCCTGCAGTGAGGGAGGAGTGGGGCAGGCACTGCTCAGCCAGGGCAGGACAGGGCACAGAATGGAGCTGTGGCTCATTCTAGAGGCAAAGGTGGAGGTGGCTCCTGCCACTGCACACACCCCAGGGTATGGAGTGGGGGAGGGTGTGCCCATGAGTCTGTGTGGGGCACGGGCGGGGTGGGCTGCAGCTACAAGATGGGGGCCGTGGCTGCGCCAGGCTCTTCCTGGTAGGGGCTGGGCCAGGCTGCACTTGGGGTGGGCAGCCGTGGCACTGGGAGGGGGTTGTGTGGCAGGGTGCAGCCCCCCTAGGATTTGCCATAGCCCCCCTCCCAGCACTGCCTGTCCAAAGTGCGGCCCTAGCCCAACCTCACCCTCTCCCCACCCCCATGTACCAGGAAGAGCCCAGCAGAGCCCTCACCCCAGCCCACAGCTGCAGCTCACCCTGCCCATGCCTCGCGTAGACCCAGGGTCACACCCCCTTCCATGCCCTCCTGGGGTGTACGGAGCAGCAGGAGGTACCACTCCTCCCCACTCTGCCCCAACTGGGCACCGCCCATCCCCACTCCCTCCCTCACCACAGGGGCCTTGATCTGTCCCCCCCACAATGCTCCTTCCTTCCCCTCTCCCCTTCCACCACAACAGACTTACCAGCTGCACACAGCTCTCCATACTGCCAGGCTGCACTCCTCACTGCCTACATGCTACACTGCAGCTGCACGCATGTATGGCCATTTATTGACCAAATTATTGGCCACATGAGGCCGATTTCCGATGCAGTAAATTTTATTTATATCGGTGCCGATCCGATATTGGACCAATGTGTTGGTGCACCTTTAATAGCACCAATTTCTCTGAACAATCGAGCCCAGATTGGACTTGCAAAATTAGTGGATGCACCTTACTCCGTGTACTTCAGTTCTTCACCTGTAAAACAGAATTTAATACCACTTATTTACCTCAATGGTGTAACAAAGATTTATATTTGTATTATTATAAGGTCCTGTGGCAAGACCAATGCAAAAGCAGCCACAAGGAAGTCAGTATTGTTTAATCAGTACATGGTATGAATGAAGAATAGTAAACGAGGGTCTACATATTGAATTACAAAGATAAAAGGAAATACGGAAAAACTACCCATTCAGGAAGCATGCTGTTTAGCTCAGGTTATTAGTGTGGTTCTAATAATACCAAATCTACAGGGTTTTTTGGACTAGATTGGTTGGACTAGATTAGTTCTGGTTGGATTAGATTAGTGGTTTTCAACCTTTTTTTCATTTGTGAACGCCTAAAAAAAATTGTATGCAAGCGTGGACCCCTTTGAATTGTAAATATAGGTATTCACATGCTTTTGATTGATCATAGTCATTTTTTGCAGACCACTTAGACATAGTCTGAGGACCCCCAGGGGCCTGTAGACCACAGGTTGAAAACCACTGGACTAGATGATCTCTTGAAGTCCCTTCCAGCCTTTCTTCTCCTATGTCTGTGTCATCCTGTGTACAGGAGACTGTATTATTATGTGTGTATGCAGTGCACACAGGTTGCATTCAGGTTGCATATGCACTGGAACCTTAATTCTGACACAGTGGTGACACATGGGGCTCTGACTGGTATTTTGACCCCCCTAAGTCGGTGCTGGGGCTTATTCCCCACTTCCCACTGCCTTAGTTGCACCACTGTTCTGTTATTTTCCAATCTCTAAGCACCTGATTTGCAATCTTCTTGTTTTTTAACATAATGTCCCACTGTGAGGGCACTGCCTGACATAAACCCTCATGTTAACATAATGTTTTTGTCTATAATCTATTCTATCAGATGGAAAGAGAAAGGCATATTCAGCCTATAGGCTTTAAAAGGGAATAGAAGCCACCCTGGGTCACCCTTTGGCTGGAACAGCGATAGGGGGAAAGGAGTATTTTTACGGTTTTACTTGTTATCGCTCTCTTTTTTTTTTTTTAAACTGAAATATGTTTCCTTGGGAGGATAAGTGGGTTTCAGGGACAACCACACCTCCCCTTTGAGAAAAGCATGGGAAGGAGAATGGAGGGGGGGGGAGGCAGGACTCCCTTGCCCGTAACAGACAGGTAGGGAAGTATGGGGGGAATACTTGTTTTTCTTGTACAGAAGTATTGAATGTGGGTTGTAAAATTAGGTTCGCTTGGATGGAGGGGACAGCTAGTCAGAAGCAGGGGAGTGGAAAATGGGGGGGATTGCTCTTGAATTTTGGGGGGAAGCATTTTTTGTGGTACCTTATCTTCATATTTTATTTTGTTTCTATACTTTTTTGGCTTTTATTGTAAGCTGCCCTGAGCCATTTTTAGGGAAGCATGGCTTATAAATTCAATAAATAAGCAACGTAAATAACAGACAGCCTTTGTTAATATCTTGAGTCCATCTTTCCAACATCTTGCATCTGTTACTAATCTTCAACTGTAAATTCTTTGGAGCAGGAACTGTATCATCTTACATGTCTGCAGTGTCCCACGGGAAGGTTGGGTGCTTCCTGTGCCCCTGAAGTTCTGCATTATAATATAATAAAATAAAGAACCAATAATAAGGATAATAAAGACGAAACTCTCAGTTAAGCTGATACAAAACTGATGGAATTCCTCTAGTTTCATTGGCATTAGAGTGGATTTTTGTCAACAAAGCTAAAATATAAAAGACGCTACTGATAATTATAGTATTTATCCCAATAATGTTAAATTCAATCCAATCTAACTAGCCAAATCTAACTGAAATGAGATTAGACTACATCCTATGTGTCCCTCCATCCTGCCTGATCTTAACACAGGTCTTCATACCCCTGCATTATGATTTTGTGTGCATTGTCTTAGTAGTAGCTGTGTCCTAATGCTGAATCCCCATCAGAGGGCAGAGGTAGTCTTGAATGAGGCCCATAATCAGTTTAGATAAGAGCATCTATGGGTGCAGCAGTTATTACTTCTCTTTTGAGGCAGCACTTGATGTAAATAACTAGGGTGATCCAAAGTCTAAAGAGACGCTGGGTATTTGTTGCATAAAGAATGGAAAGGACAAGTTTGAGAACATACAGTCTGTCCACACACTGCACTCAGAGAGAGAGCTTCACTGGGATAAACAGAACCTAGTGCCAGGACAGGCTCAAACTAATGTGGGACCCCTAGAAAAAACATTACATTCAGCCCTGATCTGGCCTCCATCTAAACTGGACAATGGAATTAGTTTAGTTTCTGAACAATCTCAGATTCTGGGTTGGTATAATACAGGTGGCTTAAAACCACCTTTACCACCCACTCATATTGCCAAGCATAAGACAAATGCAATTAATGACTGAACCTGGAGTCTGGTGTAGCAAGTTTAGCCTAACATGAGTTATTTCCTAATCCACTCTGGGAAACAAGCAAGTTGAGCCTAAAATGGGTCATTCCTAATCCAAAGTGGTATATCAGCACTGTGTCTGCAGGGGCAGCAGCCCTACTTCTTAGCATTACTACTGTCATAGCTTAGTGAGTCAGCAGTATAGGTAGTTCCTGTAGAACCAGTTGCTGCTCTGAAATAAACTTCAGATTGGGTGGGCAAAGTACATTAGATAAATACACAAAATTATAGGGCATTGGTAATGGTCTGGATCACTTAAACTGTCTGTTCCAAGTGTAACACCTGCTTTTTTTTAACGATATACAAGTTCTATTTAGAATGCAGCTTGTTTGCGTTGTCAGCCAGAGCTGGTCTCCTGAGAAACATGCTTTCAAATTTAAGTTTGTTTTTTTGTTTGGTTTGTTGTTGTTGTTTTTTAAATTGCCTGAGTTATGAGGGAGGGAGACAGCAGTAAGGAATATACCAGCACTGAGATAACATCTACTAATAAAATTCTGAGTCATGATACCAAAAACATGACAAAGCCAGAATGGAAATACGGAGCGCCCGAGCAAGGGACTAACATAAGAGGGATGGGGGTAAGGAGGGGAACGCCACTAGGTTAACAGAAAATACAATTACTACCACAATGACAGATCTAAAGTCTACTGAAAGTAATGGAAAGAATCCCATTGACTTCAATGAACTGTATGTCAAGCCTCATGTTATTTAATGATAGATTCTCATTCTGGATTAGCTTTTCATATAAATATATCATTTAATATATAAAAAATCACCGTCTGGGTCTCATCTGTTATATACTCTGGATTTTTTCATGCTAAACTAATCTGGGAATTTCCTGCCACTTCAAATTTGGTGGTTGTAAAGTTGTGTGGGTGGGTAGGTAGGTAGGTAGATGGATGCTTTTATGCCTGCATTCCACGTTAACTGAATTGTCCTCCCTTTTCCGTACTATTCAGTCCCATCAAGTGTGGGACTTCAGATGTCAGCGTCATTTTTGAAGTCAGTAGAATTAATCTGACTCAAAGTACAGCACAGACCCAAAATACAATACAGGGAGAAATAATGTCAAAGATTCTTTTAACCCATCACTGATATGTCTCAGATCTGATAATCCTTTTAACATTATTGGATGATTCAGCCTTTCACGTGTAAATAATTTATAGCAATGCAAACAAGGGAACTCATTTGTGTGGAAACAGAAATTAATATAGCTCTTATGACACAAAGTCTCCTCCCACTTCCCATGGTATTTGCATTTCAAAAGTACTTATTCTTACAAGGATAAAAAGAACCAATTCCAATGGAAATTCAGTGGAATTTGGATGGTCCTGTCCCTTTGGTTCCCTTGAAAATTCCAGTCATAGCACTGAGTGCTGTTGAGAAACAGCAAAAATAAATATAATGGCAAACAAAGGGGCTGGATTTGCAGCTTTGTAGAGTGAAACCTCTAACAAGTCATGGAATAGATAAAAATTGAACAGAGGAAGTGTCTTCACACAAGTGTGTCTCCAGTTTGACCAGAAAGGAGCATGACTAATGTAGAAAAAGTTCTGTGGTTTCCTTAAGTTCTTCAGCAGTGGATTTCTAACAGTATCAACAAATGCCAATTGATGATTTTCATGAAGTGGACATTCAGCTAGTGGACCAAGATTCATCCATTCATCTCTCATGAGCTTCTTCCACTTAGACAAAATCTGAATATCTATACCAATATTATTTGTGAATACAGTCTTGTCTCAATGGTGGCTGCATTTCTTACCATTTTATCTTAATCAGGATCTCCTCTACTCCTTAGTTTTCATGTATCCATGCAAATCAGTGATGCTTAAATTTCTGGGGCATAGTAATTCTTTGTCATTGGCCCCCACGTATACCTCAAGTTAATAGACACAGCTTGTCAAAAAAATAGGAAAAAAATCCAGGAAATGTTGAAAAGTTCCTAAGTTATTTCCATTCTCCAAAGCTAGAAAAGGGACACAATGAATATATTTAGAATGTATATGAACACCATAATAAAATACTGTATTTTTCCTTCTTTACTCCTTTATTTCTCTCCATAAAAAGGTGTGGGAACCAGGAGAAAACAAGAAACCAAAAATAACATTTTTTTTCATTTTCAAATTTTTAAAATTTTGAAGAAAATGTTCTTGCAAAGTATTCCATTTTCAAAAAATTGTTATTTTTTCCTACAAAAAGTAGATGTGTTTAGGATTTTTTCCAACTAGCTGTATTCTAAAGCTATAGCTTCTTGAACATAAATCCCAAAACTCTAACACAAAAATCTGGGAGGCAGGGGAACAAGGAAGTAAATGGCCCTCCAGTACCTTAGCCCAATAGTTTATTGGTTGGGGCACTCCCCTCTGGAAGGAGAAGACTTTAAACTTCCCTCACGTGAAGGGGAGATTGAATCTACATCTCTCTAACTTCCCAACACAGTGCTCTAATCACAGGCCACAGATTAGACATCATCTATCCCTCATCTTGAAACTGAGCCACTGCACCTTTCATTTAATAGTCCTTGGCTGGAGGACAGTGGGTAAGTTTCTACCCTGTTGGAAGCAAGCATCCAGAACCCAGGGCCCTTCCACAATGACAGTCTGAGGAGCCTCGCGTCTTCTAGCTCCGTGTCTTCTTCCTGGACCCATATAGCTCCCTCTCCTGGCCGTTAAAGAACTAGCTAATGCCTCATAGATAGGGCGCTATTCTGGGAAGTTGAAGAGATGCAGGTCCAAACCCCAATTCGTGAGGAGACCTAGAATCTGGGGCTCACATTTCTTGGGCAAGTGCCTTGACCATTGTGCTAGAAGTGGGAGGGTTCCCTTCCTCCTCCATCTAAACACCCTCTAGTCATGAGTTTTTGCCCAACCACATTTTCAGGATTCATAAATGTATGGAACTGCCTGCTTGTCCAACCAGCACACAGCCTACTGCGCATGTTCAGTAGCTGTGTGGCACACAAACTATGCATAAGTACCAAAACAAACAGTCACGCAACTGAGTAGGTGCCATTTGGGTACAGAAAGTGAAATAGGATTCTTCCCTATGCCGCTGCCTTTCATTGGATTTATATATACTTTTCTGACCAGATTTATTCCCAATAGAGCAGTGATGTCATATTTTGTAGGTCTCATTTCACACAGAGAAAAATAATGTTCAACTTACTGTGTAAGTGGCTAAGAAACAATATTCCCAAAATAGGCATTGTCCTTCCTGTAAAATACATTCCTGTCTTGGGATGCATTTGCCTTCCCAGGCACCTCAAAATTCCTTCCCCGCCCTCTGCTTATGTATTGGGAAGCACTTCAACAACCAAGTACTTAATTTCCAGGCCAATTAAATCCCCATCTCACTCACCCCTTCGTTGTTTTTTCTAGAAACGGCAGTAGCCTCATATCTCCTTCCCAGGCTTTGTTTGTACCATTTTCCAGATAGCAGGAAGCCATTTATTTAATCCTGTTGACACCTACATTCCATGTAGGAGTAGACAAACAGGATTTTAAATAATTATTCATTAGCATATTGCCTCTTTATGTGTCACCCTATATTCCTATTTTAATGGATGAAGGGAGTTTATTTCAGGCTTAAACAAAAAGTACAATGCACCAGCCATTCTCATATTACAATCAAAAGGTTAGTTATAATGTGGCAATTGCTTGCCATAACAATTATCTACCAGCAAAAGAACTGTAAAGCTTACTTAATAATTGTTTATAAAATGCTTTAGAATCCACAAATGGAAAATGGATAAGAAATGGAAATACTGTGATTTCTATTCATTGCTAATTTTTCAAAGAGCTGGACACTGCAGCAGTTAAAATGGTAGCTGTTGGTTTACCCTGATGTTCTGAAATGCAGTACTGAAAACATGAGTTATGGTGGTGACTCCTGCGGGTCAGTGTTGTGGTACAGTTGTATGACAGTTTATGGATAGGAAGTCCTGTTTCCACCCGTGCCATTACACATGAACAACGTGTGCTCCTGGCAGCTGGGCACGGGGGGCACAGCAGTGGCAGGAGTGCAGTGGTGGCAGCAGGAAGCAGGAGCTCCTGCAGACGCCACCAGCACTGTTGGGGGGGGGGGTGCCAGTCTTTTTGTAGGGGGTGCATCACCACAATCGGGGTGTACATGCACCCACGTGCACCCTCTATACATCACCCCTGCTATTACAGATGCAGTAGATAAACTGTACGTGCACTTGCATCTAATGAAGTACATAGATACATGCAACACAGACATATTTTTTAAAAAGTGCCAGTGAATTTGCTCCTCCATTCTAAGTAGCCAAAAAGCAGGTTTGTACAGCTGTAGAAATTATGAAGAACACACACAAAACAAGTACACCCATGATTGCATTGGTGCCCATAATCCTGGTGTTCCTCCTTTATCTGTTACTGTACTTCATTGATAGAGATGGACTTCATCAAGAAAAGAAAGTATAGACATGACTGAATGAAGTATGCGTTACTTTTGTCTGTATCTGGCAAAGACAAACAAATCAGTAGTCTGTGGACCTGGAATGCCTTCTCTTTATTATTTACTGTGCAGCCATTTCCATTGAACTTCCAACTGATTCACCAGCAGCTGAAAAGGAAATTGATTAGGGTTGCTGAGGCTGAACAATAACATTTTTCTGAAATGACAGCTGCAGGGTGAGATGAGAAAACAGCACAGATGACAATGGTGATGCCGTAGGGAAGAACTGCTGTAAACTGTTAATCAGAATCTGCTTTAGCAACCAGTATCTTTGAAACAAAAGGAAGAGGCAGAAACAGGCTGTCCAAGATATACATGCACATCTCCTGCTGAAGGCAGTGTGATAGTTGGACTTGCCTTTTTTCTGAAACATGAAATTCCCACTAAAGGCAATACAAGTTCCAATGCCCAGATGATAATAGATGTAATATAGAGAGTGCTAACATGTATCCAGAGCTTTGGGAATCTAATGAAAGGTACTGTACAAATATAACATTAAACTTATTTGTCATTAGTCTAGAGCAGGGGGTTGTGGGCTGGGTCTGGTCTCCCAAACTATTTTATCTGAACTGTGAAACTCGGGCAATTTGGCTGTGGATCAAAAGTGCATCAACAGCAATTATGCAAGAGACATGGCTTTCTTCAAGTGGTATCTTTTATTGGACCAACTTTGTAGTCAGGATAAAGTTAGACTTTCGTATGCAAGACATTCTTCATCAGGTCTTAAAGTAGTTAGTCAAAGTGGGCATGCAGCAGCAGGTGGCAAGCACTTCAGCAGGAATTTGATGACAGGGGATGCAGGAGCAATGACTGGGTCACAAGTGGCAGCCTGCTTCAGACTGACCTGCATTATTTTGGCCCATCATGCTATAAAGGTTGCTTACCCCAGTCTAAAGATATGAGGCCCAGTTAGGCAAACGTGGTACTGCCATTAAATCAATATGAATGTATTGCTCCTATGGTGATAAGTGTCTAACATGAAAAAAAAGAACACTATGGGAACAATCTTGAAATGATTGTCTGCAGAGGTGAAGGACAATATAATGATTCTACACTTGGAAAGCTTGTGAGGCTCAAGTTTAATTTTGCTATTTTGTTAGACTTTTAAAAATAAAAAATTATCATACCTATGAATACTTTCGAACTCATAAAGATGAAAAGTGCTTTTTTAAAAATAAAATTATATTTTAGCTGCTATTCAGTTCACATTCAGCCAAATCAGCTTCCTGTGCGTGATCAGCGGGGATCTGGAAAAATGGAGAAAAACACGGGTTTATCTGAGAAAAATGTGGATTTCTCATTTTAGCAGAGAAACACGTGGATTTTCCACTTTTGTAAAGAGATCTCTGCAGGCTGGCAGAGTTCCAGCCTATGAGGAGCAGGAGGAGAGTGGTCAGGCAGGGTGCACCATGTGCATGTATATGCACATGGCCAGCAGGAAGCCTGGAGAGCAGGAAGCCTGGAGAGTAAGTCCAGGGTGGAGTGGGGATAGAGACCCCCATAGGGAGGGAGTTGGGAAGGGCTGGGGCTAGGGCTGTTTCCCAGCTGGGTGAGACTTGGGGTCTGGGGCCCCAGAGGAAAGTGGGACAGGGCTGCAATTGGCTCATGCATTGGGGGGAGGCGGCTCCCCACTGCTGCATGCACTCCCGGGGGGCAAGGGGACCCATGCCCCCCAGATCTGTGCACAGGGTGGGGGGCAAGTTGCCTGCTGCAGGCTTGGGCTCCCCACCCTTCTGTCCTCCCCCTGGGTCTCTGCAGCCCAGCAAGCGGGACCTGGTGTGGCAGTGCAGAGCGTGGCCAGGCAGGGAAGCTCCTTGCCACTGCAAGCTCTGCTGCCCTGGCAATGCGCCCCCTGTCCTCCTGCAGCAGCAGGGGCAGCAGAGTGGGGTTGTGCTGCTCACTGTTGCAGGTTGGGCAGGGGGCACATTGCCAAGGGAGCATGGGGCTCACAGCAGCAAGGAGCTTCCCTACCCAGCCCCACTGCTGTGCTGCACCAAGTCCCACCTGCTAGGCTGCAGGGGCCCTGAGGGAGGGTAGCAGGGTGGGGAGCCCACAGCAGGCAACCCACCCCACGCACAGATCTAGGGGGCATGGGTCCCCAACCCTGAACAGCAGTGCACACAGTGGCAGGGCGCTAGTTCCGACCCAAGCCTGTGGTAGGCAACCCCCACTTGTCCTCCACAAGATTAGCTCCTGCTGTGCCACCCATGGGGGTGGTGGAGCTGGGCTCTGCACTTCACTGCACTGCAGCAGCCACTGCCTCCCACAAGAGGCAGGGGGGCTGAGGTGCACCAGCTGGGCTGTGGAGATGTGGCTGGGGAATGAAGGGCACCTGCAGAGCTGAGGGGCTGCAGGTAGGGGGTAAGGGACACCCACAGGGCCAGGGGGGGCTATGGCTAGGGTGTGAGGGGAACCAACAGGGCTTGGATGGCTGTAGCTTGGGAGTGGGGGGCCTGGACTTGTGTCCTGGTGAGCAAAGGGGAGAGGGAAAGCTCTGATTTTTCCATGATAAAAAACCCCAAATCAGATACCAAAATGTATTAGATTAGATGCAGGGGTAGCAGTGGACATAGTCTTCCTGGACTTTCAGAAGGCCTTCGACACTGTCTTTCACCCCGTTCTCATTAAGAAACTGGGGGACTGTGTTGTCGATACCCACACAGTCAAATGGGTTGCCAACTGACTGGAGGGCCGCACCCAGAGAGTGGTGGTGGATGGCTCATTTTCAGCTTGGAGGGATGTGGCCAGTGGGGTTCCGCAGGGCTCAGTCCTTGAGCTTGCACTGTTCAACATCTTCATCAGTGACTTGGACAAGGGGGTAAAAAGCACCCTGTTCAAACTCGCAGATGACACTAAGATGTGGGGAGAAGTGGGCACGCTAGAAGGGAGGAATAGGCTGCAATCGGACCTAGACAGGTTACAGGGGTGGGCGGATGAGAATAGGATGGGATTCAACACCGACAAGTGCAAGGTGATGCACGTGGGAAGGAACAACCGGCACCATACCTACAGGTTGGAGAACTCCCTTCTCGTCAGTACACAGACAGAAAAGGATCTTGGCGTCATCACTGATTCCAAGATGAACATGAGCTGGCAGCGTGGGGATGCAGTCAGGAAGGCCAACCGTACCTTGTCCTGCATCCACAGATGCATCTCAAGCAGGTCCAAGGAAGTGATCCTCCCCCTCTATGCAGCACTGGTCAGGCCGCAGCTGGAGTTCTGGGTGCCAGTTCTGGGCACCGCATTTCAAGAGGGATGTGGACAACATGGAGAGGGTCCAGAGGAGGGCCAATTGCATGATCAGGGGGCAGCAGGGCAGGTCCTATGAGGAGAGGCTTCAGAACCTGAACCTGTTCAGCCTCCAAAAGAGAAGGCTGAGGGGGGATCTTGTGGCCTGTTATAAACTAGTCAGGGGCGATCAGCAGGCATTGGGGGACTCACTGTTCCCCCAAGCACCACCAGGAGTGACCAGGAATAACGGTCACAAGCTGGCAGAGGGTAGATTTAGGCTAGATATCAGGAGGTGCTACTTCACGGTCAGGGCAGCTAGGGTCTGGAACCAACTTCCAAGAGAAGTGGTGCTGGCTCCTCCCCTGGGGGTCTTTAAGAGGAGGCTAGATTTACACCTTGCTAGGGTCATTTGACCCCAGTACTCTTTCCTGCCACGGCAGGGGGTTGGACTCGATGATCTGCTCAGGTCCCTTCCGACCCTAGAAACTATGAAACTATGTATACGGGCTAGCTGGTAGTGATTTAGCCCAGGGGTTTTGAAGGAGTAAAAGATGATTGGAGGGCTTGGGATTCCCTTTCCTCACCGATCAGACCCCAGAGACCCACCCTCTGTAACCCCTTGGGTTATCTAGAGGGGGATAAAAGGGGCAGCACAGATGACTCAGGAGAGACCAGTGAGGCACCACAAGGAAGGAGTTTTAAAGAGCTGAGCCAGTGGGGCAGGAGCAGTTGCCTCAGAAGAACCTGAAGGAGCAGGACCTGCAGGCAGCAGTTGGACCCTCAGCAGCGCCACGTGCGGCCAGCAGGAGAGGCTCCCCGCTGGGCTCCAGGATCCCCTGTGTGAGGCTGTGGCCAGCAGGAGAGGCTCCCCAGCTCCACCAAGGATCTGAGCAGTGACCTGAGAGGTTCCCAGCTCTGCTTCCAGCTCCTCCAATAAGAGGCCAGGAAGCTTGATGTGAGGCAGGGGTTCCTGGAAGGTCAAGACCCCTAGCAGTTTGAAGCAGTTCCAGTACTGGTGGTTGTGTGGTAGACTTTTTGCCTACTACATGGGGGCTCTTTGAGTTCAAGTCCCAGCTGGGATGACTTAGGGTGAGTGAAGTGATGGGGAGAAGTTCTCATTGCAATGGAAAGGGGTCATTGTGTTTTCCCTCTTCCCCACTCCCTTCCAGGTACCTAGGCCCTATATTCCTTGTTATTTGACTTTGTATTTTGTGCCTTTTTATATTTCGCTAACCAGTATTGTTTGTTCTGCTGTTCGTGTTTTATATTTTGTTAACACTGTCTTTTGTTAACTGGATGAATATGCCTATGATGCCTTTATTGAATCCTGCCCCCTCAGGGTGTTGTAGTGTCCCCTATACCCCTCTGGTTTATAACTGTTACGTTCTCACTACTGTTCTCTCATTAAAAGTTATATGGTTAAGTCCACATTAGTGATCTGGCTCTGCCCTATAGGGGGAGGAGGGTCACTACACCTCCCACAGTGCTTGTGCACCTGCTTTTATCCCTTCAATTGGAGAGGGGTTTACATCTTGGAGTATTGCCTGGGCTACATAGGTATTTAGAATTTATTTTATTATGGTGATTGAGGCACTGGTAGGCTTCCAAATTACTTTAAAATTGTAAACATATCAATAAAACATTGTGTTCAAATGATAACTATATAGTGGGGTCTTATTTTAATTGTGGATTTGGAGGGTTTTATAAGAATTTGTGATTTTATTTTACCAGAGAAGATGAGGATCCCTGGTGATCAACTCCACAGCTGCTCATTTTTCTGTGAAAATAGATTTTAACTAGTTTTAGCACCCTGTTCAGGGGCTGCTTGAACCCAGGGCTTGAATAAACTGATCAATGGGCCATTCGCATTGTTCAAGTCATGCTGAAGGTTTTCTTGTATTTTAAGTAACTACTGTATGGAAACAGTCAAAACTGCTTGTGTCATAAACCCTTACTAGGGTCACCCTATAGCTTAGCTTATAGAGGGTGAGATCGTGCTCTACCCTCTTGTTGCCAGGAGGATTCATAGATTTCGTAGACACTAGGGCTGGAAGGGACGCCGGAGGATCATCTAGTCTAGCCCCCTGCCCCAGCAAGATAAACATCCAAATTTCTCTTGAAGGCATTCAGAGTGGGTGCTTGAACCACCTCCGCCAGCAATTTAGTCCAAACCTTGGGGGCTTGGACAGTAAAGTTCTTATGTCCAGCCTCAAATGGTCGCAGAGGAGTTTGTGACCATTCGATCTTGTCATCCCTTGGGGCGCTCTGGTGAACAGATGTTCCCCCAGGTCCTGGTGAATACCCTATATAAAACTTATAAGTAGCCACCAGATCGCCCCTGAGCCTGCGCTTTTCCAGGCTGAAGAGTCCCATAGCTGTCAGCCTCTCATCATAAGATCTGTTTTCCTGACCTCTGATCATGTGTGTGGCTCTCCTCTGCACTCTCTCAAGCTTCCCCACATCCTTTTTTAATTGTGGAGCCCCAAACTGGATGCAGTACTCCAGCTGTAGCCTCACCAAGGCCAAGTACTACAGGAGAATGATGTCCTTGGATTTGCTTGAGAAGCATCTATGGATGCAAGCCAGTGTTTTGCTCGCTTTACTAGCCACAGCATCACATTGATGATCATGACCCCCAAGTCCCTTTCATCCATGGTGCTAGCATTCAGACCTCACATACAAGGCAATACCAACCCAGAAGCACCAGGCAGGCATGAATTTGTTGCAGTTTCGTTATTGCTGAGCGTGGGTGGTGAGGTGCCTCGTTCTCAGTAGCTACGACCAGACCGACACAGTTGGCTGCGTTCGTCTGAAGCCAAGGAGAGGGCAGGGTGGCCTTGTGCGCGCGGGGCCGGTTGCAGCGGCGTGCGCCCCTGACCCTCTGAAAGTGCCGGCAGAGGCCACTGGAAGCACCGAGCTGCCCGGACACCGCCGCACTGCGATTCAGGCCAACAAGACTCAGAGACAGATCGACAATGAGCGACAGAGCCCCGGGGGCCGGGCCAGGCCGGCCGCGCTGCGCTATGGGAGGTCGTGGGGCGCGGCCGCCCCGCCTAGCCTGCTTGGCCCCGCCCCACGCCGGGTCGACGGGCCTTACCCCTACGCCCAATTGGCGGGTGCGGCTACCGGACCGGTGAAGTGAATGGTCACTGGCCACCGCCGTGGTACGCGTGCGCAGTGCCAGCAGGGCACGCTGGGAGCTGTAGTTCCGGCCCCATCCTGCCTTAGCTGCCGCAGACTGCGCATGCGCCCGACCATCCCGACTTTGGAAAGTCAGGTTGGAGTCGGCCCGGCTGCCATCTTGGCCGTGGGACCGAGGTGCAGTTGCCGTCGCCCCGCCAGGTAAATGACCTGCTGTGCTGTGTACGGTCGCCACGGGCTAGCAGAGGGCTTCATCCCTGCCGCCTCCCCTCGAGGCGGCGCCGTCGGCCTGGGGCTGCGGGTGGCGCGGAACTGGTGGGTGGGCCTGGCCCCGGGGAGCCCCGCGGCCACCGAGCCAGAGGCCGCCACGTCCCTCCCTTCCCCGCCTGCCCTCGGGACGGGCCGGCGGCAGCGCCCGAGCCCTGCCCCCGAGCAGCCTGGCGGGGAGGCTGCTGGGTGCGGCGCGGTCTGGTCTGGTCCGGTCGCTGCGCCCCTGTCCCGCCCCCTCTCCCCTTCTTCCTTCCCTCCTGCCGCTTCCTGCCCTCCGTGGGGCTCCTCCTGCCTTGCCTGTTGCCCCCACTTGGGCGGCCCTGGAGCCGAGCCGCTTGCCTGCCGGCCTGCTCGCCCGGGAATGAGCTCCTGCCAGCCTCCTCCCCCCTAAGCGCAGCCCTCGCTTTGGGGCTCCTTGGCTTTGTCTTGTGAAAACAGACGGATCTTTCTGTCGTGGGCCTGCAGATGCGCCTTGCTGCAGTGTGAGGTTACTGCTGTGCGGTACCAGTAGCGCCTGGTTGACCTGAGCCCATTGTTAGATGACACCTTGGTGCCACTGCTTGTGCAGTGGGAGCATTTGATCCTGGCTGGTAACCTTCCTGGATCCAAACACCCAGCCCTGCCCTTGTGTGACCACAAAACTTCATGGCTATGGGAAGAAGCCTCAATACCATGAAATGACAAAATTATTTATGTGGCACTGATATTTTTCTTCCATCTCACTTCAACTATTTGTTCTGCTTTAGTTAGCTATAATTCACAGTATCCTATGGACTAAGCAGCCTGAGATTTGTGCAAAGCAGAGGTTGAATGGAGTGCAAACCTTAGGACCTGTCTTATGGTGAGGCATCCTTTATATCCTGTGGAGTTCAAGGAAACTTTTGCACACTTTTCTGAAAAATTTAAGAACTCGTATTTAAATAATCTTTTCTATACCCTTGGCTAATGCAGGATTTTTTTGTTTTTCTATCATTTGTTTCTCATTACTTTCTCTTGTTTTTGTTATGGTTTTCTGAAGGCTGAAAGGAAAACCGTTTTGACGAATGTAAACAAGCAGACAAAATGCTATAAGTGAACGACACTAGACTTTAACTGCTGCTGACTTGATCTACCTGAAAAAAGACTTAGAAAACTAGTAATAAAGGTTTTTCTGTAACACCTGTTCTGCACTCCTGCCTGCAAGCAGTGATTCAAGTTTTGTTCTGCCTTCATAGACTGAAAGTCCAGAACAGTTCATTTGTGACTCTAATTGTAGTTTGGCTTCGTGCAGCTTTGCAAAGAAAAAAAGCTTGGTTTAGAGTGTGCCCTCAGTTGTAGTTTTGTTGATAGTTTTAATCATCTCTCTGAATAAATCCACTTCTAAGCGATCATCAGAATAGTACATAACAGTCTGCTCTGTGGTGAATGTTCTTACATCTTTCAATAAAAAAAGTGGTATAAGTACATTTGAAAAGATGAGATGATGCAGTGGAAAATAACTGAAAGTTCTGAATGCCAACTTTTGAAAGCTCCTTACAGATCAAACAGTCACCATGGTGCTTAAATGTAGATGGAGAGAACAAGGAGAATTGAGTTTATGAAGCACTTCTGCCTGTTTTCTTGGTCCTTTCTATCTCCTAGGTCAGGGGTTCTCAACCTTCTTTAGTGTAAGTCCCCCTGGCAGCCAGAGGCTGAGCAGGGGGTTAATAGTTTCATAGATGCTAGGGTTAGAAGGGGCCTCAACAGATCATCGAATCTGATCCCCTGCCTAGGCAGGAAAGAGCATTGGGGTCGGACCACCCCAGCCAGATGCCTATCCAGCCTTCTCTTAAAGATCCCCAAGGTGGAGGAGAGCACCACCTCCCTTGGAAGCCCATTCCAAATTTTGGCAATCTTTACCATGAAGAAGTTTTTCCTGATATCTGGCCTAAATCTGCTGTCTTTCAGTTTGTGACCGTTGGTCCTTGTTACCCCAAGAGGCACCCTGGTGAACAGAGTATCTCCGATCCCTTGCTGCGTCCCCCTAATGAATTTGTAGGCAGCCACAAGATCACCTCTCGGCCTTCTCTTGTGGAAGCTGAAGAAGTCCAGGTCCCTCAGTCTCTCCTCATAGGGCTTGTCCTGTAAACCCCTAACTATACGAGTGGCTTTCCTCTGGGCCCTCTTGAATCTATCAACATCTTTCTTAAAGTATGGCCCCCAAAACTAGATGCAGTACTCCCAACTATGATCTGACCAATGCCTCAGAGGGGAAGTATCACCTCCTTGGTTCTCTTTGTCATACATCTACTGATGCATGATAAAGTGCGGTTAGCTTTGATGATTTTGTCTCACTGACGACTCATGCTCATCTTGGCGTCCACTATGACTCCGAGATCCCTTTCCGCTTCTGTGCTGCTGAGAGGGTCACTTCCCAGCCAGTAGCTGTGCTGGATATTTTTGCTCCCCAGGTGCAGCACTCTGTATTTGTCCTTGTACTGCATCCTATTTTGTACTGCCCACTTTTCTAACCTGTCCAGGTCTGCATGCAATCATTCCCTACCCTCCGGAGTGTGCATTTCACCCCACAATTTAGTATCATCCACAAACTGGGACAGAGTACACTTCACACCCACATCCAAGTCACTGATGAAGATATTAAAGAGTACAAAGGACTGAACCCTGCAGGACCCCACTACCTGCATCCTTCCAGGTTGATACCAACCTGTCTACTACCACTCTCTGTATTCGAATGCTAATCCAATTTGCCACCCACCGGACTGTGTAAACAGCCTCTTAACTTATTTATGAGAATAAGATGAGATACTGTGTTGAAGGCCTTGCTAAAGTCCAAGAAAACAACATCCACCCCTACTCCTATGTCTAAACATTTTGTGACCCTGTCATAAAACAAAACCAGATTTGTCAGGCATGATCTACCTGCTACAAAGCCATGCTGGTTTCCCTGCTGCATTATTTTTCCCTCTGGACTCCCACAAAAATGATCCTTCATGATCTTTTCAAAGACCTTTCCAAGGATGGAGGTGAGGCTGACTGGCCTATAATTGCTTGGATCCTCCTTCCTCCCCTGCAGGGGCTGGGCAGGGCAGCTCATCAGGCTAGAGTGTGGGAAGTGGTGGCCCCCTGCGGGGTGGGAGAGCTCACTGGCCTGGTGTGTCATGGTGGTCACTGCGTGCGAGCTTTTCCACCTCACAGAGGGGCACCGCTGCCCTTGCCCTGCCCCAGCCCTGCTCCTGGGAGGTGGCAGCGCTCCATCCCCTCCTGCCCACTCATACCCTCTAGGACTTGTCCAAGTATGCCCAGGACTATGCGTACTCCTGGTTGATAACCCGTGTCCTAGGTATTCGATTTCTAATTCATAGTGAAGCAACCAGGAGTTCTGAGGTTTACTTATTTTTAGGACTATTAAATAATTTTGGGAAGGATATTTAATGAATAAGAAAGACAGCAGAGGGACCCAGCCAACTGTAAATTAAAATAACTGGGGTCTCAATTTGTTTATTTAAATTTAAAAATATTTTGGAAAGAGTGTTAAAAATTCTAAAAACAAGTATTTCTGTTTTCTTATAGCTTATAAAATCCATTTGTTTTGTTCCATTTTTCTAGCTCATCTTCTAGTTAACAGACAAATATTGGTTGGGCATTAACATCCCTGATCAATGCACAATCCCTGAACAAAGGTGTTTTGTAAAAGTTCAGTAAATCAGATTAAACTGTTTTTAAACAGTTGCATCTATACTTTTTTTCCCCTCATCTTTAAATAAAATTCATAAAAACCTGAATGAAGAAGATAATTAACACACTTCTAAATTTAGGATGAACAACACTATTGACATGTAATTTTAAATTTACCATCTCATTTCTAAGCATTTTCATTTTCAGATTTCTGTCAGTGTGCTGGTTCTGTGGCATTCCCTCATGCTTAAAAAAGGAGTGGCACTTAGCATAGCTGCATGCATAGCTGAGAAAAGAACATTTGCAATTGCTTACTGTAAATGAGCTCTGTTCAACTACAGAAACATGATAATATCTGCATGTTTTGTTTCAGAGGGAAAGCAGGATATAGTCACATTTTGCTTATCTACCTTTTGGGGTGTCCAGGTTTTCTAGAATTGACATAAAATCAAGTTAATGCATTCCCTAGTTTGTTTTTTTTAAAAAAGGTTCCAGACAATCCATCTGCTTGGTAGCTTTCTTTGTCTGTGATTTGACAGACACCCTAGCAAATTCTGTGCCTATGGTTGGGAAAAGAAAAGGTAGAGTGCATCCCATTTCCTTCTAGTCCTTCACTGATAGCAGCTAAAATTTGGATCTCTTTTACTGCAGTATAGGTTTTTGGGCAGAGAGAAGATTTCATTTCTTTTAAATCTAAACTGTACAATGTGTAATTTTTGAAGAAGACATTTGTAAACTGGAAAAGAAGAGTCTTTGAAAAACAGAAAATGAGGCCTTGTCCGTGCAGAATATCCTATTACCCTAATCTTTTAGAAATATGTGACATTTCCCATTAAATTCTAAAGTTATGCATGGAATTTTTATGCTTGCTTTAATAGTTCACAGAGTAAACACCGATTTTTAAAAACCTGAGAACATAGATTTTCCTTGAAGAAATATGATGTAAGGGCATTATTGCATTGGTTATTCATTCAAATCATTTAAAGAAGATAGCATATTAATAGGATGATATTTTATAATTTCACTAACTACAGTATTTTCTTGCAATTTATATTTCTTCTTCATGAATGGAACTGCTTTTGTGCTTGAATTTAAATGATTGGTCCTGAACATCATACCTTTTCATTTTAATCAGCACTTTCATTAAAAAGGAAAAAATCTTTCTCAGCAGGATCATTCTTGTATATATGTGTATATTGGGGCGGGCAGTTATTTCGGGCAGAGGGCTGCTTACCCAGTTTTGGTAGGCTGTCAAGGCCTGCATGGCACACCTTGACATGTACCCTGCCCTCTGGTCACCATCTCGGGACCAATGTCCCAATGTCTTGGGACCAGTGTCTCAGGGCCAGCACCAGTGGGGCCCAGAGCAGGGCACAGGCTGGCGGGGGGCTGTGGAGCTGGGCTGGCCTGCACCAGCAGGGAGAATGGGGAACTGGCCCGGTTCCATAGAGCTTCTGCCAGCCAGGACCCTGTACTTTTGCCGCCCTGCTGGCACTGGCCCCGAGACACCAGTGTGGGCCCTGTGCTCCCACTGGCTCCCTGCCCATTCAATCCCAGTGCCCCCCAGCTCTGCGGTACAGGCGGGGGGCAGTGCACAGCCCCAACCCCCTGCTCACTGGCAGGGAAGAAGCTATTGCTGAGCATGGGGAAAAGTGGCCCCTTGCCTGCCCCATGGCTGGCAACCCGTGCTGCAGCTGCTTGCAGCTGTCTGGAGCAGGCACAGGCAGCCCTACATGGGCTGCAAGCAGCTACAGCAACTCAGGTCAGAGTGGTATTGGTAAGGAGCATTCACAAGGTGGGTGAGGGACCGTTCCCCCCCACTCCACGCTCGACACCAGCTTGTAACCTGGCCTTGCTGCCAACTTGGGCCCTGTGCTGGCTCTGGGGTTGCCTGTTGGGGCTGTGCACAGGGACAGCAGCTGTTCCATTCCCCCCTGCCGCTTGCCGTGTGGAGCGATATTGGCTTCTGCTGCCTGCCTGGATCTTACTCACGCACTGGGCAGCCCAGAGGCAGCAGTGGCAAACACTGCCTGGCGTGGCAAGTGAGGGGGCTGCAGCTGCTGTCACCACACACAGCCCCGATGGGCAAGCCCAGAGCCGGCACGTGGCCCAGGCTGGCAGTGGGGCTGGGTTACAAGCTGGTTGCTGAGTGTGAGGGGAAAAGTGGCCCCTTGCCTGCCCCTTGGCCAGCATTCCATGCTGCAGCTGCTTGCAGCCCACCTGGGGCTGCCTGTGCCTGCTCTGGACAGCCCCGTGCGGGCTGCAAGCAGCTGCAGCAGGGAGCACCGGCCGTGGGACAGGGAAGGGCTGCTTTCCTCTGTGCCGGGAAGGAGCAGGGAAAGAGCCTAGGGAAAAGTTGAGTGGGGCGGGGGGGTCAGAAAAGCAGTCCCTCCCCTGCTCCGTGGCTGGCACTCCCTCCTGCAGCTGCTCTCAACCCACACGGGGCTGTCCAGAGCAGGCACAGCTAGCCCCACGCAGGCTGCAAGTGGCTGCAGTGCGGGATGCTGGCCACGGGGCGAGGGAGGGGCTGCTCTCCCCTGGGCCACATTTCCCTGGGCTCCTTCCCTGCCTGGGGTCTTCCTCTGCCCCCCCAGCCCTTCCCCCTTACTTTCCGGCACAGGGCAGCCAAGTGGTCCAAAGCCAGAATCCAGGCTGGGGCTTCCAGTTGTGAGGGTGGGGACGGGTGGGTCCTGCTGTTGTGGGAGCCTGCTGGGCTTCCCCTGGGTCCTACTGCTCTTGGTTCCTGTCATTTGTGACAGGAACCAAGGGCAGAGTAATATTCATTTTCTAAACTTTTTAGGGACCCCATGGGCCAGATCCAGCCTGCGGGTCATATTTTGCCTACCCCTGGTGTATATTCAACTACATGTATTCTGCTCAGAGAATGGCAGGATTTTAAAAATTAACTTCATTTTTTACCATTGAGGAGTTGGGAAAGAAAATAAATGATCTTCCGTAAGCTAGTTAGACAAAGCAACGGAAAAGACATAGCAAAAGATGTTGTTTATGCTTATATTTCCTTCTCCTGTTTGATCCGTTCTCTGTATTTGATTGAATGGATAACCAGACACAATTAAACTTTGCCCTCAAGAATATTTAGAATTTCCAATGATCACGGAGCATTAGTTATTAGTTTTAAGTAACCTGAAGTATTGAGACAGGGCACTTATGGTTGCTTCTGGTTCCCAAGTCAAGAACTCATGCTTTGTTGACCTAAGCTAAACTGCTTATTGCTCCAGCAGGATTGTATCCAAGATCTTAGAAAGTGGCCTTCAGCTATAAACAAGACTACTGAGGTATTTTGTGATTTGTAACTTCCAATCTGGTTAAGTGAAATAATCTCAGGGAAAACTGGGTACTGCAGGTTGGTCAGGCAGCATGAACTGCACTAATGATAGTGAAAACTTTGTTTGAAAGTGAATTTATTGGAACTCTTGGATATGTTTGTGCATCATTGTTCAGCTGTAATGCCTTCCCTTATTCTCAGTTCTAAGCATAACCTCTTAAGCACATTTTAGTAACCATTAATGCTGGTTAGCAATTGGAAAATTCAAAAACTGGACATTTGGTGTTGATTTTAACCAGCGAAGCTTTGAATGGATTAGGAACTGTTGCTTCAGATGCTTTTAATTCTACATTAGTAATACTGCAGGAGTAGTTCAGATCTGAGGAATGTCACTTAATAATCCCCATGTTTATCTGGTAGGGCACTTGATAGTGGCAGTTTTTCCTGGTGAAAATACCTCATATATGTAATCTTTCTTGTATTTGTTTGTCAGTGCCTGAATGTATTTAGCTTCAGGTCATACTGAAAGGTTAATTTGTGCCACAAGTCTTCTCTACAAATTTTGTCTGTACTGGTATAAATATTGGTTTAGGTTTTAAATTGGTGTACATGCTAGCATGTTTTACTAGTTTATCTAACAGGACTAGACCTTTACCTAAGCAGCACCTGCCTGGAGGAGGCAGATAAAAAGGGAAGGAGAGAGTAAATTGTGTCCTCTGTAGGGGAGGGGAGAGAACAGGGAGGGCTGTGAAGGGGATCAGCAACACAGCACAGGGCTGGGAAAGGGATGCAGTACTGAGCCAAGGTGCTTGCTGCTGATTGTGCATGTTGTAGGCCAGATCCAGTCACTTCGGGGAACCAGATCCAGCCCACAGTCTAGAGGTAATATGGCCTAAACCAGTGGAGCACAACATGTTTGCCCTTCTTTAATGGTGATTAGTTTACAAAACAGTGTAGTGCTATAAGAGTTGTGTTCAAATAAACTTCCATCCTTTTTGGATTAAGTGACTGAGAAGAGTGGCCAGCTGGAAGTAGATGTTGTTTTGGATATACATCTTGAGTACTGGATAGCACAGCAATAATGGTTTTGTATTTCCTAGAATGCATGTATGCATGGCTTATATTTGCAGCCATCACCTCTCTGATTCCAGCATTCACTTTTCCCTACATGGAGACCATTGTGCATGCATTCTTCCATCCTCTGCATAAGATTTCTGCACAGGTGGTGAACATTTTGACCCTCTGTAGTTCCCAGAATCTGAAATATCCTTGTTTGCTTCCCAATCTTTAGTCTAGCTCACCCATGATTGTATTCAGAATTCATTAGCTAGTATTTGTAACAGTGTTTTGCAGATAGAAAACTTTAAAAATGAACTAATGAATATAATGCGGCACTGTGGAAGAAATTAAGGGTATTTCATCACTGGATCCACTCCTCAGTAGGGACAGGTCAGTGGAGCTGACTCAAATTGAGGTTTCAGTAGATGAGGGAGTAGAGGAAATTGATAAATTAAGCAGTAGCAAATCACCAGGACTTGATGGTATTCACCCTACATTCCTGAAGGAGCTCAGATTAGAAATTGTAGTATGCAATTTATCACTAAAAACCACCTTGGTACCAGAGGACTGGAGGGTTGCCAATGTGACTTCATATTTAAAAAAGGCTCTAGGGAGGATGCAGGGAACTATAGACCAAGGAGCCTAACTTCTGTTCCTGGAAAATTGGTAGAAACAAAAAAAGAATTGTTCAGCTCATGGATGAACATGACTTGCTGAGGAAGAATCAACACAGCTTTATCAAAGGGAAATCATGCCTCACTAACCTACTAGATAGAGTTCTTTGAGGGTATTAGAAACAAAGTGAATCAGGGCAATCCTGTTAACAAAGTATATTTGGATTTCTAAAACATTTTTGACAAGGTTTCCCCTTAGAGGCTCTTAACTAAGTTGAGTAGTCATGGGATTACAGGGAATGTCCACTCAAGTATTAGAAAGTGGCTAAAAGATGGAACACAAGGAGTGAGTATAAACGGTCAATTTTCAGGATGAAAAGAAATAAACATTGGGGTCCCCCAGGGATCCATGTTAGGGCCAGTGCTGTTTAACATATTCATAAATGATCTGGAAAAGGGGGTGCATAGCAAGGTGGCCAAATTTGCTTATTCAAAATGGTGAAGATCAAGGTGGACTGTGACGTACTACAGAAGGATCTGGCACAATTGATTGAATGGGCAACGAAATGGCAGATGAAATTTCATGTAGGTAAATGTAAAGTGATGTACCTGGGCAAAAACAACCCAAACTGTACCTACACTTTGGGCTCTGGATTAGCTGTTGCTACACAGGAAAGTGATCTGGGAGTCCTTGCAGACAGCTCGCTGAAAACATCAATTTGGTGCTCGGCAACCGTCAAAAGGCAAACAAAATGTTGGGGATTACTAAGAATGGAATCATAAACAAAATGGCAAGTATTGTCGTGTTCCTTTATAAATCCATGGTGTGTCCGCAATTTGAACACTGCCCAGTTTCGATTCCCACACTTCAATGAGGGTATAGAAAAACTAGAGAAGATGCAGAAAAGCGCAACAAGTATGATTAGCATTATGGAGGGGCTTGCATATGAGGAGAGACTAAAGAGGCTTGGCCTGTTCAGTTTAGAAAAAGAGGTGTTTGAGGGAGGATGTGATAATACTAAATAGCAAAGAGAAAGTAAATAGGAATTTATTATTTTCTCTCACAATACAGGAACTAGAGGTCACAACGTGAAACCAGTAGGTAGTACTAAAACTAATAATTTTTATCCACAGTGTGTCATTAAAGTGTAGAACTCATTGCCACCAAGATGCTGTGGAAGCTGCCGGTTTAGCCAGATTCAAAAAGGGAGTTCTCGGAGGAAAGGGCTATTGAGCATGGAAGTTTAGGGGTATAGCCTCTGAATTAGAGCTTTCTAGACCTTAAATGCTGGAGACTGAGAGAGAGCAACAGTGTCGGGGGGAGGGGAGGGGTATGAAGAGGAAGTGGGGCAGAAAGCCCTGGTCATACCCTGTTGACTGTCCCTTGAGCATTCACACTCTGCCACTGTGACACAGGCCTATTTAATATGTTGTAGGATTATGGGCTTAGGTCTGTCACAAAAAACTATAAGCCTCCCTTAATAACAGAGGCCACTGGGGACATACCAATTGGTTACTTGGGACAAATAAAAAGAAAATAGGAAGGAGAGTGAGGGCATAGGTTAATAAGAAGGGATCTATCTGGAAGGGGACACTGAGAAAAGCATCCACTACCCCCATCCACCCCCCTGAATTAATCAAGGGTACCTGTGGTCTTGGGACTTGGTGGGGCCATGGATGGGGAGTATGTAACAAAAAAGATGCAAGGAACAGTTCAACCAGAACGAAAACAGCAACCTGGCATAGTTGAAATAGGCGTGCACTGGGATCTACCTCTGTTGGTGAAAGGAGCAGGTATAAGGGGTATCTGTAAAGCACACCAGATAAACCACTATGCAATGGCTCCATGGAGCTGCCGCCATCTTAGGCTCCTGGTAGATTGGCAGATCAAGGTGGAATACAGATGTCTACTGGGTTCCCTTGTACCTCCCCGCCCCCTCTCCCCCACCTAGGATGTCATGCCATTTGTTATTGGGGCGGGATGCAAGGATGGAATGATGGATTATGTGGAGCACAAGCAAGTAGAGCTGGTGGCGTTGGGCTGTTCAGAGGTGGACCAAATTGATATTCCCCAGCCTACTAAGATGGTGGGGTGGGTTTGCCAAGGCAACAATCCCACAACTAGCTCTGAAGGGCTTGGGGAATACTGGGAGGGCAGGGAATGTCCTTGTGCAGGACCTGGTTGATGTGGGTGAGGTGAGAGGATGGCAAGGTAGCCTTTACCTTGTAGAGTAAGGGGTAGGGAGTATATGGCATAGGCAGCTCCATGCACTGGGCAGTAGAGGAGGTCTCAGATAAGAGTGATATTGGTCAGGAGCATTCATTGGCACACCCAGGACATCTCCATCACTGGCACCACCGGCTGGGGTATTTTCAGCAGGGACTCAGTCAGCGCTCTGGGCAACCATCCCTGGGGACTTGGAGGCAGAGACCAGCCTCCAGGCCCTGAGGAGGTCCTGATAGAAATCCAGCAAATCGTCAACATCCTGCTTAAGGAGACCTTACAGGTAGAAGAGCTGCCAGTCGGATCAGAACCCTCAGAGGTGATGTAGGAAGGCACAGTCTATCAGAAATTGCATCACCTGGTTACCAGCTCTGTACATAAGCCTCTGAAGGGCCTGAAGGCAGATGATGTGAACCTGGCTATGGAGACAGACCAGGCCCTGCCTGCCCTGCCACAAGGGAGGACTCAAGGTACCTGAAGAGACCCAGTGCCCATCTCTGGAAACTGGCCAGGAGCTCCAAGGGCATGGCCAGGATGTTGAAACAGTACCAGAGCATGGGCAGGACCAGTTGGTTGATGACCAGGGCCCTCCCATGAAGGAAGAGAGATTGCAGCAGACCCGCCCATGGCTGCAGCTGCTCAGACACCTTGACCTCTAACTGGTGCCAGTTCTACAGAGGGGAAGGGTGACTGGTAGACCCCCCAGCTAGAGCAGCAAGCCTTCACGCCATTGGATGTTTGGAGTGCAGGTAGGTTTGAGCCTACCTGTCACCTACTGTCAGGCCAGAGCTCTTGACCCAGTTGACCAAGTAGATGGACTGATAGGCCTCCACCTATGCCAGGTTGTCCAGGTCCTGGACAGTCAGGAGTGCATTATTAACATACACTAACAGGACCATTCTCATGGTTGATTCCTTGAGCAGCAACCCTGCCACCCACTTGCTCAGGAGACAGCTTGAGGGCAGGGGTGTAGAATTGGCCTGATAGCAGACAACTTTGACTCACTCCAAACCTGAACAGGATGGTCTCCATCAGCGTCCAGTAGAACTTGACCATACACTCTGTGGAGGCATATGGTACCTGGAGAAACCACATGAAGCAGGAACAAAGCTGAGCCAGTGACATACCCATTGTACACCTGTCAAATGTTTTTACTCGTCAAGGGACTGGAGGGCAAATGACAGGCCATCCTATGAACAAGCTCAAGGAGGTCCTGCACCAGTACAGATTGTTGAAAATGGAGCACTCTGGAACTGTATGTCTAGTTGGGGTGAAAAGCATCCCCTTGCGTGGACTTCAGGCACAGCGAGATGGCTTTCACTATGACCTTATTGTATGTACAGAGGAGTGAGACTGGGTTCCAGTTCCTCAGGTCACAAGGGTCCCCCTTCTTAGGCAGTAAGGTCAGGATAGCCTTCCCGCACAACAGGGAGAACTACCCCAGACTCAGCCCAGACAGCGGTGAGGTCCAGGCTAAGGATGTCCCAGAAGGTGCAGTAGAACTTCAGGGTCAGCTTGTCAGTGCCTAGCGCTTGTTGGTGGGCATCAGGCAGAGGGTGTCTGAGAGCTCAGTCAGAATGAGAGGACCCTTTAGCTAGTCCTGATTGCTCTCACTGACCTGTGGCAGTCCCTCCCACAGGACCTGGTAAGTGTCAGATTCAGCAAGATCACCATATAGAAAGCCCTTGCCCTTTCTCACAGCTCACTGGGATCTGAGAGAGGTACCAGGAGGCAAGCAATGTACTTTTGGGCACCCCTCTTCTTCAGGGCACAAGAAGCAGGTTCCACAGTCCAACTTCATTAGCAGGGCACCTATGTAGATTATCTCATTTGTATTTCTCCAAAGAACACAATGTTATATTCTTATGCAGGTGTTTTTGTATTGATGGTTTCATTTTTGTTAATTTGCGTGAGAAGACTTAAATGCAAAAGCACTATATGATTTCTGGGATGAATTGCAAAAGATTTCATGATATTCTTACTAGTTCTTATAGGAATACAATATATATCTTTTTTTTTTGACTGGCAAACTCCAGTAGGAGGAAATACTTATTATTGTCTCATTTTCTTGTCTCCTATTGAGTTGTGTTCAAATAAATCTAAGAAATACTAAAGCCGGTCTCTTTTTCTAGTACTGATTTTGCCTCTATTTTTCCAAGCATTGTGCTTAAATTTTCTTTTAATCTGATCACTTAAATGGTGGATTTGTGATAGTGGAGGCTGAAGTCCACTATGCATGGAACTAGCACAGCTTGGCACTATCTCTACATTCTTCTGTGTACTATCCTGCCAGCGTTTTTCAGTCCTACTTTGATGGTATACCACTCAGGTATGTGCTCAAACCTTGCCTTCTAAGACTTGTGTAGGTTGTCATCTCTGAGGTTTTTCAGCAAATATCCATTAGGAATGTATTTCCCATGGTCAGATCTTTAGGGGTGTGTGCATATTCCTAATTTTAAAAAAATCCTCTTTGTAAAATCCATATTTGCTCACATTTTCTATGGGAAAAGAATGTTTGTATACATAAGCTAAGCCAGCTATTTTTTCACTTAATGAATTCTTGTAAAGCCTGGAATGTGCATGCTATTAAACAACCAAATGTATTGAAGCAGTGATACAAACACAAACATTTGGAGGTGGCTTACTTTCTCTTTGGTTCTAGTTTTGTCTTCATTAAGAAAATGATATTTTCTAGACTTGAGGTAACATTCTTATAATTCTTATTTTGTAATCTTCGTATCTGATAATTCATGGGACAACTACAAACTGCTGTCTTTAGTAGATTTTATCTCCAGTCGAGACAGGTTTTTTTTCTTCCAGATCAGAGTAGTAGAGGGAGAAGTTTAAACAAATCAGGGACTTAAGAGATGGGATGTCTTCAAAAGTAGGGGTTGGGTTTCCTTCCACCTGTCCCTTACCTATGTACTATCATCAGCAAAACGGTCTTCAATATAAGCTGCCTGAGGGAAAACTAAAATGCTCAATAATAGGAAGAGGAGAGGAAAATGCCAGCATTTAGGAAAATAATCTGGCCTTCAGTACTCAGTATGAAAGCTATGAATATTATAAATCTCCAGCAAGCTAAAAAGCGAGTGGAAGTTCTATGCGTTTTCTTATGGTTCTTCATAGTTACCATTAATGTGTAATGTGTCATTTTCCTTCCAGTCAAAACAAGGTATATTTTCATAATCCAAATGTATAGAGTGAACTTTTAATTTCAGCATGCAGTATATGTACATAATTGGTGCACTCCTTAGTTAATTGCCAGATAAATCTGACAACAAGAATTAATATTTTAAAATCATTATAGCGCTTTACACGCAATGAATTTTGAACAGTTGACATCCAATTTCTGATTTGCTGATAAAGGTATCATCTGCTTAGTTTTTTGTGCTAAAATATTTTGAATTAAATAAATATGTTAAAATGTTTTAAAACTATCATTCATAACACCATGAAATAAGTGAGACTGCTTTGCCAAGAGGTTTTTTTGGGGGAGGGGCAAGTTAAGATAAAAACGGAATGTTACTATATTAAAAAGTTAAATGTAATAAATTGGACCAAATAAAATCTAATTATTTTAAGTCCATTGAATAAACCATGACAGGGTAATGATTTTAATTGTTTTCTTCATTGGTGGCTGTAGTTAAACTAATACTTCATGCCCTTGATCTGTGATGTGATTCTCTGTGCCCATGTGGAATGCTCTCAGTGTCACTTCACTTTGCTGTTCTTGTAGATAGCGTGAGGTTGGGCTCTTTACTGCTTTTTGTGAAGTAATGAACATCATCTATTTCCATTAACTACAAAGTAGCTTAATCCCTCAGAACTGAACAAGTTCATTTGATCCCTCCAACCTGAACAGCAGTACTGTGCATTACCCTCTCCCTTTAGGGGGAAGAAAAGTTTGAAGTAAAATGCAACTAATGGAATATAAAAGCTTGTTTTTCTGTTTGCCAAGTGATAAGTGAATTTTTAACCAAAGTTATATACTCTTTCCTTATTGTGACAGTCCAGGGGAAGAATGTAGTCTTAGTGCTATATACTCAATAATCAGTAATGCTCATACACCACATGTACTATATTAAAAAGATACTCGATTCTGACAAAAACAATGAAATTCACAGTCAAGGGAGGGCATGAAATATCTGCCTTTCAGTGTGTAGGCAAAATAATGCTGGTAAAAATATTCCAGACTTGGCACAGTTTTCTACAGGAGATATGTGTACCGATTTAACAGAATTTTGTGCTTTTTTGATGAGATGGGAAACATAAATAGTTTAAATAGTTAATTCAGTACTTTTATTATGACCCTTAAAATCAAATACAATAAATAAAATCTTGGTGGTTTGTATATTAATTATGAAATAGTATAAGGCAAAATTTTCAAAAGTGGCCAAGTGACTTAAGATCTGAAAAACTTGTCTACATAGGAAACACTGTATCAGTTATAGAGCATATAGATAGGGTAATATAATTCCTTGTGTGGATATTGTTATTTTGGTACAAAACCGCCTTTTCAGTTTGACTCATTGTTTGAAAAAAGGTTAAGCTAAACCACAAGTAGGCACGTTTACAGAAATAAGTGTTGACATAATATAGGTGTATACTTCAAGAGAGATGTGACCAGCCTGGAGAGGGTTCAGAGGAAGGCCACCTGCTTGGTGAGAGGGCAGCAGGACAGGTCCTACAAGGAGAGACGGAGGGAGCTGAACCTGTTCAGCCTCAGCAAAAGGAGGCTGCCCACTCATCGTGGGAGATCAACAGCAAATAGGTAGAGCTCTTTTCTCCCCAGCACCACCTGAGGTGACGAGGAACAATGGTAATAAGCTGATGGAGAATAGGTTTAGGTTAGTGATCAGAAGGCAATATTTACAGTTAGGGTGGCCAGAATCTGGAACCAACTTCCCAGGGAGGTAGTCCCCACCCCTACCTTGGGCAAATTCAAGAGGAGGTTGGATGATCACCTGTCTGGGGTCTTGTGAACCCAGCATTCATTCCTGCCTGTGGCAGGGGGTCAGGCTACATGATCTGTTCAGGTCCCTCCTGACCCTAGCTACTGTGAAACAAGTAAAACTTTCCCATGTAGACAAAGTTTAGCCATTTCAGTACTTTTCTGTACTTTACCTTGACTTGTTTTGAAATTTATCAGGAATTTATGAGGTACTAATACATAATAAAAAAAAATAATTTTGCAAAGTTATCAAAATTAACAATTATTTTAAATTTCTCTCCATATGCATCTTTTAGACAACAACTAGGAATATTTTCACCAGCAGTGTCTGCTAGGGACTGTGCATGGTTTCATGTCCCGTTTTCCCCTCTTGCTTCTTTTGACATCAGTGGAGCAAGTGGTGGTACGAGCAACAGCGTGGGGGTTAACACAGTTATCAATCCCCTCTCTCTTTCCCCACTCCACCACCAACAGCCATGGTCAGGAGACTCTTTAGTTGGGAATTTGGTGACAGGCCGTATGTTTGGCATCCTTGATTTAGAGAGTTGGTACTCAGTGTCTCAGAGCCTAGATCCCTGGAATTTAAGTATTGGCTTCCTTGTAGAGTGGTATTTCCCTTGAGTGATGGATGCAGAAGATACCTGTTATTGTTTGGGGGAAAAGCAGCATTCACTCTGAAATGTAGAGGTACTTCTCACTAAAGCTGAGTTATAAGAAATTCTATAGATTTTTTTTTGTTGTTGTTGTCTAATCAGCACTGTAAATGTGAGCATACTTTCTACCAATGGAGAGATTTTGGAACTTGCAGAAATCTTAAAGGTCACATTTCCTTTCATTTTCCAAAACTTAAGGTGAACTGAGGTATGAGATTCCCCTCCCCCCCCCACCCCACCCCCAAAAAAAAAAAGGCTTGGGAAGGCTTATAATGTGGACACTGTATGTCCAAAGTTATATTTTTAAAGGGAAGAAAAACTGGATTCCTTTAATATGGGTACCTTGTAAAATGGTTCAATAGTTAATGCAAAAGCTGATAATTTTTTAACTCTTTAAAAGACTGTCTAGTTCTCTTCCTTGGTATATGCATTTCATCTTTTAGAAGGGAAAACTACAAACTTTCACATATTTTTAAAACAAAGAGCTAAGCTGCTTTCTATGAGGCTTTCTGAGGAAGAAGGTCAAGGTTCAGAAGAAGAAGCCATCTTCATTCTCTGCTGGTGGTTCTCAACCAAGACCTGGGTCAGAGCCTTCAGTTTAAGATGGTTGAGTTAGCTGAACTAGTTGATCCAGTTGTATATCCTTCCCTCTCAATTTAGTTCCTGCATTTTGTCTTTCAAGGAAGTGTAGCCTGGGTTTTGCAGGTGATTCAAGATGGGTGTTTGAGGGTGGTTCCCACTTATATCTTATTGCCCAGCTAATTTGGAAAAGAATGCGACAGATACCAGTTGATTCAGAAGATACTTTGTTCTGTCAGATCTGAAAACTGGCCAAGTCCATGTTAACTTCATCTCAGTCCATCATATTCATCCAGTCCATCTTAATTTCATATGACAAAGGCCTTTTGTCTGCCTGAGAGATTTTAAGTTATTAGCCAGCCAACCTCAGGCTTGCAGTTTAAAAAAAAAATGTGGGCCTTTAGGAGGATGGAGGGCATACACAGGCCCTAATGAATACTGCTGGTAAAGATATTGCAAAGCCTCGTGCAGAAGGCCACATGCACAGAACATCTCAAACCCATTTACTTGAGGTAGGCAGCCTGTCTTCATTATATTTCTCTTGCTCCTAAACCCCGCAAATACATTGGTTCCCTTTTGGTACTGGGTCTGCAACATACAACAGTCATTTGAAATACAAGAGTCATTTGAAATTAAGTAGCTATAAATTTAGAAAATACCAAGTTTTAATCTAATTAAAACTACTTAATTTTCCTTTGTGTGCTATATCAACAATTTACTTGATCTGTGGAAGCCTCAGAATGTTCCAGACCAGGTCAAACATGAGTTCTATACAAAAGAAAGAAAAGTTAGGAAGCCTCCTACCTAAATTTATAAGAGAAACTTTCAGGCATCTTTGTCATAATGAACCAGAAATGGAATGATCCCATTTTTTGTCTTGGGTGTTTTTTTTCTCTTTTGTGCAGATCATCTCTAAACCTAAGGGACAGAAGAGGAATCTTCACTTTAAAACTGTCATATGTACTTCCAACTTTCAAAGGAAATTACAAGATGGAGTTAATCTGAATCAAAGTGAGTAAACGTAGTCTGCATGTACCCAAATTCATAGACTGAAAAGCAGTAAAAACGTGAAATAATCCAAAAGGCTGTGAATTCAGTTATTGGGTATAAGTGAAACCTGTTGAGAGAAACCTCATAGATGGAAATTTAACATGGATATGTGCTAGACAGGATATCCTAATGTGACAGATTATGTTGGTGGGAAAGTGTGTATCTGAATACTCAGACCAGAGCAAGTCTTAAACAAAACATGACTACAGTTTGCTAGCAAGTCTCATGCAAGGAGCAAAAAGTGACCATTATGGCTTTAGAAAGATCAGAAGATAAAAAAGGATCCTGTTCTGGTAATGAAAAATGAGGACATAACAAAACAAGACTATCCGGTCAGGTAAGGCTTACAGTCAGTGTTGATAGGAGCACAGCAAGAAAACAAAACAAGCTGCTGCAAATTAAGCATCGAAAAAAGCGTAGAGTGCATTTACCAGTATTTCCTGGGAAAACGAGTAATATTAGGAAGTTAAAGATGTTAATTCCTGTTCAGAAATTTGTGCAACATAAATATAAATCAGAAAGCAATGAGCGTAGGCTTTCTAAAAATAGCTATTGATAAAGCATGTTAAAGAGGTGTTTTGAACTACTTCAATGTATACAGATAAAAGTAGACAAGGTTCTTTGGGTAAATTTGATGTCTTTTATTAGACCAAGTTGGTCTTATAGAAGATATCCTATTTACCTAAAGAACTTTGTCTGCCTATGTCCTTAGACCAACACGGCTATCACCTATGCCCTGTACAGATACAAGTAGTAGAGAATAGTATATTATAAGGTGCTAAAGACAAATAAGTATAGCGAACAAGTTGTTTAAAAAAATCCACATATTGACCTGTAGAAATTAATAGTGGTGGAAACATTAGCCTGACAATTACTTTCTAATTTTGACTTCCAAACCTACTAACATACATGTACAAATATTAATATTAAAAATAATTAAACTTCTAGAAGTTCATAACAATCAGCAGGGAATTACTTAAAAAATCTTGCCAAAGTGTTTTTTTGATAGTTATAGAATTAGTGGAAGGAGATATATTTTGAGATTTTGTAAAGCAATCTACCATATCTTACTGATTAAGTAGTGCATGAAATTCTACTTGCAAAATGTATTCTAATTAATGCAGATACAAGTATCCTTATGGGAATTGGAAGCTGGGCAGCCGATTATAGAAAAAGGATGATAAAAAAAATAAATAAATCTTGCCCGGGGTCAGGGATGTAAATATCACTTTAAAAATTGTTTAACCTCTTCTAATTATATTGGTTAAATGGTTAACTAATAACACATGCCTAATCCTGGCTAGAGGGTCGTCACAGGGCACTAAGGTGTGCCTGCTCCTTTAAGGGCAGAAACTGCTTAGAGAGAGGGCCCTAGGGGCCAGGCAGAAACCCCACAGGTATAGGGTACCCTGGCAGCAGCCTAATGAGGGAATTAGCCTGTACCAGCCCCTGGTCAGCTGACCAGAAAAAGGCAGGGCCCTGGGATCATAAGCCCCATGGCTGGGGCTCGAGGCAGTCAGTTTTCTGGGAGCTCCCAGGGGAAGGAGCCCTCATAGAGAAAGCTACTTGGAGATGCTTGACTGGCTGTTCTGCTGCTGGTAGAATTAAGGGGCTATAGGAGCTAATAAGTACTTATGAGTAGAAGGTACATTATAGTGAGAGAAGCTTGCCTTCTTAAAAGGGATAGAGTGTGTACCCCAGGGTTATTGTTGTGTTGAAGGCCCTGGTGTCAAGGGTGCAGCAATGGGGTGAGGAGACCCTAGTGCCAGAGGGTGTAGTTACTGAGGCTAAGGGTCCAGTGACAACAAGAGGCCAAACTAAACTGAGGCCTCATCACTAGAAACAACATCTAAATACCATCTGTGTGGCATGGGGTGTGATAAAGGGGTGGTTTTGGAGCCACAAGTTTAGTCCATAAGGCTTGGGGTGTCTTGCAGGCACCTGCTTAGCAATCCCTGCCAGACAACAGCCCACTGAAGCCACAGGTGGTAGCAGTGGGTGAGAGGCTTTTCCAGCCTATTGCCTGCCCCAGGGGCTACAGTTAACTAGCCTGTTACCTTCCACCAGCTGGTTTGCCAGCACCTGTAAATGAGCGGCTAATTGCTTAATAGACAAATGAATAGGCTGCCCACTGTTTTCCATTTTAACCTTCTAAGTCAGGGGTCAGCAACCCCTGGAATGTGTGCTGAGCATGGCACCCAAGGCTATTTTGCTTGACAGACTACTGCCAGGCTGAGCTCTAAGCAGCTGCCACAGAGCCCAGGCTGCTCCCAGCTAGTGACTGGGAGGCTGCAAGCCCTGCTGCAAGCAGACTGGGTTTCTTTTGCCACCTGCACCCCAGGGGTAAACAGCTGTTTCGGGCTCTGGCATGTTGGCACTCTGGCACCTTCCAAGGTACACATTGTTTTTTCAGCACTCTGGCCAAAAAATGTTGCCTACCCCTGTTATAAGTTATAGATTTCATAGACATTAGGGCTGGAAGGGACCTTGGAAGATCATCAAGTCCAGCCCCCGCCTCGGAAGGGCAGGAAGTCAGCTGGGGTCATAGGATCCCAGCAAGATAAGCATCCAGTTATGGGTACTAGTGGTCCCCCCCACCTTGTCTCTCCCCTTCTTCTCCTTGCTTTAGCTGCTTTCCTGCTCCTGATGCACCACACTGCTTCCCTTCTCCACCAGCCTTCACTCTGCACTGAATGTTAATTGGTAATGCATTACTAGTATGAATACACTTATTTAAATGTTTGACCATTCACATCCCTAGTAAGGATGTAAATATTTTTTAAAAAAATATTAGTTTAACCTCCTCCAATTATATCGGTTAAACCATTTACAAATAGCACAGTAGCTCGGAGTCATTTGTTGGATGGGGTGGGGGAAGCAAGCCCACCTAGACAACACAATCCACTAAAGCCCTCCTGGGAGGGAGGGAGCACCTGTGAATGAGCAGCTAATAGCTTAATTGATTAGTCATTAGGCTACATCCTGTTTTCCTCTTAGTCTATGGATACTTGAGGTGCACCAATACATTAGCCTGATATCGGATGAGTACCAATATAAAAAAATTGACTATTGGAAATAGGCTGGAAAGGGCTGATAATTTGGCTGATAAATGCTTGTGCATGCGCACAGCATGCAGGCAGTGAGGAGCACAGCCTGGCAGCTTGGAGGGAAGGGGCATGGGGTAGAGGTGGGACAGTGTCGCAGCTCATTGCGGGGGTGGGGCACGGAGCAGCTCCTGCTGCTGTGCGTTGCTCATCCAGCGGCTTGTCCTGCCGCTGCTCCTGCTGTTCAGCCCAAGCCAGCAGCTGCAGCCCACCCTGCACAGATCTCGGGGCACATGCCTTTCTCCCTCCCTTCCCACCCCCTGCCCTCCTAGACAGCAGTGGGAGCTGCTGGATAAGCCACCAGATGAGCAGTGTGCAAGCTCCATCCTGTGCCTGCCACACCCCCGCTGGGCAGTGCCTACTGCAGCCCCACACCCTCCCTCTGCAAAGGTTGTTTTTCACCCCTATGCCCCTTCCCTCGCCCTCTCCTTTCACACAACAAACACAAACTCTGTATCAGAAATCAGATCCATATCAGCCAATAGCCAATTTTTGTAAGGAGGCATATCAGTATCGGCTGCCAAAATGTCTGTCTGTGCACCCATAATGAATACTAGTCCCCCTCCCCTCCCTCCTCCCTTCTTCCCTCTTGCCTGCCCTTCTGACTTCTGCTGGGGCTCAGCTCTTCCACCCTTCCCTGCCATACTGGGCCCTCCCTCCCCAAGCTAAAGGATCACTGGTAAGCTAACCAGTTATCATTATACTTCTCAGTTAAACTTTAACCTTTCACATCTATAATCCCTAGCTAGGGTAAATGTGTAGGGGTTGACAACCCTTTGTGCCTTGCCCTGCTGCTGAAAAAGACTACATTTTTTTAGGGTGCTACAGAGAAGTATAGAACTAGGAATAAGAAAATATTTTGAAATGCTAGTTATCAGGGGAAAAAAATTCTCATAAAATCTGTAAATTGTTTAAATAATCTCCAGAGGGAGGTGCAGGAAGTCTCCAGAGTTAATTCATTCAAAAGGATTCTGACAAAATATTATGCCATATACTCTGTGAAGTAGTCTGCTAGTTACTGTTTTCCAGTTACCTAGATTAATTTTAAATTGATTTTTGTTATATAAAAACAGAGCCCCTAGTATAGGCACGTTTAAATTAGATAATGTATTTATGTGCACAGAATTATTTCTGTTCAGATTATAATTCTGTAATATAAGTTTTAGTTAATTGTAATATAACTTTTTTCTTATAGTATAGCCCTGTGTGGTGTGTGATGGGTCTTTTTTTTTTTATCTAGTTGCTTCTTTTCTGATTTAAATTAAGTAGTTAGGCTTTGCATTTGAGATGTACAGGAATTCTTAGAGCACTAGTATCCCTGTTGTTTGCTGAGGGGAAAACCATCTCTGATTCATGAATTTAAAAAAATGGGGGAGGAAAATAAAATTAAAAAAAAAAAATCTCTTCCACTGTTACTTCTATCATTTTAGATTTCACCATGTTTTAATAAATGATTTACAGGCAGAGTAGCTTTTGTCAGAACAAAGAAAAAAAAATGAAAAACTTAAAATAAGTAGTCATCACAAATATCTGCCTTAGTGAAACTATTATAAGGAATACACTTACATGTTTGCATTTGGTTTAATTTAGCTGTCCACAGGCTGTCTCTTCCTGCTTCCAATTTACTGCTATTATGTATATTTTATGTTTTGATTTCTTTTTATTTGGTCTGACAATTAGTAAATGGTATATTTTACTTACTGCATTATAGCATAATACATGCATTTCCCAGACCGTCTTAAAATTATCATAAAATGAGTTGTAAGAACATTAATATCACTTATCATGGGGAAGGAGGGCTCCTATAATGGATTTACTATATCAGTGTAATTAAACTAAGCATTTCTAAATTCATTGTGGTTATATCATACCTGGAAACTTGGATGTAAAATAAAATGTATTTATAATATTTGAATTCTGCTAATAGTTTATTTACTGAATCAGAAGGGTAACTCTGTGGCGGAATGCCAGGCTAGCGGTTCCGGCACCGCTTAGGAGAGCTGCGGGCTTTGCAGAGCTGTGCGAGCGCGCAGCTTGTGGGGCGGGATTGGGGTAGCTTTATAGCCGCCCTCGAGGTTCGCCGAGTTGGCACAAGTAGACGACTTGGAGTAAGTTGTTAGTGTT